>NC_082692.2:79239846-79574489 GCF_949987515.2 Delphinus delphis | reverse complement strand
GCTTTGGCAGGTTGGTGATGAAATTTTAGAGATCAATGGTGAGACCACCAAAAACATGAAGCATTCTCGGGCTATTGAACTGATTAAGAATGGTGGCCGCAGAGTGCGTCTGTTTCTGAAGCGGGGAGACGGCTCCGTACCAGAATATGGTGGGTCAAACTATGAAAACATTCCTTCCTTCCCTGGCATGACTCCATGAATTTGTCTCCAGAACTGCAGCAGGAAAGTCTTTTTGTTTCCCCTATTCACCAGTGTCTTACCAGCCTCTCGCACCATGTGATTATTTGCCTCGCTTGTTCTGAAATCTCTACACATTTCATCCTTTTGCTTGCTTACGTGGACTGGGGCATGGCCTAAGACGAGCTCTTTATAGCCCCCTTTCTGATAATCAGAGAGAACATTTTGTCTAGTCCGACCAAGAGCGAAGGAATGTTTGTTTGAACTGTGCCAAACTGTTTCTCAGATCCAATTCTTAGCACAAAATGACTCTACTCCTTTTAAGAAGCAGGAAAGCAGGTTTCCTGAGTGATATGTTGAGGCACAATTCTTTTTTTTCTCTCTCTTTCTTTTTTGGTTACTTGATATCTTTATTCAAGAGGCGTGAAATTTGGAGATGATTTGGGGGCCTTGCTCACCTCCTTGATGCTCTGTATGCAATACTTCTGCATCCCCCCCCCCCCACTGGTCCCTACCCCACATCAGACCACCTGAGCCCACTGCTACAAAACAAACAAAACTGTTGGTATATTAACCATATGTTTTTAGGTGATAAAGGATGAAATCGATTCCCAGTGCCCATCGTGAGGGAAACACATTACTATACCTTTCCTGTGAGGAAAGCCAGCTTTTACATAGAGTTCCTTTGTCATATCTGTAGACATGATTTGACTAAACAGTAATGCTCTTCACCTAGCCTAGTGTTCTGATAGTGAAATATTGTATATTATAATAATTACATCCTATTTATTTTGAGATTCTTGTTTAAAATTAAAAAAAAAAAAAAAGCTATGCCCTAGATGTAGGGCTTTTCTTCCCAACCAAAGGTCTACAAAAGTTTCTATAGAAACTGTGATTGAATGGTCCCCATATACGTTGGTCCCCTTTATTAGGGATTTATCTGTTGTCACCCTCTTCTCTGAAAGTCATTTGGCACAATTCCCAGTTGCATTTTGGACTTGATGAGATACTTAATTCAGATGCAGCTCAAGGAGAAGGATAACCCCTTTGAAGGACAGCCTTCCCAGGTGTTGGGCATTCATGCAGGCGCAAAATACAAGGGGCCCAAGGCCGGGGCCGGGGCGGGGGGGGTGGGGTGGGATGGGATGGGATGGGGATCAGATGAGGCCCCTTGAGACATGGCCAACCATGGGGGAGGTATTTTGACAACATTAAGATGCCACAGCTGTGTACTGTACTAAACCTTGACCATAGGTGTATCGATGCCACTGAAACTGTGTAACATTATCTCCCTTTTCTGTCTTCCCTATGCTTCTGTTGGATGTGATCTTTCATTTGCGAGTCATCGTCAGTAACCTGTGTACCTTCTCAAAACCTATGTCTGTTGCACTGAGGATGAAAATCCAACACTAACAAATGTTCTTTGGGCTAAAAATAAAGATCATTGAAATACACAGTTTTTTTCCAAGAAGGGTTGAACGTGCCAGGGTTGTGCTACTGTAATGTCTCCATGTGTCATTGGGACTAAATCTCTCTAATTCTATTGATTAGAATCACAAATGGGTTATAATATGTTAAGTTCCAATATTTTTCTGACTTGATTGGAACCTGCTTCTCTGTGAGGCTATTTTTGTAATGAGTTTTTTGTACTTAATTTAACTGCCGTGGTCTTGGGGGAGGGGGGATGGAGGGAGGGAACTTTGTTCCTTTGTTGTTTATTGTTAATGCTCTCCTATGCCAGCCTGTCATTGTTCCAGTTGTTTGAAAAAGAAAAAAAAAGAAAAAAAGAAAAAAGGATGCATCCATTGTCTGGCTTCTCGAGTCACCTTATCTGGCTGTCTGAAAACGTCACTGTTCCGATTTTGGTCTCTGCAGCCTTATTTGAGTGTTGCCTTAGACTGTCTGACTGGACAAATAAACTCTCTTTGCCCTATGTTAACAAATGCAGATTTTTTTTTTCTTTCCTCTTTGTTATAGGGAATCTAAACGTTCAACTTTTTCTCTTTCTCTCTTTCTCTTTCTCTCTGACTGTTCTTGGTGCTGGGCCCTCCCTCCTACAGCGATGATACCTCCTAATATCGCTGCATGTATGAGAAATGAAAAGCTCGGGGAGGCTTGCTTCTACCTTATGGGCCATAATCAAACTACGGTTTGTAGCTCAATCAATACTAGGTGTTTCTGTGCTGTGGCCTAATTTCCTCATTGCTTCTGCTTTAGCTCTATTTTGATATGTTTGGCAATTCATTCTGAGCACCCTGCGTTCTTTGAATTGTAAGTACACCGCTGACCCTATGGAAGTCTTACCCTCCCTTCTCTTAAAAGTAGGTGTAAGAAATCCCAAGGTTAGATTTATGATAGTCATTGAAGCCCCTTTCCTCACCTAGATCCTAAAATGACTTCATAAGCTTCTGCGTGTGTTAATTCTAGAAGTCTACCCAGCATTCAGAAAAAAACAAACCTCAGATCACAAAGCTCTCACTTGGAGGGATAGGGCTTTGATAGACAGGAAGATGAGATTTCCTACTCAGTTATCTCTTGGCAAATGACAGCCCACGGGCCAAGTCTGGTCCGCAGCCTGTTTTTGTAAGTGAAGTTTTAGTGGCACATCGCCATGCCCGTTCCTTTCATGTGTTGCCCACGGCTGCTTTTGCACTATAGTGGCAGGTGAACAGTTGTGACAAACTATGCAGCCTGCCAAACCATAAATATTTTACTCTTTGGCCCTTTACAACTTTTTCCTTTAAAAAGTTTACTGATTCCTGCTCTAGGCTATATTCCTGCTTTTGTTAAAACCCACCCTAGGTTTTGGGAGATGGTTCGTGAAAGAGACTAGTTGCTTAATGTTGACCTTGTTGGCTCATGAAAGATCCTTAAGGGGGCACCCGTGATTCCTTCGCCCCTGTGACTGTGGCCCTGGTTTGCCCTCCACGCTGCAGCACATCATTTCAGGTGCTTTGCCTGGAATGCAATAGTGTGTATGACTTACTGGGTTTAGGTGTGACGAAGCATCCCTGTTTTGAAAAGAGCTGTCATACATCCGGGATGCTACCTAAAACATTTGCAGCATCATTTCAAGTAGTTTAACAGTAAATAGGAGCCCTATGGGTTGCCCTGCTTTTCAATCTATAGACAACTTGAGGTTGTAAGAAGCTGTCCAGAGACTTCACGGCTCAAAGATGTAATTATGGCTGCTTCTGTAGCATCCAGAAAAGCGCCTCTATCTGAACCCCATCTAATGTCAAATGTGATCCTGACGGCCTCTCTTCCACTCCCTTTTATCTGTCAGCAGACTCTACAGTTTAAAAACAGTTCCTTAAACTTATGCAAAAGTAAGGAAAATAGTTGAACAACATTCACAAAGGTAGAGAGAATGTTAAATGGACCCTCCCATAATGTCACAATTGCCCATCATCAACATCTGGCTGTGTTGCCTCTGTAATCACCAGGCTGGATAACTTTTTTTTTTTTAAGAGAAGTATATTTTGCTTACAGTAAAATGCATAAAGCCTGAGGGTGCAGTGCAGTGAATTTTTACCTCTCTATGCACGCCTTTAATCCCCACCCAGATCAAAACATCAACTCTTTACATTCCCCCAGAAAGTTCTCTCATGACCCTCCAGGTCAATAGCCCAGGTTGTTTTAAAGCAAATTAAAACAAGTATTCTTTAAAGAAAGGAATATTTTCTGTCATGGGGGCTGGGGGCTGGGGGGGGTGGATCGGGGAGGAAGTGGGGTAGAGTGGGGGAAAAAGAGCAGGAGATAGGGTGGGGACATTTTGATACTTTTAGACAGACTATTTGGGTTGTGCCTTTAAAGACTAAACTCATGACTGATGTTACAAGTTCTTTAATGGTCTATGAGTATAAAGAACAGTAGACTAGCTGTGGAAAGCCACAAGTACCAGTTTTTTAACCCTGACTAGTTACAGTTATACTTAAATTAACCAAGAGCCAGTTGGCTTTGATTCTGACTGCTGTAACAGTCGTTTGTTTGTTGTGACTAATGGGATTTCACGTGTGCGGGTGGAGACAGGAGCCGAGGTCCTTGGTACCAAACTGTTGCTCTGGTTTCTCTTCCTCGCAGACCCCAGCAGCGACGGGAACGGCCCTCCCACCGGTCCACAAGGTGTTCCGGAAATGAGGGCCGCGCCCCCCGACCGCCGACAACATCCATCATTGGAGTCCAGTTATCCACCCGATCTTCACAAATCATCACCACATGGGGAAAAGCGGGCACACGTGAGAGATCCCAAAGGCAGCAGAGAGTATAGCAGACAACCCAACGAACATCACACATGGAACGGAACTTCTAGAAAACCCGACAGTGGGGCTTGCCGACCCAAGGACCGGGCACCCGAGGGACGAAGAGATGCCCAACCCGAGCGGATGGTGACCAATGGCCCCAAGAGGAGGCCCCCGGAGAAGCGGAGGGAGGGCACGAGGAGCGCTGACAACACTTTGGAGAGGAGGGAGAAGCAGGAGAAGAGGGAGGCTTCCCCGGAGAGGAGGCGAGAGCGGTCCCCAACCCGCCGGAGGGACGGCTCCCCCGGCCGGCGGAGGAGGTCTCTCGAGAGACTCTTGGATCAGAAAAGATCTCCGGAGCGCAAGAGAGGAAGCTCGCCCGAAAGGAGAGCCAAATCCACAGACCGGCGGCGGACCAGGTCCCCCGAGCGGAGGAGAGAGCGGTCCCTGGAGAAAAGGAGCAAAGAGGACAAAGGCGGCCACCGAGAGAGGGACGAGACAAGTCTGAAACAGGATGCCGGCCGAAGTTCCAGACATCCCCCGGAGCAGAGAAGGCGACCTTACAAAGAATGTAGCACCGACCTCAGTATCTGAGACCCTGAATCACATTCCAGCCTTTACCGTGTCAAAGGTTCTAAGAGGAAGCTCACAGACCTGAAATGATTTAGTTTCTTACCAGTGAAGCGTCTGACGTCAGCCTGATGATTCTCTGACTTGCGACAAACATTTGATGCATTTGAAATCTTATAAGAAAAAAATATATATATATGAAAAGTGTTGTGCCTGATGTATCATATTAAAGAAAGTATTTTTAAATGCATACTTTTTTGGAAATTATTTGCCAAATGCTGCCCCCAAGGGATATAAATTTTGTTTCTACATAAACTGTAGAATTGTCAAGAATTGTTCCCTTCTGGGGGGAGCGACCTTTTTCTCTCCTGGTAAAATGGGGCTGTTGATCATCTTCTCTAAGTAAGGAAAATCATTGATCAAGTTTAATTAATTTGATAGAGACTTGTGTAGTGATGTAGTGCTATACTGTAGTTAGGAGTTTTTCTTGAAAAAAAGAAAAGAGCAAAAAGGCAAAAATTATATTTGTAAAAGCTGAGGACTCTTTGGAATGGATCAGGATTGCCGACGATCCTAAAGTTAAGCAAACTGTATGAAGAGACTACTATCGCAAATGAAGGATATTTATAGTCAAACGACACAGCACAAAGAAATGTTACGTTCTCAAGTTATAGTTGGTTCAGAAAACAGTTCGTACTCTCCCTGGCCGTAGAAAGGTGCCAGGAGGAGAAGGTTGGCCGCCATTACCCCAGTGCAGCCCAAGCACAGATGCTCAGGTTCATTAGCATCACCAACATCTAATAAGATTTCATTAAGGCAGTGCCATCACAGCTTTGCCCAACTACTGGAAGGAATGGATAACAAACACCTTGTGTGTTGTCTTGCCTGATTTGAGGCGGAACAGGAGATGGAATGGGGGACAGTGTGCCTGGCGTGAGGAGTCCTAAGAATTGCCAGTACAGAAAGTATGTTCCCCCATTTTAGCGTAAGCCCGCGCTTGCCCTTTGCCAAACTGGAGAGAAGGGAGTAAGTAAGCCTTGTTGGAAGGAACCTCTCTGTTAATGTTTAAAAGAAATGAGGGTTGGGCATGCTCATTCTTAGAAATGCCAGTTTTCCTTTGGAACCATAATGAAAGTCTCCAGGATGATTGAAAGGGAGAGAAGGATGCAATTTCAGCGGTTCTAGATCTAGCTGGCAAACCTCTGCCCTTATGACCCTGTTCTTTTAGTCTTTCGACAGAGCAAAACATAGTGATTTTTCTTTGATAAAAGACCCATTCTTTTACTATCTCACAGGAGGTTTGGTTGGGTCGGCTGTAGCCCCAGGATGCGGTTGAAATGGATTACTGCCTAGCTGAGCCAAAACCTTTGCTTGTACCTGTTGGACCACTGCAGCAAACCGCTGCTTACGATGCATTGTGTATTTCCATAGTACTGTTTTGCATTTTCCATACAGACACAAAACTTTGCAAGTCAATCACTGTTGTTCTCATGGTACTGTTTAAAAAAAAAAAAAAAAAGGAAAAAGAAAAAAATGGAGAAAACCAGCCAATTACCATGTGTACAGAGTTAAAAATTGTAATTAATAGAGCCTGTTTTAAAAACAAACAACTGTTGCCTTTTTTTCTTGTATAAAAGAGAATTTATGACACAAAATTTAGCTGTGAGGAATGTGATATGTGTTTATATTTCTGAATATGGAACAAAGTGATTCATTGGGATATATTTTACTGTAAACTAAATCAGGTATGTAAAGCTGTTTTAAAAATGGGAGACTATATAAGTAATTCTCTGAAGCTTGAGTTGGTTTGAATATCATCATTTCCTCCATGGTGAGCCTGCTTGTGATTTATTAAGCACTTGTTTGCATTTCTGTTCTTCATTCATTTCTTGTGGTGTGCTATGGACTTAATGCTCTTTCTGTATTGATGAAAAGCAGTATGTGGGCCAATCTTTTTATAAAACACTATGCATATATAAATATTACATTGTTCATAGCTTTATTTGACTTATGGGTTTATACATAACATTAGAATGAATAGCTGTCATTGTGTGGACACGCACAAAGCAAGTTTCTTTCCTGGAACAGACACAATTGTACATTTCTGTAGCTAAAAAAGAGGAAAAAGTCTGTGACTGCTATTTTTATCTTCAGAGTTTTCCATACAGAGCATACATTGAACTACAGTGGTAAGGCGGAGCTGAATAATGATGTTCTTTTTTCATCAATTTCCTAAG
This sequence comes from Delphinus delphis, assembly GCF_949987515.2. Classification (NCBI taxonomy): domain Eukaryota; kingdom Metazoa; phylum Chordata; class Mammalia; order Artiodactyla; family Delphinidae; genus Delphinus; species Delphinus delphis. Next base: position 79,567,264 of record NC_082692.2, on the reverse strand, counting down.
AGCCAACTTGGGGATTTTATTCCTAAGGCTCCACTGCTAGAAATTCTCTCACTCTTTCTAGCCAAATCCATGATGTTAAATGATCGATGCTTTCAATTGTGGTCCAGAGTTTTAAATAAATGAAATCAAGAGGTGGATTTTTGGAGTACATCGTGAAGTTAACATTTTGATGTCTTTCTTGTTGTCAGAGATGATACTTGACATCTTAAAATCTGTGTGCTACCCACCTGGGCTTGGCTCCGTCTGTGAAGACTTTTGATGTGGCAGTGCCGTCTGAGTTCCACATATCAGATTTGCTTTGGAAATATCGTACTGTACAGGGACTATGCATTAAGCAGAAAGGTAGTGTTTTCTCTGAACTACTGTAACCTTAAATTGGAGACTGATTCTTTTGAGCCTACTTTCCCTAGTTCCACACTTCGTGTACATGTCTTGATGAGAGATGATATGGATGAGTATTTTGTATGATTAAATCAAACCCTATAGGAACTTCCCTCCCACCCATGACACAGTCAATGCCTGAAAGAATTTTGTGGGGAGAACTGAACACCCTACTTGTATTTTTTAAGTTTCTTTTGTGAAAGATTTTTTAATGCATTTTTACTGTAAAAAATACATGGAAATGTATGCATTCCATAACCACAATTGCTTCTGGATTGATATCTTTCTTGTCTCCGTGTTATCTCAAATATATCAGGGTCACGTAACCAAGAGAGAGTGTCTGGCTCCCAATGCGATGAAATGTCATACCATTCTGTTGAAAGGGAAGGAATGATGGTCTTGCGATAGTATTGTGCCTTGCTACTCAAAGTTTGGTGCATGGACCAGCTCCCTCCTCATCAGTGGAGAGCATGTTAGAAATTCAGAGTCTCAGGCCCCGCCCTCGACCTACTGAGTCAGAATGTGCTTTAAACAAGATCCCCAGCTAATATGAATGCATGTGAAAGTTTGAGCTGCATGGTATTGCACAGAACCCTGGCGATAAAGCAAAACCTGCCAAGCCAAGAGTTTCATCACCTCCTAACTGTGATATTGGGCCAGTTCCTTAACCTCTTTTTAAGAATCAGTTTCCTCATCTTCGAAGGGGCAGACGTCATGGAGTTGTAAAAGGAAATGGAAGTGCTTAGCACACCTCTGACAATCAGAAAAATCCCCAGTAAATGCACTAAACTTTTTTTGAGGAGGATTTTCTTCATGGCGGTCGGTATTCTACTCCTTTTCATTGTCCTTGTTTATTTTCCAATCAAAACGAAGAAATACCTTCTCACTCTATTAAAATGAGGAAGAAGGACTTCTGTTTTAATTATAAAGTTAATGAACAATGTGGTTCAAACTACTTCACAAGTATAAAAATTACACTTACCAGTGTTTTGAGATGGGAGTCCAAAATGCCTTGCTTTGAAAGTTAAGATGAAAATAATCTCAAAACGTATCTTTTGGAGACAGAGATGTATGTGGATTTAGACATACATTTTTTTTTTGCGGTACGCGGGCCTCTCACTGTTGTGGCCTCTCCCGTTGCGGAGCACAGGCTCCGGACGCGCAGGCTCAGCAGCGATGGCTCACGGGCCCAGCCGCTCCGCGGCGTGTGGAATCTTCCTGGACCGGGGCACGAACCCGTATCCCCTGCATCGGCAGGCGGACTCTCAGCCCCTGCGCCACCAGGGAAGCCCTAGACATACTTTTAACTAGATGAAAAGGCTAATCAGTTAGTGAGTGATTCAACATGTATTCTGGTTGATCATGTTTGTAACCCTTTCCAATTTCCTTGCAGTTTTTGGATTGTTCCTTTGTGTGGCTTAGTAATTAGGATTTTCCTACAGAACCTGAGTGCCTGGGCACTCCAAACGGTATTGTGTGTGATACTATGTTGCTTTATTTTGTCACCGGCATGGTGATTATGAACACTGCTCACTTCCCAAATATCTCTTTTGGTATCTAAGATGGTCCCTGGCTTAACTGACAATTGAAACTATTTGTAAAACCCTTACATCGAACAAGTTCTTTGCCTGCCATAAATGGTCACACCAAAAAGAAGGTACTGAGACTCAGTGAGAGCTCTCAGGATTTTTCCTGCTTGTGGGCAGCCTGAGACCACCGTAGGTGGTCTGCATCAATCATGAAAGGAAGAGCCCTTCCAAGTTCCTCCAGGTGATTTCTCTTATCATCCCTCAACATCATCAGCATGTGGGTGTTCAGCACAATAAGACGCTAGGGCTTTTGGAATATGTGTCATTACAAACGAATGACAAAGCTGGCCCTTTCCAACACAGTTATTTGTTTTTCTTTTTCTTTTTGCAGGAGTGGGCCTTCTGTGAAAATGTTTTGACTAGTTCCACCCAGTGATGTCTTTAATGATTGTGCTCGTTGGTGGGGGCAGGAGTGGTATGATTTTACTTCTCTAGTGCAGGTACTAAGTGATCACTAAAGCCAAAGTGCAAGGTCTTTTTGAAAGTACATAGATTTAAGGTTTAAGGTGGTGAAACCGCACAACTCAGGTTGGGACTTGAACCCACTGTCTTTTAATTGAGATCTCAGGACTGGTCTTAGAACTTAATGAAACTCAGGTTCTTTATGTCTCCTCACAGAAGGAATTCAGTGAGAGACAAACTGATAGGTAAGAAGTGGATTTATTTAGAGAGATCCACATTCCGTAGGCAGAATGCGATCATCTCAAAAGGCAAGAGCGGCCCCAGGGCATGGGGTCACCTCAGAAAGTGAGAGTGGCCAAGGGAGAAAAACACTCGGCAGAGTGTGGAGCATTTCAGAAGGCAAGAGGCCCCGAAATATGGGGTGGTTAGTTTTTATGGGCTAGGTAATTTTTGGGGGGGAGGCCATGCCCCATGGCTTGAGGGATCTTAGTTACCCCCACCAGGTATCAAACCCAAGCCATGGCAGTGAAAGCGCTGAGTCCTAACCACTGGACCGCCAGGGAATTCCCTGGGGTGGGTAATGTCATAGGCTAATGAGTGGGAGGATTATTCCAACTATTTGGGGGGGAGGGGCGGGGATTTCCAGGGATTGGGCCACTGCCCACTTTTCGGCCTTTTATGGTTAGCCTCGGAACTGTCATGGCACTGGTGGGCGTGTCGTTTAGCTGATGTATTATAATGAATGTCCAATGAGGCTCAAGGGCCACAGGAAGTAGAACCTTCCGCCATCTTAGACCTAGTCGCTTCTAACCAGTTTCCTCTATGTCGTGCCCTGCCCCTTTCCCTCCAGTTTCAGTGGTATTAACAGTAAACGCTGGAGTTTTGCATGTGACTGCTACCTTGTACTCTCACCTTTCCGACTAACTGATAAATCTTCATTGACACATCAGGAAATAACAACTTGCTCAGCACAGCCTGGCCCTCTAAATGCCACACCACACCGGTAAACACTGCCCTTTTTATATTTATCTCTCAGGTAAGAAATTCTCTTTGATCTCCTAGGATCCTAGAGGTGAAGGGAAAAGAGCTCAGAAAGGCTGCCGAATTAATTTCTATATGTGTAAGAGGCAAGACTGTGACTCATTTATTCTTTTTTTCCTAACATCTTTATTCGAGTATAATTGCTTTACATTGTTGTGTTAGTTGCTGCTATATAACAAAAGGAATCAGCTATATGCATACATATATCCCCATATCCCCTCCCTCTTGCGTCTCCCTCCCACCCTTCCTATCCCACCCCTCTAGGTGGTCACAAAGCACCGAGCTGATCTCCCTGTGCTATGCGGCTGCTTCCCACTAGCTCGTTTACATTTGGTAGTGTATATATGTCCATGCCACTGTCTCACTTCGTCTCATCTTACCCTTCCCCCTCCCTGTGTCCTCAGGTCCCTTCTCTATGTCTGCGTCTTTATTCCTGTCCTGCCCCTAGTTTCTTCAGAATCTTTTTTTTTTTTTTTAGATTCCATATATATATGTTAGCGTACGGTATTTGTTTTTCTACAATTAACTAACTCAATTTCGTTTCTTTTTGTGGCTAATATTCCATTGTATATATATGCCACATCTTCTCTTTATCCATTCCTCTGTCGATGGACACTTAGGTTGCTTCCATGTCCTGGCTATTGTAAATAGAGCTGCAATGAACATTTATTCTTTCAACACATTGGGGACCACTGTGGGTCAGGTACATCCTGGGACTAGAAACACCTTCCTGATCTTGAAAGCTTACACTTTGGCTGGGGAAGGTGAACAGTCCAATACATATAAACCTCTTTTCAAGGAGAAGCACAGGCTGTTATGAGAGAAAATAATCACAGATTTAGCCAGGCTGAGGAAGGTTATAATTCCAGAAGGAAGAAGAGTTAACTGGTGAAAGAGGGAGGGAATGTGGTCCAAAATGGAAGGGGTGGTGCTCTGAAGGGCCATTGGGGCGGGGGTGGGGGGGTGGGGGGTAGTTATTCTGAATTTTAGACTGAAGTGTAATAGGAGACAACTGGGGAGGGTAACAGGGCCCCTGGTGAGCTGTATGTGTGTTGGGGGAGAATCCAGTAAAGCACCAGTGCGAGTCCAGAGAGCAATGCTTGTCATGAAACAGCATCCTGGATAAGGCAGGATTGCTCATAACTGAAAAGTCCCCAGGCCCATGTTTAACATCCTCTTGTTAGGAGAATTCATTTTCTTTTCAACCTAATCCTCCTACTTCCCCTTCGCTAGACCTTTGTTAACAAGTGCAGAACACTCTCTGCCCAGTTTCTTATGTTAAAGTCATTCATTTACTATTCTACCTGGTTTTCTCCAAGTTTACAAATTTCCATCTCACTACTTTTTTTTTTTCTTCAGATTCTGGCTTCAAACCATGTAATCTTGTTTTCATTTCTTTTTTATTTTTATTTTTGAGATTAACTACATCTTTCTCAAGCTGTAGAAGCCTGGTTAGATATTATCCCATCTTTGGGAAACATCCCCATATTTGTATTGAGAGAGGAACCACTCCTAGGATATCCTACTTTGAAAAGCAGTGTGGTTTTGTTTGGTTTTTGGCCATGCCACGCGGCATGCGGGATCTTAGTTCCCCACCAGGGATCGAGCCCATGCCCCCTGCAGTGGAAGTGCGGAGTCCTAACCACTGGACCGCCAGGGAATTCCCAGCAGTGTTTTTTTGTTGTTTTTTTTTTAATTTACGGAAGTAATTCATTCTTAAAATATTCAAGTGTATCAGGAAAGTATAGAATAAAAGGTGACATTGTTTCTTACTACCTGTCAAACCCAAACCAGAGAAGTAACCATTAACAGCATGATTCATGACAATTGTGATCTTCTTCTACTTATATACAAATGTGTGTGTGTATATATATATATATAGTTTGGGGGTTTGTTTTTATACAACAAAAAATTAGCCATTAAGTACATACTATTTTATATACTGTTCCTTGAGGACAATTTTTCACATTTTTACATATATATAATATATACACGTGTCGTGTACATATATGTATATATGTGCATATGTACATATTATATATGTACATATATACATATATATATATATATTCTAATTCTCTATCTGTACTTCCTCCTGGATCACTGCAGTAACTTCCTTCCTGTTCTGCCTGCTCACCTACAGACTCTTCTCCACATAGCAACCACAGCAAATCTTTTAAAATGTTAAGTGAAAGGTCAGAGTCCTTACAGCAGACTCCTTTTCTTCTGACCCTCGCTCACCAGTTCTTCATCCATACTCCAGGCACGCTCCCAGCCTCACTTAGGGCCTCTGCTCTATCTAGTCCCTGGTCTGGAAAGCTCTTTCCCGAAATATTCACAGCTGACTCCCTCGCTTCATTCAAATCTGCTCAAATCTCACCCTTCCAGTGGGGCCCACTACTTCACATGGTTTCCTTTCTTGGTTCTCCTCTTTTCCCCTCCATGGCACTTACCAGCTTCTAACATGCTGTGCACTTTATGTGCTTACTTATTATCTTTATTGTTTATCACCTGTCTCCCTCCTCTAGAAACTGGGTTAGTTTTATGGACACGCAACCCTGCACTTCGAAGGGCCCCATGCTTGATTTAATGCTCTGCCATCATCATCTTGAAATTTTAGTACTTCTTAAATAAGGAGCAGCACATTTGCAGTTTGCACTGGGCCGTGCAAATGATGTAGTTTGCTTTGTCTAGAATGCGAGCTTCACAAGAGCAAGGATCTTGGTCCTGAGCTCTGATGAATTTCAAGTTCCCAGAAGATGATCTTATTTACAGTAGAGGCACGTAATATGCACTCAGTGAATAGAAGTATTTTCTTAGTAGTTTCATATTCTGAAGTTGAACATTTACTTACGTAGTCCCTTACGAATTACAAAAATATGCTGCAGCAAATAACCTTATACAAAAACTTGGTACCCTTGAGTGGTTTGGTATAAATACTTTTGAAGGGATACATGGTGACTGCTAGTTCTTTTTTATTTCTGGTGACACCGGAATTGTTGAGGCTTTGCCTGCTTTCATTGGGAACAGCCGTGTTGAGCAACGTGCTTGCAGGCTACAGACCCATATCTCACCAGAGAGAGTTACCAAGCACGGTATAGCCACTAAACCAACAGTTCGTAGCCTTGGCTACACATGGAAAGCACCCAGGAGCTTTAAAAAATGCCGATGCCTGCGCCCACCCCCCAGGGATCCTGATACAATTAGTCTGCAGTGTGGCCTAGCTTGTTTAAAGGTCCCAGGTGATTCTAATTGGCCGCCGTTGCATTCTTCATCTGCTTTAACCTCAGACTGTGTGGGATTGAATGGGTCTGCTGTGTTTCTTTCTTTCTGCCTTATAATATCTACTGTTGTCTTTTTTAGTTTGCAGTATAGCAGCAGCTCAAAGGAAAGATGGTTAGAGATTATTTTCCCAGGGTAAACTCAAAAGCCTTTCGATTCCAGGAAGTTGTTAGCCAAATATAGAGATAATAAGTATATATATTTCAATTGTGAATTCTGTTTAATATTCCTGTCACCACTAAAGTTATTCATTAATAACGATAATGGAGAGATTTCTGCATTGTCAACAAGAGATCTGAACAACATCATTTAAACCAAGATTTAGCCAGAGTACTTTCACTTAAATTAATTTGAGAAATATTTTAATGGTCTTATGAAATGGGACATGTGGTATGTTAAAACCCAGTGAGAGAGAGAGAATACCAAATAATTAGCAATTAGCAGTCGTCAGGATGAAAAATTGTTTTCTCACAAGTTCTTCCAAAGTATTTATGATTCTTCTACCTGCCACCTCCCACACAGCTCCTTTTAGCAGACAACTTTGGGGCTGAAAAGTAATTATGCCATGGCTGAGTAAGGGCAATGTGACATTCTTAAGACCAAAACAACATACATGCCTTAGGTTTTAAGGGGTATAAAATTCTTGGGAAAATAGTGCTGGGAATAAATGCTATTTACCTAGCAGCTCCTCGATTATCATAAGAAGACTCTAACATTGATCCAGGCAAGTGTGTGGGATCCACCATTGATATGACCAGCCCTAACTCTGGACCAAAGGGAAGTATACTTGAAATAGTCATGAAATCTAGAACAAATTTCATGTGTCCAACCTATCAACTAGACAGCCCTCCCTAAAGTTGCCCCTTGTGGAAGGATTTTTTTTTTTTTCCTCTGGCTGCAGCTGTGGGTTGGCTGCTGCATTTTTTTTTTTTTTTTGGAGGAATTTTTTGAAGCAGATTCTCCACGTATCCTTGGAAATGGTAACTTAGTTGACCTTAACTCCTTCCATTATCTCCTGAAAACAGAGCTTAGTTCAAAGCACTTTGTTAGCAAATATGTAGTGATGACTGTTTTCCTGGCACGGTGCTCACTGTCAAACAAAGGCAATAAAAATCCCGGCGTTCCTGAAGTTTAGTCTGACATGGTGGATGGACATTGAATGATTGAGTCCAATTGTGGTAAGAGCTGCAGGTGTGTATGTGGTGCCCATGACCGTCTGTAAGAGGACAGCTTACTCTGGACAGTCCAAAGAAAGGAGGCAAAGAGAAGGAAGGACTTGCCAAGGAGAAGGGAGACCTCTGCAGAGGCCTCGTGGCAAAGGGAGTGCAGCTTGTTCCAGCAGAGAATCAAAGACCCATAAGACTAAAGATCTAGCCCAGCAAGGGAGGAAGAGAGAGAAAGAAGGCTTGGAATGTGTCTGTGAGCCTTAAGGAGAGAGACCCACTGCTTATTCCCACTGGGTAAGAAAAGACAGCCCAAAGGAGCAATTGACAGAGGACCAAGTGATCCCCTCATCACTAAAATATCTCCCACAAAGCAGTGAGAATGGACCACATTTGACATCTCTATAATCCTGAAACCTACTAGAATAACCACAAATATTTGCAAGAAAAGTCATGTGTTAGTCTCCTTTTTACAAAGAAGCAAATCTTTTATTTATTCTTCCTACAAGAGCCAAACTTTGGGTTATAGAAAGTGCGCTTGGGCTGGGAGTAGCTTTGCTGTCAGTCACTTTTTTTTTTACCAGGCAGGTCTTACTGGAAACTTGTAACACAGGGAAACATTTCCTGCAGATAGATGGGCAAAATTTTTGAGCAAGATTACAAACTCCATGAAATCACCCAGTCTGGTTTATGATGTCTTTTCCTCTCAACGTGGTTCAGTTTTATTTTAGAAATCTATTTCGTGGGGGGTTATTTTTATCACTTGGGTGTATTCTGTTTGGATGGCTTTTGTTTCAGTCTTTATTCTTACTAAAAATTTGTTTCTCTCTCTTCCTGACTTCCACTGAAATGAATTGAATGAGAAATCCCAAAGGTGCATGTCTAGAGAATAAAAATGTCTTAATTGTCCTCCCTGTTAATGAACTTTAATTTGGATTTTGAGGAAGGGTTTGTTCCTTTGTGCCCCTCCCCCATGATGTCGTGGACAGTGACATTCAAAGATTGGGAAGTGGTCTGCTCCATTCATAGAATTTAGAGCAAAAAGGATTCCCTATTTTCTACTATTTTATAATACTTTTAGAAGAAGCCAGATGTGGGCATCACTTAGAACATAACCCAAACTTTGAAAATACGGGAAGGACAAGTGAGACAAAAACCTTAACTTTTTATTTGTTTTATGACACAAGTAATAGATACTACATTAGCTTTGTTTTAAAAAATCCAAATAGTATAAAAGACCCTCTTGATGATGCCTTCCCCCCAAATTTCAGTCTTACCCCAGAGCTAGTCAAATCAGCTCTCTCCATTCAGACACATCACTGTACATGTGCAAAGGCATAAAAATGCATATATGTAGATAGTTTTTATCTGTGGGATTCTAAAATGACAAGTGCACAGTAATGTACATATTGCTTGTCAGTGTTGCTTTTTCTCACTAAATGTATCTTGTAGATCTTAACCAGTTCAGTGAGTGTTCTCATGCTTTTTTTTTTCTTGTTTTTTAAACTGCTGAATAGTATTCTGTAGTGAATTAGCCTGCTCATGCTGCCGTAGCAGAACACCGTAGACTCAGTAACTTAAACAACAGCAAGTTATTTTCTCCTCTTTTTGGAGGCTAGAAGTCCAAGATTAAGGTCCCAGGGTTGGTTCCTAGTAAGGACTCTTCCTGGCTTGCAGACAGCTGTCTTCTCACTGTGTCTTCACATGGCCTTTTCTCTGCTATCTCTTCCTCCTCTTGTAAGGACACTAATCTTTTCTGATTAGGGTTCACCCTTATGACCTCGTTTAAGCTTAATTACATCCTTAAAGACCTTATCTCCAAATGCAGTCACACTGGGGATTAGGGCTTCAATGTAAGAATTTCGGGCGACACAGTCCAGCCCACAGCATTTAGTATGGATGTGCTACACTTTCTTTCATCTCTTTATCTGCCATGGGAGAAATTCCTTAAATTTTTTTTTTTTAAGTTTAACTCCAGCATAATTTTGTCCCCTTGGTCTAAAAGAGACCAAGATTTCCTTCACCTCTGGGATGGTGGGAAGTCAAGGGAGAGGGCATGGAGATGGGGAGGGATAGGGAAGCAAGAGATTGATTTGTAAAATGCTGATACCCAGTTACTCATTCTCATTAGCCCACGGAGTTTTCAGCTTCTTCTCTCCCTGCTAAGAAAGTGGGCGAATCTGGCATTTCAGGATGCAAAGTTGGAGGAGGTAGGCAAGGCCAGAAATGTCTTGTATGGGCTGCAAGCCTTCCTTAAAAAGTTAGCATTGCCAGTGGGAAACCTAGGAGGACCAAAAAAGCTCCAGGCCATAGGCAGACACCCCCAACTCAGTTTCTAGCCACTATCCAGACACAGTTGTCCAGAGAGATGTGCATCCAGTTACAGAATGCCGTGTTCACTATTCTGTGCATCTTTTAGGAACCCTCTGTGTGCTTGCACACCCAAGTCCCTTGATGCCAAGGGAAAATCTGGCATTCTTTGTTCATTTAGATCAAAGAGTAATTACCCAGGGAAGATAAAGAAAAATTCTTTTCCCTGGTTAATCTACCAGGGCCCTCTGGAGGTGAGTGCTACTGGAGAGAAATACCTTGACCTCTTGACTAAGCCAGCGGTTCTCAATTTTAACCCCCAGGGCACAGTTAGTGACATCTGGATACACTTTCATTGTCATATATAGGGGAGGGGGAGGGGCGCCGTGCTACTGCATTTAGTGGGTAGAGGCCAGGTATACTGCCGAACATTCTCCAATGCGCCGTACAGCAACAACGAATTATCTAGCCCAAAATGTCAGCAGTGCCAAGGTTGAGAAAAACTGCTCGAAGCCAAATGATAGAAATTTGCTGGGGACTTGCAGCTGGGGAAATTATTTATTTTTTCTTTATTTTTTATTGACGTATAGTTGATTTACAATGTTGTGTTAGTTTCAGGTGTATGGCAAAGTGATTCTGATATATATATATATATATAGATAGATAGATATATATGTTCTTTTTTTCGATTATGTTACATTATAGGTTATTACAAGATATTGAATATAGTTCCCTGTGCTATATGGTAGGTCCTTGTTGTTTATCTATTTTATGCATAGAAGTGTATATCTGTTAATTCCATACTCCTAATTTATCCCTCCCCTCTTCCCCTTTGGTAACTGTAAGTTTGTTTTCTATGTCTGTGAGTTTGTTACGGTTTTGTAAATAAATTAATTTGTACTAACTTTTAAATTCCACATATGATATCATATAATATTTGTCTTTCTCTAACTTCACTTAGTACAATAATTTCTAGGTCCATCCATGTTGCTGCAAATGGCATTATTTCATTCTTTTTTTATGGCTGAATAATATTCCAGTGTGTGTGTGTGTGTGTGTGTGTGTGTGTGTGTATATATATAATATATATATATATATATATATATATATATATATACACACATACACCATATCTTCTTTATCTGTTCATCTGTTGATGGACACTTAGGTTGCTTCCATGTCTTGGCTATTGTGAATAGTGCTGCTATGAACATTGGGGTACATGTATCTTTTCGAATTAGAGTTTCATCTTTTCTGGATATATGACCAAAAGTGGGATTATAGGATCATATTGTAATTCTATTTTTAGTTTTTAAGGAACCACCATACTCTTTTCCATAGTGGCTGCAACAATTTACATTCCCACCAGCAGTGTAGGAGGGTTCCCTTTTCTCCACACCATCTCCAGATTATTATTTGTAGAATTTTTGATGGTGGCCAATCTGACCCAGTGTGAGGTGATACCTCATTGTGGTTTTGACTTGCATTTCTGCAGTAATTAGTAATGTCAAGCATCTTTTCATGTGCCTGTTGGCCATCTGTATGTCGTCTTTGGAGAAATGTCTATTTAGGTCTTTTGCCCATTTTTTGATTGGGTTGTTTGTTTTTTTGATATTGAGCTGTGTGTGCTGTTTGTGTATTTTGGAGATTAAACCTTTGTCGGTTTCATTGTTTGCTAAGATTTTCTCCCAGTCCGTAAGTTGTCTTTTCGTTTTGTTTATGATTTTCTTTGCTGTGCAAAAGCTTATAAGTTTGATTAGGCCCCATTTGTTTATTTTTGTTTTTATTTCTATTGCTTTGGGAGATGGACCTAAGAGAATACTACTACGATTTATGTTACAGGATGTTTTGCTTATGTTCTCTTCTAGGAGTTTTATAGTGTCACGTCTTATAATTAAGTCTTTAAGCCATTTCGAGTTTATTTTTGTGTATCGTGTGAAGGAGTGTTTTAACTTCATTAATTTATATATGGCTGTTCAACTTTCCCAAAACCACTTGCTGAAGAGGCTCTCTTTCCTCCATTGTGTATTCTTGCCTCCTTTGTCGAAGATTAATTGACCATAGGTGTGTGGGTTTATTTCTGGGCTTTCTGTTCTGTTGCATTGATCTATATGTCTGTTTTTGTGCCAATACCACACTGTTTTGGTTACTGTAGCTTTGTAGTATTGTCTGAAATCAGGAAGGGTTATGCCTCCAGCTTTGTTCTTTTTCCTCAGGATTGCTTTGGCAATTCTGGGTCTTTTGTGGTTCAATGTAAATTTTAGGATTATTTGTTCTAGTTCTGTGAAAAATGCCATGGGTAATTTGATAGAGACTTCATTAAACCTGTAGATTGCTTTGGGTCGTATGGCCATTTTAACTATATTAATTCTTCTAATCCAAGAGCATAGGATATCTTCCCACTTCCTTGAATCATCTTCAATTTCCTTTATCAATGTTTTATAGTTCTTTGCATATAAGTCTTTCAACTGCTTGGTTAGGTTTATTCCTAGGTGTTTGGTTTCTTTTGGTTTTTGTTTGTTTGTTTTTTGGATGCAATTTTTATTATTTATTTATGGCTGTGTTGGTCTTTGTTGCTGTGTGGGCTTTCTCTAGTTGCAGCAGGCAGGGGCTACTCTTTGTTGCGGTGTGCAGGTTTCTCATTGCGGTGGCTTCTCTTGTTGTGGAGCATAGGCTATAGGCCTGCGGGCTTCAGTGGTTGTGGCACGCGGGCTCAGTAGTTGTGGCACACAGGCTTAGTTGCTCCACGGCATGTGGAATCTTCCCAGACCACGCCTCGAACCCATGTCCCCTGCATTGGCAGGCGGATTCTTAACCACTGTGTCACCAGGGAAGTCCCTGGGTGCAATTTTAAATGGGATTTTTTAAAACTTCCTCTTTCTGATATTTCCTTGTTAGTGTAAAGAAACACAACGGATTTCTGCATATTAATCTTGTATCCTGCTACCATGCTGAATTCATTTATCAGTTCTAATAGTTTTTGTATGGAGTCTTTAGGGTTTTCTATAGAGTATCATGTCATCTGCATATAGTGACAATTTAACCTCTTCCCTTCCAATTTTGATACCTTTTATTTCTTTTTCCTTTCTGATTGGACTTCCAATACTACGTTGAATAGAAATGGTCAGAGTGGGCATACTTGTCTTGTTCCAGAGTTAAGTGGGAAGACTTTTCAGCTTTTCACCATTTAGGATTACGTTCGCTGTGGGTTTGTCATAGCTGGCCTTTATTATGTTGAGATATGTTCCCTCTATACCCACTTTGGTGAGAGTTTTTATGGATTTTGAATCTTATCCAATGCTTTTCCTGTTCCTATTGAGATATTCAGGTGGTTTTTATCTTTTCTTGATGTGTTGTATTGCACTGATTGATTTGCATACGTTGAACCATCTTTGTGATGCTGGAATGAATCCAACTTTATCATGGTGTATGATCCTTTTTATGTGTTGTTGGATTCAGTTTGCAAATATTTTGTTGAGGATTTTTGCATCTATATTCATAAAGACATTGGCCTATAATTTTCTTTTTTGGTGTTGTCTTTGTCTAGTTTTGGTATCAGGGCAAGGTGATGGTGGCTTCATAGAACGTCTCTGAGAGTATTCCCTCCTCTTTGATATTTTGGAAGAGTTCAAGAAGGATAGGTATAAGTTCTTCTTTGTATGTTTGATAGAATTTGGGGAAATAATTTTAAAGAATATTGACATCTTCATTTTGCAGAGGATGTAATTTTTAGACAAGTCTCCAAAATTGCTGATTTGAATGTTTCTTTGAAATGGTAGACATCTCAGTGAGCAATTTCGTTTTATTTTTATTCAGATAGCTACTGAGGCAGTCTGTTAAATTTTTTAGTTGTAACACACAGGTTTCTTGGAGGACAGTTTGTGACATCTACAGCTCTCCTAAGTTTGGTTACATATTCAGTTGGCTTATTTCTCACTATCAAGTGGCCTTTATTTAAATTTCATCCACCAGCTGAAGCTTCACCTTGAGTTAAATAATAATGCACACATCAGAAGGTGTTATGGGGATTAATTAGTTAACTTTTGTAAGGTGATTTAAAGATAAGAAAAAAAACCCACTTTGCGTTCTAACTTTTATAATTAGGCAAATCAGGCACTTTTTAGCCATTACAAGTAGCTTTGATCCTGTCTGCCTTCTTCCTTGCCTGAGCAGTTAGTTTGCTGTGGGGAAGTATATTGGAATAAGCAGTAGTGACCTGTAGTGGAAAAATGCAAACCTTGTTTGTGATGGCTATTTTCAGATTCTCTTTTAGTCGTGAGATGAGGAGAAAAAGCATCCCCAAGGGAAATTAAAATCCCTTAGTAGTGATGGGAGACTTCAAGGTAGTGCTTCTTAAACACCAATAAGTAAATTAGAGAAATCGTGTGTGCTCTCTCGTTCATATTTATCCATTCACTCTGTGTCCCCTCCTCCCTAACCCCCATAAAGAGGAAAGTATGATTATGAGAATCTGCTAAAAATCTCTCAAGTAAACCACAACCTATATTAGGGAATCTTTATATTCTGTGCAGACTCCTTTTTTTTTTTTACCTGTTTGGCATTTGCTTCTTTCTTCCCTTATAACCATCACCATTGTCATTGTCATTGTCATCATCACCTTATGTTTGAATAATCTTTTGCAGTTTGGAAAAAAGTTGAACCCAGAATGTGCCAGGCCCTGTCCTGGGGGCTGCATGCCTCATCTAATCCTCACAACACCTATTAAGATGAGTACCATTGTCCTCAATTTACAGATGCCATAACTGAGGCTCACAGAGGCTGCTCTCATGACCATGGTCACAGCTGGGAAGCCGTGATGCTGAGACTGTTTCAAAGTCAGTGTTCTTTCCAGAACTTCATGCAAAAGAATTTTCATTGCACTTTTTCTTTTCCAATCTGGCTTTTGTCCGCCCTGAGAGTCTAGCAGGAAAGGTGGTATTTTCTCTGTTCTCCAGGTAAAGAGACAGGAGATAAAAGTTTGCCTACACATGTCACCAAATGTTGGTGAGTTTATCTGCTCACCTCACATATTCCTCAGCCTCTGCAATTTGGCATTCCACATTGACCCCTTATGACCCAGAGCCCTTTAAGGCTAATAGACAAGTCCAATACACAAGTCCTAGGAGACAAGTTCAATGCCGCTTTCCTACTTAGCCTCTCTTCACTTTCTGCAGCACTGAACACAGCTGACCACTCCCTCCTTGATTCTCCACTTTGCTGTTTCCTTCCTCCCCTCTGACCTGTACTGTCCACTCCTCTTTGTTATCTCCTTGCTCCTATGTACATTTTAGATGCACATGGCTCCCCAGGGGACCATCTTGGGCATTCTTTTCTACTTTGGTAATTCCACCTGTGTCCATAATCAGTGCTTCCTAAATTTTGCTACATTTTAGAATCACCTGAGGATGCTTTTAAACATCCCAGTGACCTAGCAATCCCACTACTGGGCATATACCCTGAGAAAACCATAATTCAAAAAGAGTCATATACCACAATGCTCACTGCAGCTCTATTTACAATAGCCAGGACATGGAAGCAACCTAGGTGTCCATCGACAGATGAATGGATAAAGAAGATGTGGCACATATATACAATAGAATATTACTCAGCCCTAAAAAGAAACGAAATTGAGTTATTTGTAGTGAGGTGGATGGACCTAGAGTCTGTCATACAGAGTGAAGTTAAGTCAGAGAAGAACAAATACCATATGCTAACACATATATGTGGAATCTAAAAAAAAAAAGATTCTGAAGAACCTAGGGGCAGGGCAGGAATAAAGACGCAGACGTAGAGAATGGAATTGAGGACACGGGGAGGGGGAAGTGTAAGCTGGGACGAAGTGAGAGAGTGGCATGGACATATATACACTACCAAACCGTAAAATAGATAGCTAGTGGGAAGCAGTCGCATAGCACAGGGAGATCAGCTGGGTGCTTTGTGACCACCTAGAGGGGTGGGATGGGGAGGGTGGGAGGGAGACGCAAGAGGGAGGGGATATGGGGATATATGTGTACATATAGCTGATTCACTTTGTTATACAGCAGAAACTAACACACCATTGTAAAGCAATTATATTCCAATAAAATGTTAAAAAAAAAATCGCAGTGCCCAGATTGCACCGTAGACAATTAAAACAGAATCTCTGATCATCAGTGTTTTTTAAAAATCTCTCTAGGTGATTCCCAAGTGCAGCCAAGTGTGAGAAGCAGAAGCGTGAAATCATCCTCCATAAGTGACTCCCAGGTATGCCCTTCTAGCCACGACCTGTCCCCTCAGTATGAGATATATGTCTCCACCTGCTCCCTGTGTCCCACAGCCCCCCCTCAAAGTCAGCTCATCCAAAGAGTAGAGTTGCTAAATTTAGCACAAAAATATGGAAGGCTTCATTACCTGTGTATTTCAGATAAACAGTGAATAACTTTTTAGTATAAACATGTTCCAAGTATTGCATGGGACCTTCTTATCCTTAAAAAATTATTTGTTGTTTATCTGAAATTCACATGTAACTAGGCCTCCTGCATTTTATCTGGCAACCCACCTAAGAGAAAATGATCTCTCTCTTTGAATCCCCTTAGCTTGGGGAAGAGCTTCCCCATCCTCCCTATCAACGAGGAATAAACCTCAGAGCCTTCTTTGACCCAGTTCCTCCAACCCACATCCAGTCTCCAGCTCTTTTGACTCTTCCTCTGCAGTCCCGAAATGCTTCCCACATCTCTCCTTCTCGCTTCTTTGCCGGTGCTTCTACCTCAAGCCTGCCCTCTTCTCCTTGTTCTTTCAGGATTATGTCAGTCCTGTAGCTGGACCCCTTTGCACATTTACTCTTTCCTCAGATGATGTGATTTCCTTAATTTGCCAAAATAACTTTATAAAGCGCAGTTCTGATCATGTCACTGTTTGCTGTAAAAGCTTCCTGGGGTCACTCACTGCTGAAGACAAGGCAGTGTGCGCCCCACAGAATCAGATCCCGACCTAACTTTCCAGCAGTTAGGAAACTACCCCCCACCCCTCTTCGAGCCCCCCAGGCATCCAGTCTTAGAAAACATCACAGCCTGGCACTTGCCTACACTTTGGGTGCCGCTTGGCCTCGAGTGCCATCCCCTTCCTAACAAAGACAGACAAATAAAGAACTCACCTTGAAGTCACCTGTGTCACTTTCTAACCCATTATTAATTCCTGTAGACTCTTCCTTCTAGCTCTTAGCAGCTGTCAACCACTTCTTCCCAGCCTCACCATTCATGCTCTTTCAAGATACTAACATCTTGAGCCTGGACTAATGTAATAACTTAAAAGGTCTCACTTGCCCCCTTGTAGTGTGGGCCTTTTTAGAAGTAGGTCAGATCTTGTCTGTATCTATCTGGGCGGCCCCTCCCTGCTTCATCATACTCTCTCCCCTGGCTGGTCATGGTCAGTGTACACCAGCTGGACTTCAATGGCCGGAACCTGAATTTTGAAGCCCATGAGCGATCTCTGGTCAGTGGAACCATTCTTACCATGTAAGCAACAGGCTGGCAGGGCCAGGGATTAAACAATCCAATCCTAGCGTTCCCTCAGCCAATGCTTGACAAGCCTTACGTGTATGACTGACACTGTTTCTTAGAGTTCCCCAGCAGAATTAAGGGTCAGTTGCCCACAATGGTAATTTGCTTGTTAATTCATCATTCATTTGTTCCTTCTGGTCTCTGTCTGGTTTTCTCACTCCTGTTTTGGCTTTTCCTGGGATGACCTCCCAAATACACTAGTTGCCCTTGAATCCTTGACTCAGGGTCTGCTGCTGGGGACCCCCAAACTAAGACTAAGAGACTTCTCTTAAGCATGGTTAGTTAAATAGAGGAAAATAAGCAATGCCGTCTTTCAGCTATTCTAAAAATTTGATATGTTGGAACGAAGATTTTCAAAGAATCAGACAAATGAATGCCTTTTTATGATATCACAAGATTGAATTCTTTTCCTCCTTCTTACTGAAACTCATTCCTAAAGATGGGGAGAATCGTTATCATAAGCACTTTGGGGGTATGCCTGTGCAATTCTCAACAACCTCTTAAGTGCCTCCTTCACCCACAAAACAAGGGGTGCTGGGAACCATGTTTATAGTCTCTAACCCTGGTCATACGTGACTGGACAAGCGTGGCCCTTTGATCCAAGCTGAACCAATAAAACCCACCTGCTCAGGAATATGAAGTTAGGACTTAGACTTTCTGGTTCAGTCTGAGCTGAGAAAAATACACCATAGGAACAGTGGGACAGCCATTTTCCACTCCGCATTTTCTACCACGTAGGCTAAGCAACAGAAGAAGCTCGTCCGCCGAGAGAGGAAAATAAAGTGGGCAGAGATGAGAGAAGACAGAAAGAAAGACAAATTTGATATATTTGGAATGTTGATTTTGAAAGAATCAGAATCAGTTGATTTCTCCCACCTTTCCCCTGCTTAAGTGATAGCATGAGGTGTTCAGTCCAGAGAGCACATGCCTGTAAGGAGCTGGTATTTGAGTGGCCAGAGGGGTGGACCAGCTGCATTGATGACCCCAATTCATGGTCTCTCTGGATTTATTCCTTTCGCCCAGAAACTTTATAGTTCCATTTCGGTATGATTCTGGGCCAGCTTTGTGACTTGCTTTAGACAAAAGAATATAGTGGAAATGATGGTGCAGCAATTTGGAACCTAGGTCTCAAGGGGGCTTACATAGTTGACTTATTCTCTTGCTTCCACTTGGACTCCAGCCATGCCATGAGAACCAGCCCTGGCTAGTGTTCTGGAGAATGAAGGCCCCATGGAGGAGAACCAAGTCCTCCTAGTCAAGACCAAGCAAAACCAACCAGCCCCAGCCAACACACCAGCTGAATGCAAATACATAAGCAAGTCCAGCCAAGATCAGCAAACTAGGTCCAGATTAGCAGAACCATCCAGGGGATCACTAGATGTTGGAGAAATGATAGATGGGTATTGTTTTAAGTTACTGAGTTTTCGGATGATTTGTTTTATAGCCTCATGGTAATCATGGATAGATCTAGCTGATATGCTACCAAAACTTTCTTCCATTGGAATTACAAATGCTTAAGTCTCTCTCATGAAACCTGAAAGAAAAAGATATTATAATTCTGTTCACATGTGTTATTATAACTTTTCAACAGATTAGGAGGCTGTATTCTAAATGATTGTCTTAATAGGGGCTCTATTGTATACATGAGAGTCACTCTACAGATAGCTCACGTGTCATCTGAAAGAGATTCATCCTACAGAGCAGAGCTGGACAGACCGCAGCCCATGGACCGAATCCCACCTGTGGCCAGTTTCTGTCAAGTTTTATTGGGATACGGTCATACTCACTTGTTTACATGTTACCTATGTTTGCTTTGGGGCCACAATGATAGAGTTGTATAATTTTGAAAGACACTATATGGCCTGCAAAGTCTAAAATATACATTTTCTTGCTTCTATAGGAAAAATTTGCCGATCCTTCAGAGAATCTAAAACTGAGGTTCCATGTCCCAGTAATTGGAAGAGATGTGCCGTATGGGTTAAGACTACAAGGGCAGAGAAACAACAATGACAAATAAGAAGCAAAAACCTGAAGTTGCAGAGTTTGATGCTCCAAATGGCAACCACCCACTGGTGTTTTTCACAGGAAAACATGCATGCAGCGTGCTCCATGGAGAGAAACAGCAGGGGTTTGTTTAATTAATGAGGAGCAGCAGT
Organism: Delphinus delphis; assembly: GCF_949987515.2. Taxonomy (NCBI): domain Eukaryota; kingdom Metazoa; phylum Chordata; class Mammalia; order Artiodactyla; family Delphinidae; genus Delphinus; species Delphinus delphis. The sequence continues at coordinate 79,547,402 of NC_082692.2, read as the reverse complement.
TTCTCTACTCAACGACAGAAAGCCCAGCTTGTTCTAAATATAAAAGTCACCCTTAAACTCCTTGAAAATCACTTCTTTCAGTAGTCAACATCTGAGTCTATAATCCTCTCTGGAGTGCAACGTTTTTTTTTTTTTTTCCCTTGCGGTACGCGGACCTCTCACTGTTGTGGCCTCTCCCGTTGCGGAGCACAGGCTCCGGACGCGCAGGCTCAGCGGCCATGGCTCACGGGCCCAGCTGCTCCGCGGCATGTGGGATCTTCCCGGACCGGGACACAAACCCGTGGCCCCTGCATCGGCAGGCGGACTCTCAACCACTGCGCCACCAGGGAAGCCCTTTTTTTTTTTTTTAATGTAAGAAACCATAGAGAAAAATATTGTAAAGAGATTGGTTCCAAAGAACTCTGCCACTGATTTACTGTCTAATAAATAAATGGAGGGAGAGTCGTGAAGATTAACCCAGCTTCTCATGGATGATGGATCCTAGATACTCAAATAATTCCTCCTATCAACTATGTTATTTTAGCAAGAAAATATTGCGAGTGAAAGGTATGGGTAAGTGACATGGATAAAATTTTCTTCCCAAATTTGTCTTAACTGAAATGTCTGAGGGAAACGCATAATTTAGATAGTGGTTCATAAACCTTCGTAAAGTAAAGAACCCTGTGCTATGATTATTCAGCCTTGTGTGTTTCCCCCCTCTTTTTCTTTCCATTAATTGAACTCTTGCTGTGTTCAGATGCCTCCTGGAATGCTGGAGAAGCATGTCAAAGGCAGCGCATCCAAGCTGGCACTATCGGTTCCTCCACCCAAACTTGTTCCTGCCCCATCTTGCCCAGCTCAGTGTAATGACAGCAGTCCCACCCAGATGTTCATACCCCAGACTAAGCACTTCTTTGGCTTCTGTTCCCTTCATTTCTCCCATCCAGTACATCACCCAATTCTGGCAGTTCTTCCATCAAAATATAATCTTTTTCTGACAACTTCTCCATATGCCCATTGCCATCATCACAGTCTCTGCACCAGCATCTCTCCTTAGATGCTGGAGCGAGCCTCCGTAACCGGTCCCATTGCTTCTGTTCTACCCTCGAGAGTCAGTCCTCCCCACAGCAGCCAGTGAGATGAAAATGAAGTCAGAGCTTTTCCGTGTCCAAACCTTCCAGTAGTTTCTCTTGCCACTCACATTCCAAACTTCTTACCACCATGTCTAATGCCCTGCGTGATGTCACCCCTCACTGCTGCTCCGATTTCACCGTCAACCTCTTTCTTTTTCCCTGACATCAGCATCTAACCATCTAGACTCCTTCCTCTTCTTCCAAACCACCTGCTTATTCCCACCCTGTCAGTGTCTTTGCACTTGCCCTTCCTTCTGCCTGGAATACTCTGCCCTTGAACAACCACATCACTCTCTCCCTTACTCTTCACCAGTGGTTCTCAACTGGGGAAGTTTTGCCCCACAGAGGACATCTGGCAGCTGTCTGGAGACATATTTGATTGTCACACTATGGAAGGTGCTACTGGCATCTACTGGGTAGAAGCCAGGGGAGCTGCTAAGCTTCCTACATACACAGGTCAGTCCCCATGACCAGCAGTTACCTGGCCCCAAATGTCAGTAGTGCCGCAAAGGATGTGGAACACTGCCCTGCTCAGTTCTCTGCCCAGGTGTTTTCTCCTCAGAAAAAGAACTTCTTTGATGCCTTCTTTCCAAAACAGCTTTTCCCCTTTTCTGACCCCGCTCACTTCTTATTCTCTTATTCAGTTTTAACACCACGTGGAATCAGAGTACCCATTTAGGTTTTGTGTCTCTCATCCCTTAAATGTCAGCTCCCTGAGGGCAGGATTTTTGTCTGCTTTACCACTGGTCCTTTAGTGTCCGGGGCAATGCCTGACACACAGTAAGCCTTCAGTACATGTTGATAGACCTCTGAGGTTTGGAGAGGTTAGTAACTTTCCTAAGATCACACATGGCTAGTAGGAAACAAAGCCACCCATGCGTCTATCAGCCCCTTTAAGGCCCTGCACAGACATATACAATCCAAGGAATAGCTTTATGCTGGTTATGCAAATGCAGCTTCGAGGCAGTTTTCGCAACTTTCCCCTTCCAGTTTTCCACACTCTATCCATTGCCCTATCGCAAATCCCTCCTATGTAGAAATTCTTGATCCATTAAAACTCAGATCCTCTGACCCCTTGGCAAATGGTTACTTCTTGTACCTTCTCTTCCTAATCGAAAAATGGCTAATGCAAGTGAGGTGGAAACGCCAGGCTGCCGGGAGCCACATCAGTCTGTCAGCAAACCCCACCGTCAATATTGCGTTAATTGCTTGCTTAACCTTGAGTTCTCTGTAGCTTTTCACTCCCAGACAAAAATTACCAGTCTCCTTCAGCACCAGCTTGGCACTCACAGAGGGAGATTTGAAATGATTATCCTCCTTTAAAGACAGCAGGAATGCCTGGATCCTTTTTTCATGAACATAAAATAGTGAGTGTCCTTTGTTCTTGCAAAAGTGAGAAGCTTAAAAAAAGTCATTTATTGTCCCTTCTTGACTTTTCTGTACCTTAAAATGGCTTCACATTTTGTTTCTCAAAGAGTTGGCATTTCTATATTTTAACGTTGGACATTTTCACTTTGGGCTTGGCCCATTTTTCTAGATTTTCTTCAATCCCACTTCTGCTCCCCCAGCCTCCCCTACCCCGCAACGCGTCATTTCTAATGATGAATACATAGCCATCGTAACCATGGAAATAATCTTGACCGAGAGAGCCAGTTGTCAAAGGGAGCCCCCAACTGGACACCACCAGGGCTGCAAAATGGAAGAAGCCGCTTCCTCCTTGCAAGGATGCTCCCAGACGTTTGGCTGTGGGCTTGCCTTTCTGCCTTATCAAAAGCTGTGTGCTTTTCATGGCACTGAAGCCTGTTCTTTAATGAATGAATTTCTTGGCAACCCTCCTGGTATACAGCTGAGCACTTCATTTTCTCATTTGGGATTTCTTGTCGACCTTGACCTCCCCTGGCTCTGGCTGGGAAAGTAGCCTGCAGACTAGCCTGATTCCAGCATCTCTTAGTCTGAATTACCTCTTGTTTAGGAGACAAGCTGCATTTGTTTCCCCCTCCATAATCCCTCTGAGGTCTTCAACTTGAGAGGGGCCCTGAAGCTCTCTGAATCCCATTCGAGCAGCTGTTGTGTTAGCTGCAAAATTTAAATTAGCCAAGCTCAGGAGAAAGTGACTAAGGCAGTTCATGTTTCAAGGAGGTAGTATATCTTGAACATGAGGCCGGATGTCACAGGGTGGAAAGAACTCAAGCTTTGGGGGAAAGCACTGGTTCACATTTTATTCCATTGTGTACGAGCTGTGTGACCCAGGCTCAATCACCGAACCTCTCTGGGCTTTAACTGCCCCACAGAATGGGATTTCCTATACCCACCATTTTACAGTTTGGGGCAAGAATAAGAATAGATTATGTATAGTGCCTAATAAACGGACTGGCATTTGTAATTTTACTGAAAACCTTAACTATGGAAGATTCGTTTTCTGCGAAATGCCCAGTGTATTTGTTTCCATCTAGAGACAGTCTGAATGATGACCCTCACCACTGATGTGTTGGGGAAGGCAAATGAAGGACTGAGGTTTCTGAGGCTGGGAATTTACATTTGAAGAACATGTAGAGAGAGGGAGGTTTTTAGGGGAGAAAGAAAACAGGATATTTTATGTGTTGGCAGAGTTATGGGTATGAGATGCTGTGTTGTGCTGTGGGACCGTCCATAGAAGGAGTCCGGTGACTTTACCATCGGCTGACGGTCTGACCCAGAGACATGCCAGGGCCCTTGAGGTTCTCTAGCCTGCGTGACTCCCAATTACCAGTTTGTACTTTCCGATTCAACTCTTTGTGATGCCCAGATTGTATCTGTGCACTCGGCAAGCAATGTGTTTTGTTTTGTACTGATTTTTTTCCTGTTGTGTTATTCCTCTTTTTTCCCGTCTTCAAACAATTATCCCGTATGTGTCTTAGGTTGCACTCCCCAGAAGCTGACCACAAGGTAAACCACCGAATGCAAATAGTTGATTTGGAAGGTGATCCTGGGAAGCGCTGGGAAGGTGCTGGGGAAGTGAGACGTGGAAAAGAAAGAAGCCCACACAAGGTAGGTTAGTGATCAGGCCGCCTCTGGGGGCAGCTGGGGCTTAGTCCCAGGGGCGAATCCCTGGAAGACAGTGTGTAGCATCCTCAGAGATGTTCTACCAAAAGCCAGGACATAAACTGAGCAACAGATGCTGAGAGATGATGGCTAGGGCATTAATAGCATCTGAGACAGTGGGATAAGGTGAAGAAAACAGCATCTGAGAATCAGGAGGGCTGTGCTCCCAGAGGGGATCAATTCAGTTGTTGCTAAAAGAGCCCCAGAACAGGAAATAAGGAGAACCAGTTTCGAATCGTCTGCCTCTACGCAGATGGGTAAGCTTGGGCGAGTGACTTCCCCTCTCTGAGCCTCAGAATTCCTCATCTGTGAAGAAAGGAACATGGGGTAAATGATCCTGGAGGCCCCTTGCAACCTGGAGAGTCAATGGTTCATTGGATCAAAGTCCCATGATGGGCTCAAAGGAACAGGTTGATGTACCCCACCAGCACCTTAACCAGAGATAAATCATGAGAGCTACTTTCTAGTGAACACTTCCTCTGCAGAGATGGACTAGAAAGTTTACATGCAATATTGTATTTCATCTTTGTGGCAGTACAAGGAAACAGGTACTGCTTTTTTTTTTTTTTTTTTTTCAGTTCGTGGGCCTCTCACTGTTGTGGCCTCTCCCGTTGCGGAGCACAGGCTCCAGACGCGCAGGCTCAGCGGCCATGGCTCACGGGCCCAGCCGCTCCGCGGCATGTGGGATCTTCCCAGACCGGGACACGAACCCGTGTCCCCTGCATCGGCAGGCGGACTCTCAACCACTGCGCCACCAGGGAAGCCCAGGTACTGCTTTTATCTCTAATTTGTAGAAGAGGAAACAGAGCAAAATTGTCTAATTTGTCCATGCTGCATAGATAATAAGGGAAAGAGCTGAGGTTCGAGCTTGTGCCAGTCTAATACATGCTATATTCTGCTGCCGTCCACTTTTGTGGTGATGGCCCAGAACATCTGTGCTATAGAATCCTCTCACATGTGGGTGTATATGTGGAAATACGGTGGAACCACTTCTTCTGTAGTATCATAGGACCTATGGATTATGGATGCAGCCTAGATCTGTCCATAATATAAGCTGTGTCCTAGGATGGGAATGTCTAACTAAAGTACAGTTTTCCCAACATCATTGTCATTGTCATTGTCATCATAGGATCAGTCATTTTTTGATGAGTGACTACTTTTCTGGTACTCTCTGTGCTTTACATATGTCAACTTGCTAACTCTGTGCAACAACCCAGTGAAGTAGGTACTGTTATTATTCCTGTTTTAGATATAGGAAAACTGAAGCCCAGAGATGTTGAGTAACTTGGCTGGGTCTCACAGCTGCATACAACCGAGTAATGGGCAGAGCGAGGAGTTTGACTTAGAGCCCATACTCATTCCTTTACCACCAGTTTGCCTTTCCAGTCTCTGGTACTTACCGCTTTGGCATTTGCATTTTCACGGTGTCCTGCTAAGTTAGAGCTCAGTCTGCATTTCCCTGTGCCACCTAGAAACCAACAGAGGAGTGACTGAGAGCCATTTCAGCCAAGATGATGCAGGTGCCAGTATGTGGCTAGAAAGCGAACACTTCCATGTTGTCTTTGTTCCCTGGTACATTCTACTTATTGCAAATGGTTTTTGCCTAAAAGAAATGGTAAAGTCCAAAGAGCCTTTTTTTTTGGAATGAATTTATTTTATTTTTGGCTGCATTGGGTCTTCATTGCTGCGTGTGGGCTTTCTCTAGTTGCTGGTAGCGGGAGCTACTCTTCGTTGTGGTGCGTGGGCTTCTTATTGCAGTGGCTTCTCTTGTTGCGGAGCACGGGCTCTAGGAATGTGGGCTTCAGTAGTTGTGGCACATGGGCTCAGTAGTTGTGGCACATGGGCTCAGTAGTTGTGGCTCATGGGCTCTAGAGTGCAGGCTCAGTAGTTGTGGCACACGGGCTTTGTTGCTCTGCAGCATGTGGGATCTTCCCGGACCAGGGATCGAACCCGTGTCCCCTGCATTGGCAGGCGTATTCTTAACCACTGTGCCACCAGGGAAGTCCCGAGACTTTTTTCTTTTTAAACCCATTCAGGTACGTGGCATCTGTCTGGGTCCTTGTTATTGTTTGAAAGTTGTGTTGTATCCCAGTGTTCTCACAGTATCTCTCCTTCACCCAGTTACTCTTGAGCTGGGGTAAGCAGGATTATTCTGCACAACCAAGTCCCATTGGTAAAAGTGCTTCTGGATATAGGATCTGAGAACATTCTCTAAGTGGAGAGACACAGGCCAAGACTGGCCATGCAGTCTTGCATGGATTTTTTTTTTTTAATTGAATGAAAGATTCTTTAAATCTAAATATGATTTCATATAATCCCATAATAACCTTTCCCTTCCCAACTGCTATATTTCTCCTCCCTCCTTCCTTCTCCCCACTGGTAACCACCAGTTGGTTCTCTGTACCTGTGAGCCTACTTCATTTTTGTTTTATTCACTAGTTTGTTGTATTTTTTAGATTCCAAATATAAGTGATATACAGTATTTGTCTTTCTCTGTCTGACTTATTTCACTTAGCATAATGCTCTCCAAGTCCATCCATGTTGCTGCAAATTGCAAAATTTCATTCTTTTTTATGACTGAGTAGTATTCTAGTGTGTGTGTGTGTGTGTGTGTGTGTGTGTGTGTGTATACACCACATCTTCTTTATCCATTCATCTGTTGATGGACACTTAGGTTGCTTCCATATTTTGGCAATTGTAAATAATGCTGTTATGAACATTGGGATGCATGTATCTTTTATCTTTTTGAATTAGTGTTTTTGCTTTTTTGGGATATATACCCAGGAGTGGAATTGCTGGGTTATATGGTCATTTTATTTTTAGTTTTTTCATACTATTTTCCACAACGGCTGTACCAGTTTACATTCCCACCAACAGTGTATGAGGGTTCCCTTTTCTCTGCATCATCACCAGTGTTTGTTACTTGTGGTCTGTTTGATGTTAGCCATTCTGACAGGTGTGAGGTGATATCTCATTGTGGTTTTGATTTATATTTTCCTAATGTTAGCAATGTTGAGCATGTGATGACTTCTTTGCCTAGTGACTCTGTATCCACTCATTCATTCATTCATTCATTGGTACATTCATTGAAAAATTCCACACCAATTCATGGTCAGATTCCCTTTGAGTCACGATGGGGAACACAACAGATAAACAAGACATTCAGAATCCCCAAAGATCCACTGGCCAGCTTTCTAAAATATGGAACTGAGGCATAAATAAGGGAAAAACCAGTTAATCATGGAATGAAATTAGGATACTATCATGAAACAAACATTAAATAGTGAAAAGTAAACCACATCAAATATTTGGCCTTCCGAAAATGAAAGGAACATTTTGTCTATGAAATAACAGAAGCATTCCTCAGACTAGAAAAAAAGAAGGGGATAAAACGTGGCATGTTTTCAAAATAAATTAATTTTAGTTGCAAATTAAAAGATGGAGAGAATTTTTTTAGAAACTTGCTTATTTTTTTTTTCTTTTAATTATTTAGCAGGGTTAAAATTAGGTCAGATTGTGCTGGTATCTCATTTGAACTTAACCTCTGATCTTAGCCTGGAGGGCTCTCAAGGCTTGTTGTCTACTAGGGATAGGTACATTTCCTTAGATGGATGTGAAAGCAGTTGTAATTAAGCAGGAAGAGGGAGAGAGACTGCAGTTGTTCCTGAAGGTGACAGTTAAAAGTGCTGAAGTGTGGACTTCCCTTTGTCCTCCGGAGAGGAGAGAGCTGAAAGCAGGCAGGGGAAAATACTTCATTCTGAAGGATGTTTGCCCATCCCAACCTCTGCGGGTGGTTTGCTGGATTATTTAAAGAGCACTGGGAGTAATGCCTATGGGAGGTATCAGTGATGAAGCAGTATGTGGGTCCCGTGACCTACTGAAACAAAAACTGGTGATGGGCACTTCTGCCTGGGTTACCAAAATCCCCAGGCTGTAAATAACAGTGTAAACCATGCTCCTCTACTGAAAACACACAATGTGTGTCTATCTCAGACTATGAATGTCAACTACTGTTGACCTTACAATGTTCTGTCCACTTACCTTCATAATTGGTCCACTTCCTGTTTGGTTACCCACTTACTATTCTGATCCCAGGCCACACAGAGAATCTTATCCCATTCCTATCTTTATTTCTGACAATTGCCATGTGTCCTCTATCTTAGAAGATTGGCAAAATACAATCTGAGTTAAGGAGTCAATTTTCATGCAGTAGAGGTGCTACTGTATCAACTCACCTATCTATAAGCCCTCTACCCAGAAAACTCATCACTTTGGAACAGCAGAGAAAAGCCAAGATGAAGGAAGAAGGGACCCTCTGGAATGGAGTCAGAAAGCCCAGGCACACAATCCCATAGGAGAATTTTTCAGGCCTGGATCAATATTCAGTCTGTGCTTATTGGATATAATTTTAACAAGTTGATTTAGTTGGTCTCTCAAATTAGAAGATTAATTATAGTAATTACTCTGGGGTAGTCAGAGTGGATATTCCAGACCAGTGCTGGCCAACAGAACTTTCTGCACTGATAAACATGTTTTGTACCTGTGCTGTCCAGTATGGTAGCTGCCAGCCCCATGTGGCGGTTGAGTACTTGAAATATGGCTAATGTGACTGAACAGCTGAAGTTTCCATTTTCCTTAATTTTAATTAGTATAAATTTAAATCTAAAAAGCCACCTGTGGCTGGTAGCTACTATATTAGACAGTGCAGCTCTAAACAGACTCATTGGCTATAGTGAAGTAACCAGAGCATTACAGGATAAGGCCATTTACTGTAGAGACAAAGAGGCTCCTAAAATACCAACAATTGCTGAACCTCATTGAATTATAGCCCTGGCATCCATTTGTTTATCTACTCTTTACTTGATAAACACTTATTAAGCAGCTACCGTGCTTGCACTGTTCTCGGTGCTGGGGATAGAACAGTGAACAGACAGGAGAGAAATCTTTGTCCTCATGCAGCATATATTTTAGTGGAGGGATGTATCCACTAAATAAATAAGTAACAAAAACATATAGGATGTAAATTGATGATGAGGGATATGTACAAGTGAGGGAAGAGTGTTGGGAGGAGGGGATGTGGGAGCTGCAATTGTAAATAGGAAGGTGGAGAAGATCTCACTGAGAAGGTGAAGGAGGAACGTCAAGCTGTGGTTACCTGGTGACAGAGCCCGTCAGCTAGAGAGAACTAGAAACTCAAAAGTCCGGAGTTGGGAGCGTTCCTGGTAGGTTCAAGGAACAACAGTGGGATGAGTATGGTGCATAGGAGAGTAGTAGGAGATGGAAACAGGATGGAAGCAGTGGAGGTGATATACATTGCTGGTAGAGCCATTAGCATTTACTGACAATTTGGATGTGGCCTATAAAAGTGAAAGGGGAGTCCAGGATGATTCCAAGGATGTTGGCCCAAGCAAATCAAATGATGGAGTTGCCATTTACTGACATGGTGGACCATATTTACAATGTAATCTTGATGAGATGGTCAGCCACCATTTCTTCATGCTGGGTCCATGGTAGACATTGAGCATGGGCTTGAATGTGGCCTCAGAATCATTCTTAACATAGTTTTCCTGGAAGCCAATATGTGTCAAAGTTGGCACTCAAGGTGAAACCATCACTGAATTCATTTATGTCATGACTCAGGTAGAAAGGTGGGAAAATATGTGACCCACTTCATGAAGAGTGCTAGCCAAGAAATGACCTAATTTCTATAAAATATAGTTCATTAATATGGTTCAGTTCTCTGCAATTCCTTACCCTGGGAATCCGTGCAAGGAAAAGTTTGGCCAAAGTATGCAAAATTATCCTTGGAATCCTCTGCCATCCTGACGGTAACATCTTTCATTGTAGAGTGGACACTACAGGATGATTCTTTGAAGGGCAGGAGCCATGTTCCATTCATTTCCATGTGTCTAGAACTTGGATCATTACAAATGATTAATAAAGTTGGTTACCTTGAACATTTTTGAATTAGTACAGGGTCTGATTTTAAAGTGACCTCACCACATTATGTAACACTATTAAGCATTTATTAAGTACCTACCTTGTGCTGGATACAAAACTGTCCTTTAAAACAGGTGAAAGAAAAACTGTCAAAGTCAGGACAATGGTAAGGGTCAGAAAGTGGCCCCCAAAATACTTTGTTCTCTTACTCTATGACCTGGTCTTGAAAGGAAACACCTTTCAAGTAAAACACCAAAGTTTTTACCACGGTCTGCAAGGCCTTGCCAACCTCTCTGACCTTCTCTTTCTTGTTGACTTCTCTGGTACGTCCCTGGCTTCCTTTCTGTGCCTTAAGTACACCAGCCATGGTCCTACCTCAGGGCCTTTGCATTTGCTGTTGCCTTTACTTGGAACTCTTCCCCTGCATCTCCCCAACTTCCTTCACGTCTCTCTGCAGAGTGGCTGTGTTCGACCTTTACCTCCCTTGACATCTCTTTTTTTTTTTTTTTTTTTTGCTGTACGCGGGCCTCTCATTGTTGTGGCCTCTCCGTTGCGGAGCACAGGCTCCAGACGCGCAGGCTCAGCGGCCATGGCTCACGGGCCCAGCCGCTCCGCGGCATGTGGGATCCTCCCAGACTGGGGCACGAACCCACGTCCCCTGCATCGGCAGGCGGACTCTCAACCACTGTGCCACCAGGGAAGCCCGACATCTCTTTTTATTATCTTACCTTGTTTATTGTCTATGTAATTTTTTTAAATCGAAGTATTTACAATGTTGTGTTAGTTTCAGGTATACAACAAAGTGATTCAGTTATACACACACACACACACACACACACACACACACACAGGTTATTACAAAATACAGAGTGGAGTTCCCTGTGCTATACAGAAGTTTCTTGTTGTTTATCTATTTTATATAGAGTGGTGTGTATCTGTTAATCCTAAACTCTTAATTTCTCCCTCCCTCCCTTTCCCCTTTGGTAACCATAAATTTGTTTTCCATGTCTGTGGGTCTATTTCTGTTTTGTAAATAATTTCATTTGTATCGTTTTTTTTTAGAGTCCACATATAAGCAATATCATATGATATTTGTCTTTCTCAGTCGGGCTTACTTCACTTAGTATGATAATCTGTAGGTCCATGTGTGTTGCCACAAATGGCAATATTTCACTCTTTTTTATGGCTGAGTAATATTCCATTGTATATACCACACCTTCTTTATCCATTCATCTGTTGATGGATATTTAGGTTGTTTACATGTCTTGGCTATTGTAAATAGTGCTGCAGTGAACATTGGGGTGCATATATCTCTTTGCATTAGACTTTTGTCTGGATATATGCCCAGGAGAGGGATTGCTGGATCATATGGTAACTCTATTTTTAGTTTTTTAAGGAACCTTGATACTTTTCTCCATAGTGGCTGCACCAATTTACATTTTTACCAACAGTGGCGGAGGGTTCTTTTTTCTCCTCTCCTGCATTTATCATCCGATACAGTTTACATCTGGTATAATTTTTCAGTTTGTTTGTTTGTTCCCTGCCGTCCCTCAGCACCCAGGACAGTGCCTGGCATGTCATAGGTGTCCAATACATATTTGTTAAAAGGATGCATATGGCAAGATAGAGAACACTAGCCATGAACACAGACAGAGAAAAGATGCTGTATCAGTATGGAGATACTGAAAGTGTCCTGCACATCTGTGTTCTGCCCCTCAGCCACTGTGTAACTCTTTGTATAGGTAGCTTCAAAAATGGCTCACGTGATCCCTGTCCCCTGGTGTTCATCCCTTTGTGTAATTGATCCCCTCTCCTTGAGTGAGGCTGGGCCCTAGTGACTCACATTAACAAATCAGATTTGGCAAAAGTGATGGGATAGCATTCCGAGATTAGGTTTTAAAAGTGGCTTCCTTCTTGCTTGCACATTCTTTCTCCGACTCCTCTTGCTTTCTCTCCCGATGAAGCAAGCTGCCATGCTGTGAGCTGCCTGATATAGAAGCCCATGTGGCAAGGAGAGAAGCACAAGTGCCAGCCAACAGTCAGGGAACAACTGAGGCCCTCAGTCCAACAGCCCACAAGGAACCTAGTCCTGCCAACAGCCATGAGTGTCTTGGAAGCAGACCCTTCCCCAGTCAAGCTTTGAGATAAGACTGCTGCCCCAGCAACCCCTTGTTAGAGCCTGTGAGAGCATGTGGGCCAGAGATTCATTAGTAACCAGACTTCTGACCTATAGAAACCATGAAAGATAAATATTATTGTTTTCAGTTGCTAACCTTTGGGGTAATTTGTTATGCAGCAATAGATAACTAATACATTTTTAATGAGTTCTTTTAAAAATTAATTAATTTTTGGCTGCGTTGGGTCTTCGTTGCTGCATGTGGGCTCTCTCTAGTTGCAGCGAGCGGGGGCTACTCTTCGTTGCAGTGCTCAGGCTTCTCATTGCGGTGGCTTCTCTTGTTGCAGGGCACAGGCTCTAGGCATGCGGACTTCAGTAGTTGTGGCTCACGGGCTCCAGAGTGCAGGCTCAGTAGTTGTGGCTCACGGGCTTAGTTGCTCCATAAAACTTATAAAAAAAAAAATAGTGCTTACCTCATAGACTTATAGTGAGGCTTCAATGCATGAATATTTACAAAGGGCTTGAAGCAGTGCCTGCCACTCACTAAGTCATTATAAAATTTAGTTTTTATTTTTAGCACAAATGGGGTCGTACCTTAGGTAATGTTGTACAACTGACTTTTTTAAAAACAATACATCTCGGAGAGCTTAGAGACAGTATTTTCTTCTTTTTTAATTAAACTTTTTATTTTGAGATAATTGTAGATTCACATGAAGAAAAAATACAGAGATCCTGGTACCCTTTCACAAGTGTCACCCAGTGGTAATATCTCGCAGAACTACAGTAAAATATCACAACCAAAATGTTGACATTGATACATCAAGATACAGAACATTTCCCTCACAAAGACCCCTCATGTTGCTCCGTCTGCATCTCTCCTGCCCCACCCTCTCCTTAAACCTGCAACTGCTAATCTGTCCTCTGTTTCTATTAGTTTATGATTTCGGGAATGTTATGTGAATGGCATACTGTAGGGTGTAACCTTTTGGGATCTACTCTTTTCACTCAGTATAATTCTCTGGAGGTTTGTTCGGGTTATCACATGTATTCGCAGTTCCTTTTTTTGCTGAGTCGTGTTCCGTAGTATGGATGTACCACACTTTAATTTTTTGCACCCATTAAAGGTCATCTTGCTCCCTTCCAGTCTTGGGCCATTAGGAATGTTATAAACATTTGTATACAGGTTGGACTTTGGCTTCTTCAGCTCCAGTTGGGGGATATATAAGGCAAAAAGAAAAGCCAGGGCATTTACCACTGTGTCATTTCTTTGATCTCTGATCCCTAGCTGAATTGCCTTCTTCATTCCTTTTAGAGTTTCCTTATGTCTGTTTTATATATAATGTGCAGGGTTTTTATTTATACTTAGCAGGAAGACTAGGGAAAACTATGTCTATTCCCTTATCCTGGAAGCAGAAGTCCCAGCAGTCTTTTTAACTGGTGAGTATCACCCTATAGTATGAATGTATGGATATATCATAGTGTATGTCATCCATCTTCAACATTTTCCCACATTTTTACTCAAAAAACCATGCTCCATGGAATGGCCCGGTACTTGTCATTTTGTGCTCCCATGAAGATGCTTTTCTGTGATATTAACCACAGTTGAATTGCTTGATCAAAGGTTATAAACCCTTTTTTTGTTGTTATTATGCAAGTTTCAGGTGTACAGCATTATAATTTACCATGTATAAAAGGGAATAAAGTCTTATATTTTGATAGATATTCCAAATTGTTCTGCAAAAAGGGCTTTCCCAGTTTACACTCCTACACATCCTAATATGCACTAGATAATATTTTATGGGCATTGAAGGCTAACTCTACACTCACCTGATGTTTAGTAGATGCAGGTGAAGTAAAGTCAGGTAGATCTATTGTGACCTTTATGTGGGCTCAAACACGGGCTCATCTTTTCCTGAATCTCAGTGCTAAGCATTTAAAAAGCTGGCCAGGTGACTGATGAGAAGCTGGTCCCACAGCTCTTTGCTTCAGTGTACCAGTGGTGAGGGCCTCATTGAGTTGATTAGGGAGCTGTGTCCACTGATGGGATGATTCATAACCAAGCCCTTCTCAAGCTTGTGAAAGGGTTTGATTGGCTGGGAAAATCAGACTGGGCTCAGAGCCAAGAAGAAACCAGGCCATAAGTCTAAAGGTGGGTGTCTCACTAAAGTTCAGGAAGATGTTAAGGGTCCCCTTTGTTGTGGAGAGAGGAAGAGAGTTGAGTGGTAAGAAAAGGAGGAGTGATGGGCCCAGGGAAGCAGGACCACAAAACTACGAAGATCTTACCAGGCAGAGAGAGCAGATTGTGTAGATATATTTGAAGTCATTGTGATCTGTGTGGGCACAGGTAGAGAAATCCCTGTAAGAAAATAGGCCCAGATTCACCCTTGTGGGAAAGGGCTATTGGGAAGAGGCTGAATATCAAACTGCCAGGGATGCCCTGGGACAAATTGTTACCTTTTACGTGAGAAAAAGGTAGGAGAAATTTTGGATCTGATCCTTTACAAAGGGACAGGATTTCAAAGAAGATGAAGAGCATTCTAGAAAGACAGCACAGTACTTACTGTACTAGTTTTTTCTGCTGGGTAACAAACTTAGCATCTTAAAATAACACGTTTATTACCTCACAGTTTCTGTGGGTCAGGCATTTGGGCAAAGCTTGGCTGAGTTCTCTGCACAGAATCTCACGAGGCTGTAATCAAGTTGTTAACGAGGGCTTGTTCTCATCAGAGGCTCAACTTGGGTAGGGTCCATTTCGAAGTTTCATTAAATTGGTGGCAGAATTTATTTCCTTGACGCACTAGAGTTCAGGACAGACTGCTTCTTTAAAGTGAGCAATGAGGCTTCCCTGGTGGCGCAGTGGTTGAGAGTCCGCCTGCCGATGCAGGGGACACGGGTTCGTGCCCCGGTCCGGGAAGATCCCACATGCCGCGGAGTGGCTGGGCCCGTGCGCCACGGCCGCTGAGCCTGCGCGTCCGGAGCCTGTGCTCCGCAACGGGAGAGGCCGCAACAGTGAGAGGCCTGTGTACTGCAAAAAAAAAACAAAAAACAAAAAAACAAACAAAAACTAAAGTGAGCAATGGAGAGAGAGAGAGAGATTCCAGAATGAATCTGCTAGCAATAAAGAATCTTATATAACATAATCGTGGGGGTAACATCCCATCCCCTTTGCCGTATTCTGTTGGTTGGAAGCACACACTTAAGGGCATCAGATGATACAAAGATGTAAACACGCCAGGAACACTGGGGACAATGGTGGCCCCCTTGTAGTCTGTCTGCCGCACTAGCAAAGACGTGGAAGGTTATTAGAATATTGGCTTCAAGAAAGAAGGGAACAGGTAAAATGGCTGTTGACGGCTATTGGAGATAAGGATGGATCTGAAGTTTCCCACTACATTTTTTTTTTTTTTGCGGTACTCGGGCCTCTCACTGTTGCGGCCTCTGCCGTTGCGGAGCACAGGCTCCGGACGCGCAGGCTCAGCGGCCATGGCTCACGGGCCCAGCCGCTCTGCGGCATGTGGGATCTTCCCGGACAGGGGCACAAACCCGCATCCCCTACATCGGCAGGCGGACTCTCAACCGCTGCGCCACCAGAGAAGCCCCACACTACATTTTAAGGAGCCTCGAAGGCCAGTTTGAGAGATTTGCCCTTTTGTCAGGTGGAGTTCTTAAAGGACCTTTCCATCCTTGGCCTCATGGTTCTTCCTGAAGCTGGCATCCTTGCTAAACAACCCATTTTTTATTTCAGTTCTCTGCTTAGATACTAATTTCCCAATCAGTCATTTCTTTTTAGAAGTGTTTTAGAAACGAAATAACAATTGCATTTAAAGTGAAGTATCTACATTGAATTAACCTTGACCATTTTCTGTGGTTTCGTTATTTGGGCAGTTGTTGAAGTCAAATACACAAACTCATCCTGTATTGAGAAGGAAGACAATAGGTAACCTTTTCAACCTTTTCTGTACCCTGACTCCTCTGTGGAACTAATTGTAGAGAATAGAATGTGCTGCTTGCGCAGTGCTTTGTGTCTCTGTCCTCTCCTGTGTCTGTTTAAGGAGCTCTGTTAGAAAAGGAAAGATTCTTTGGAAGTGTTCAGGAAGGTAAAAATTTATGTAGATGGAGCTCATTTGGACTGTGTCATAAATAGTTCTCAAGGATTATAAAAAGGATTGAAAAATACCAGCAGTGCCGAATGAGAAGTTCCCAGTAGGTGGAATTTATAAGCCTCTCACATAGTGATTTGCACGCTTCAATTGTCAGAATGTTTTGTGAACTTCCATATGATGGTGGGCGTGTACCTATCAGCTTCCCTTGGTTGATAAGATGTATGTTGACCAAAAGTAAAATTTTTATAACGAATCTATAACTTTTTGAAAATGACAACCCCATTGGTGATTAATTTTTTTTTGTCTGTTTGATAAGGATATTTTTTTTTGGAATCTTGTTGAAAGCTATGGACTTTTTCCTGAAAAATGCTGATAGAAAATGACGTACTGTTTCAGAGTGTTTACAGACCCCCTTGAAACCACCTATCGTGGACAGCCATGGATTCTACATTAAGAAACCTTGGGACGTCCCTGGCAGTCCAGTGGTTAAGGCTGTGCATTTCCACTGCAGGGGGCATGGATTTGATACCTGGTCAGGGAACTAAGATCCCACATGCCACATGGCGTGGTGAAAAAAAAAGGAAAACTTGAGTTACATATATTTGGAAAAAATATTAAATTGAAATATAAAATATATAACTTAGCCTATACCCAATGCTAGACATAGTTATGGATTTGAGAATCGCTCTGGGGATATTTTGGGCTACTGATCTAAGTGACAAGAAAGAGCCTTCAGTACATGTTTTGGTCTTTGTGTAAATCCTGGATGCAGAGGATAATGAAGACCCTGCCTTGTGTTTATATCGGAATTTTGTTTTCTAATAATGTGTGCATTTCTCTGCGGGGAAACTTTGTTTTTCATCATGATAGTGTGGGAGCCATGTAATAGTTTACTGGAGTTAATAGTGAAGATAAAATAATAATGCCATTGGCTGTTTGTGTCTGCGTGCACAGGTATGAGAGAGAGATAGACAGAGAAAGAGACGGAGAGAGAAAGAGGACGAGCTGGAAAAAGGCACACACATACAGAGGCAGAGAGACAGAGACAGAGAAACAGAGGAAGACACACAGAGATACAGAGAGAGCCAGAAAGAGAGAAAGGGACAGAGAAAGACAGACAGAGACAGACAGACAGAGAGAGAGACATGTAGAGAGGAACATAAAGAGAGAGATGAACAAGCAGAGGGAGGCAGAGATAGAGAGATTCACATGGAGACAGAAATGGAGCCAGGGAGGGAGGAAGATTTAGAAGTAGAGATAGAGCCAGGGACAGAGTCAGTCAGTCCCATTGCTGTGGAGACTGACAGACAAGCATGACACGGGCAGAGAATTTCCCAGCCTGTGAACACCCGGGGGTGCTCCTATCTGCTTACCAGCAGCGGGGTAGCAGTGCTGTGCCTTATCACCAAGTCTGGGCTGTGAAGGGGCTGGCGGATGATTAAACAAAGAGGCCAGGCCCGGCTGGGTGAGTTACTTCCTAGGTATAAATTAGGCAATTGAGGAAGGACATCAGTACAGACTTTGTACTGCCATTTGTTAAGCCCTTGTCTGGGACTGTGCTGCTGGGATGGAAGGAATTGATGGATACCTCTTAGCCTTCCAGGAGTTTTTGTTGAATTTCTGAAAAAGTCTTGCTGAACTTCTGGAAATGTGTTCACCTCTTCTCTCCATGAATGCGAGGATGAACATCTAAAACAAAACATGCTTTCAACTCTTCCTAGAAATTTGCTAATTTTTTTCTCTGAATACCTGGTCTGTGAATGTTACATAAGGCAAAAAAAGTTATTTAAAAAGGCATTATACTAGTCTTTCATGGGGCATCAGTCAGGGTCAGCATTAACGTCCAGAGAGAGATGGAAAACTTGGTAGCAACATCTTTTGATGTTCAGAGAATTACCCACTGGTTCCCCACACAGTAAACAGCTGCAATTCATGCCGTGACTGTTCAGTGCCTTTAATGTCTTGTAACATGAAAGCACTTGGAGTTTAAAATCTTGCTTGGAAAAATGATAGCTCATGTCTTAGTGCATATGTCCCTGATAAACATATGCTTTGAGCAGGTATTCAATCTCTCCTACCTGCTGAGTTGATGAAAACTCTAGAGAATTTACCAGAAAGGTTCCTTTTCATGTGTCATCATCACATTGCATTAGGACCTCATTTGTGTCAGGGGAATGACTTACTGTTCAGTCAACCTTGACATGAGCACTTTTCCAACCACCAAAATTAAGCATCAATACTTCTGTCCATCCTGGGACCCACTAACTCGAGAAACTGTGGATGAGAGAATAGAAGTGAAAATCAAAATCATCCTGATGAATTGTAGTCTATAAATAAAGATGGGAATTTAGTGGATACTTATGTTATGAACCATCTTTAAAGGCTGACATTTTACAATAAGTGGCCAAGAAAGTGAGTGATGTGAAAGGAAGACGTTTTGGAACAGCAGCCTTGACTAAAATAGCTGGATTAGGAGCTGTGTCTGTCTTGATGATATTATTTAACATGTTACATTCAGAACAGTGCCTGGCTCTTAGTAGGTGCTCAAATCATATTTTTAATGAATTAAGTGAACAGATGAATAAAAGTAGTGTTATGTTAATCAGAAATATGAATATGTTAAAAGAAGGACATAGAAAATATTGTTTAGCAATATATAATTGTTCATTTTAAAGAGAAGATGGAGTGACAGGAATTTCAAAAGGCCACTGGTTGATAATGCGAAACAGACATAGCTAATTCTATGACTGGCAAAAGCATTTAAACAATCACTTAATTTGGCTTCTTCCTATACTTTCAGCCCCCATACTCTTTGCTTCAATAAAGTAGTTTGCCTTGATGAGAACTGAGTCATTAGGGGTGTATCAGGGACCCTGGCTCTTTGGTTGAAAAAAGGTAAGTCTGTGAAATTCACACATACATGTAGTATGTAAACCCTTTACTTTTCTAGTGAGATTACTATTGTTCAGGCAATTGTCATATTGCAGGAGCGTCTATTAAAAGTACTTTCCATTTACTCTGTGTTGGACATTGTCTTATATGTTTTATATGCTGTTATTTAAACATCAAAGAATCTGCAATGTTAGATATCATTATCTTTGTTTCCTCACAAGGAGAATGAGGCTCACAGAGGCTCTGCAATTTGCCCAAGTTGTTCAGCTAGATTGGGAATGGAAGTTTACACAGAAACACTTTCATTACATGTCCAATTACTCTTATTTGCAAACATTAACTTCAATGCTAAGCTCTTTTGTCTGTGACATAAATACTTCACTGTCTGAGAATGTCCCAGATTAATTCTTTTATTCTGTGCCATGAGGTCTGTGCCTGTCTATCAGTGTTAATATTAGATTATTAACTCTTAAAGGACAGAGCTGGCTCCTAAACCTTTTCACAAAGTACCTGGCTTTGTGTCCCCAGAGCTGGACACTTAGAGTGCGCTCAGTAATTTATCCAACCAGTCAATGCATGAGTGAGCAAGTGTCACATGTAAATTAGGACCTTTCCTTTGGGCTCATGAAACCACTTTTAATGTGTAAAAATAAGTTTGTGCTTTACATGCTCATTATACACAGATTCCAAAGTATCAGGGAAAATGATCAAAAAGGATGTTGAATTTCACATCAGGAAAATTACATTCACATTGTAATGCTGATGAGGTACATGCTTCTGTTCTCTCTCGTGGGGCCAGCAACTCCTGTCTCATTTTCCAGGTTGAGCATTGGCGATTTCAAAGTTCCTTAGGGAGCAATTGTGAAGAACTCCATGGGGAAGGGGCTAGCATGTTTTCTCTGCCTATTCCCAAGACTTTTACTATAGCTATTCTTTGAGGGCTAGTTAACATTTTAAGCCACAATAGCTGATTTTCTTCACTATTCTTAACTCGCTTAATATTTGTGTTCATGTTCTACTACCCTTCCTGTGGGTTTTTTAAATGTCAAATTGTAGGGGGTGGGGATACCTCACAAAAACCCTTATTCTTAAATGAAATCTTGGGTTTTCTTTTACAGGTGCCCATGAAGTGGTCCAGACTGGTATATCAGGATTGTATCTGACTGCTTGTGTGATGGTTCAATTTCTGTATCCACATGACTGGGTCACAGGGGGCTCAGATATTTGGTCAAACATTCTTGTGGGTGTGTCTGTGTGTTTTTAGATGAGTAATATTTGAATTGGGAGACTGAGAAAAGCATATATTGCACTACCTAATGCGTGGCCCTCTTCCAATCAATTGAATAGAACAAAAAAGCTGACTTTCCCGTGATGAAGGGGCAAACTCCTCCTGCCTGACTGCTGAGCTGGGACATTGCTTTTTTCCTGGCTTTGAACTTGAAGTGAAACATTGGCTCTTCTTAGGTCTCCAACCTGCTGGCTTTTGGACTGGAGTTTATGCCCTCGGCTCTCCTGTTTCTCAGGCCTTTGGATTTGGCCTGGACTTTTACCATTGGTTCTGCTGAGTCTCCAGCCTGTTAACTGCCGATCTTGTGACTTTTCAGCCTCCATAATCACGTGAGTCAATTCCTTATTAAAAAAAATCTCTTTATATGTATATCTGTATCTTTATCTGTATCTATATATCTGTATGTATCCTGTTGGTTCTGTTTCTTTGGAGAACCCCGACTAATACAGCTTGTAATGAAAAAGCCTGTAAAACTTAAATAGTAAGGCATTTGCCTCACAGAAGAAGTGTCTGGGAGCCGTCAGTATTGGGTCAACATGGCAGCCCGGTGATCAAGGACCCAGGCTCCCTCTCTGTTCCTTCTTTGCGGCTCTGTGTGGCTTTGTTCTTATGCTCACAAGGCGGCTGTTGGAGGGACAAAGGCTAAAGGGGCTCATGGGAAGCCTCATGTGGCAGCATGGCTGATAAATACCTCATTGCCGGACTTACTAACTTGCTTACAGCTGGCACATGGACACACTTGCCTTCCGAGGGTCTGGGAGATAAAGCGTTAGGTCATCATGTTACTGCTACAAATAGATTTTGGGTTCTGTTAGGAAGAAGTGGGGGATGGATACTGGACAGGTCACTAGCAATATTCTCCACATATTGTTAAGTAACTATGACGTAATCAAAAGGAGATTCCAGTACTTCATTGGCTTTGGAGATTATGTGGATTCACAATCCATTTGCATTAAATATCATATATAGGTTTCTCCAAGCCCAGTGCATCAAAAAACATTTTTAGTTAATGAGGGAATATACTTATATTTACCGAGCAGCTATGATATGCCATGAGCAAAGCCTTTGCTTTCTGTGTTATCTTTTCTGTTTCTATTGTCCTCATCTTAAAAATAGAGAAAATAGGCCTCAGAGAGACTTTACATAAGTTGTTTAAAATTGCACAGCAAGCTAGTAGAAGAATCTGGTTAGAACATTGTGCCTTTATAAAACCCTTATGAAATTCTTGTTCTTATAAGAAAACATATAAATTATGTGTAATAACATACATGTTCTTAACTCTGATGCTTAGCACAGTGTTTTGCAGTTAGCAAGCTCTCAGTAAATGTCTGTTGATCATATCAATTTTTTCAGTTGCAGTCACTGAAATTGATACTCCTTTTACAGGATCTTCTCTAAGTCCCAGTCTAGAAGAGGCAGCTCACATCTGAAGCCAGAAAATAATCTCATCAGTAAAAATTATAGTCAGAGCGTTCAGCAACTGTTTGCTGAATACCTATTCTGAGCCAGGTCCCTCCTGAGCCTCTCTTATTTTTCCAGTTATGTGTTCTGTGCGCTGCATTCTGGATAAGTGCCTTCTGTCTTCCAGTCCATTTATTCTCTTTATATGTGAGCTCCTGCCCAATCTATATATTGTTTTAAATTTCAGTTATTGTATTTTTAATTTATGCAAGTTCAATTTGGTTCTTTTGCAAATCTGCAGTAACACTTTTTAGAATTTCCTGTACCCTTCATTCATTTTCAAACTTATCTCATTTCCTTAAACAAAGGAGCATGGTTTTCTTTTAATACTCGGTGTCTGATAATTGCAGTATCTGAAGTACTTAGGTGTCTGTTATTTCTGCTGGTTCTCATTCATGGTATATTTTTCTTTATATAGTTGGTGTCTTTGTGTGGCTCACTGCCCTTAAACAATTATTTGTGTGTGCGTGGGGGGGGACTTCCTGATGACCAGAGAACTATTTTAAGTTAAAACCATGGCATATATGTTTTTGATCACTTAGGTGTTGCAAAATTGGGACTGTAGACCCTCAAGAGAGCTTATCCATGGTTTACACCCTCTCAAGGACAATTCTCTTTGTTTTCTCCTTCCTTTCTTTTCTCCTGCTCTGCTTAGCACCAAGGTACTTCTCCCAAAAAACTACTGGGGTGGAAGGAATAGGGTGGAAATACTGATGGTTGATCCTTTCTGTGATGCTGTAGCCCTTTAAAATCTCAGCTTAATGCATAAATGCGAGATGGTTTACCAGACGCACAACACTGAATGGGCCCCATGCTTTAACTTTTGTTTCCCTCGTGCCACAAGGCCTTCAAAAACACAGCTCCGTTTCTTCCAGATTGGCAAATGCCTTCAGAGGTAAAGCAATCCATAAATTTTCCATTTACCTTTCTAATTTTAATACTTACTTGGTATTTCCTTTCTATTTTGTCAGCTCTTTGATGCTGTTACAGGGTTACAAATGTTTAATTCAGCAGTTTTAGCTGTTTCAGTGGGAGAGCTAGTCCAAATAACCTGGTCTGTCATTGTCACCTCATCAGGCTTTTAAAGAATCGTCTTTAAACATCTTCAATAACTTTTTTCCTTTTATAATCAGGAAAAAAACCCTAAGAAATTCAGGAATTTTTCTTTCCTTTTGTCTGACTTATGTTCTATTCTTTTCTGTTTTTTTTTTTTTTAATTTTGAGATTATTTCTAACTCTCTGGGATTCTTTTTTTTTTTCCAATGGTACCATCAATTTCAGAGTGCTAAGGGAAATGGAGTGAGCATATGGTAACTACTGCAATGAAATTTGGTCCTTTACTCATGTCTCTACCAGATGTGGGATTGCATACATAATCACCATTTCTTTATAAAGTCGACCAACTTGGCTAATTTCCTTAATTTATTTAGTATGTTTCCATAAAGAAAGTGATCTGAGCTGAATTAATCTGGTAGAAAAACCAGAGTTATCCATGAAGAGGTAAATTGCGGGGGGGGGGGGGGTTGGCGGGGAGAGTATGAACCACCCACTTACTTAATATGAATGCAATTCCAGATTGCATGGATTTTGCAGATCTTACAACAAACTTCCTTCACTTTAGGTTTTCATTAACCTTTAGCTGTTTTTTTTTTTTTCATGCTTCATGAAACACACTTAGGACCTCTGTATTGCTATTATGGGAATGTGACGTAAGATGTGTCATCCTCTGTTTTTTCAGATCATGACTTCCCTCCCTATTATAAATGTCTTTTTTCTTTCTTTTTTAAAAACATTCTCTGTGGTTCTATTTAGACTTCTCATGTTTATTTCTCATCTGACACATACTCAATTTACTTTTCTAAATGGAGATAATTTCACTTTCATTTTCTCATTATTTGAGTAATACATCCCTGTAAAAATGCAGAAAACCAAAGCTCTGTTTTTTTTTTTTCTGCAAAAAGCTTTATTGTTTCCATTTGGTCCACATCTTGGGACAGGGCTCCAGGGTGGTTAAAAAGCTGCCTAGTGGCTGCAGAGCGGGGCTCCTCAAAGCCTGCTGGGCTCCGGAGGCTCCTGGTGGTTCTGGAAGGTGAGCCTCTCAAAGGGATATTCGCCCAGCCCAGCCTGGGGGCCAGCCGGCCTGCGGAGGTTAGTCATGTGGTCGCCCATCTTCTTGATGAGTTTCACCTGCTTCTCCCGGAAGCGGCTCTCCCGGAAGTCACAGACGCGGGGGTATGCGGGGGCACAGCCGAGGGCAGGCGGGTCCTCAAGGGTCTTTTTCAGGTTCTTCTTCGCTAGCACGGCGGCTCCGACAGCGTCTTGGGTTTTACCCCACTCGTATTGGGGAGGTTTCTGCTCCTCCTGGAAGAGAGGGCGGCCGCCGCACTGGTTTTGCATTTTCAAAACGCTCGGCGCCCTCGTGCTTCTCCTCGGCCAATTCCCGGAAAAGCGGCCCACGCTCTCCAGAGCAACATCGTCGAAATAGAAGCTCAGAGCGAGGTAGGTGTAGGAGGCTTGCAGATGCATGTTGGCCAGGTGTTGGCCTCCACCTCGGTGGAGTAATTCTGAGGAATCCGGGAGCTCGTGGTTGATCGGTAATGAGGAGTTAAGCTCCAAAAAATGGTGTTGGCTGTTCCCTGTGACCGAGGATAGCGGAGTGGCTGATTCCAAAGGCTGTGACTGGAAAAAAGGTTGGAGTGTGGTGGGAGGCAGGAGCAAGGGGTGTCCCTGGGTCTGTTCTGTCCAAACGCTGTTGAAGCAAAAGACAGATCCGCGGGACCTCGGAGCACACTGTCCAAAGCCCTTCTTTAACAGCACTTTCCAGAGAGAATTTCACTGGCCCTTTATTAAGGGTTTTTGGTAAATATAATTACAAATTTCTCTTTCCCTCTCTCTATACACGTATCTAAAGTTGTGTGTATAATATGCGCATGTATTTATGTATATGAAGTATGTATGTGTACGTGCATACACACGTATGCATTTATAAAAATGCAATCATACTATATAACTATAAGAAGGTGTGAGCAAAACAAAACTGTTCTTTACTAATAATACACAGCCACGTCTATCTCTTTAAGAGGTGGCAACACTTCTTTCTGGATCAGATAACCTTTTGCTTAGCAAAATACATTCATAGGCTATTTGTCAACAAAACGGTGGTCTCTGTACAAGTCCTGAAGGTAGAAAATTGAAACAAAGAGAATTAAGTTCCACTCATTAAAAAAAAAAAAAGAATGTGAGAGCTCTGAGGAGCCACTGTGGAAAGAGGCACAGGGGCTCTGGAGGAAAGAGAGCTAGCTAGCAAATTAGCTAGAGACAAACTAAGAGCCAGTGGCAGTTACAGAGGGATTTAAAAAAATGATGGCCGAAATCCCATCCTTAGTGAATGTCACTACAAAAATGTTGTGAATGCCGCCTTCCGTGCCTCTGCCCCATCACTCTTTTCTAAACCATCTATAGAGGAGTTCATATACTATATTATCTTTTGTCTGAGGTACTTTGTGGAGTGAAGGCACTGGGATGGTATTCATCGTGGCCTCATACTGTCCAGAAAAGCACAAGAAGGGAGAGATTCAGAGTAGTGATGGAGAATTTAGCATGAGCTAGAAACTGGAACCAGAGTTTGTGAGAAGATACGTAAGCTGGGACTTGAATGTGGATCCCTGTTCTTAACCACTGGAGTCCTGAGCATGGTAGCCTCCATCCTTCCCACATACGAGCCTTTATTGCCCTTAGCTATAGTCCAGTACCAATATTATTTACCAACTAGTATTGCATCCCTAGTCATTTAGGGGTTTCTTAATTCTATTTATTATTGTATCCTCACCTCATACCTGTTCTCGAATTCTTCAGTACAGCTTTGATAGACTGTTAGCACATGCTAGTTCTCCCTTTTCATATCATATAGGGTAGGACCTTTTGAGTCATTCTTATCATCATTAAAACAATATTTGAGGACATGATCTTTTTTTTTTTTTAATTTATTTTATTTATTTATTTTTGCTATGTTGCATCTTCGTTTCTGTGCGTGGGCTTTCTCTAGCTGTGGCGAGCGGGGGTCACTCTTCATCGCGGTACGCGGGCCGCTCACTATCGCGGCCTCTCCTGTTGCGGAGCACAGGCTCCAGACGCGCAGGCTCAGTAGTTGAGGCTCACGGGCCTAGTTGCTCCGCGGCATGTGGGATCCTCCCAGACCAGGGCTCGAACCCGTGTCCCCTGCATTAGCAGGCAGATTCTCAACCACTGCGCCACCAGGGAAGCCCTGAGGACATGATTTGGTTGATGACAGGCACAAATGTTAGAACTTCTTAAAATTAGCTAAAGGGTCTGGTACACACTGAGCCCTAAAGTTAGTAACTTTTTTTTTTTTCCTTTTACTCTGTATTCAAAAAAGCTATTACCAAGAGCAGGGCAATGAATGGGGCTGAAGAAACAGAGTTTAGTTAAAAAAGAAAATAATATGGAGCTATTAGAGCCCAGATTCCCTGTTCCACTCAGCCCAGACAGTAGACTACCCTTCCCTATGCACCCCTGACAAGAGACAGGATATTTATTTTCTGGAGAAAGGACACTGTCATGCTTGCAAAGACTCAAAATATTCTCAGATAGCCTTCCCGGGGAAAATTCTGGAGGGTGTACTCCTATAAACAATTGGTTAGAAAACAAAAAAAAACAAACAAACATGGAATTCAGGAATGCACACTCCGACACAGGAGACTTGCAAAGGAAAAGACCTAGAATAACAGTTGAGTAGCAGGCTGAGAAATGAAGGTCCGGAATGGAGCAAAGTGGGTGGAAAGCTCTGGGAGGGAGATCTTTAGAGAAGAAAGAAAATGGAACTGATGTGTTTGGGTAAATGGAAAATATTATTCACAGGTGTGTGGCAGAGATGTTGAACCATTTGAAAAATATGAACAAAGCTCACTTAGAAAACCAGGCAAAAACAGGTAAACAAACAAACCCAAGGCAATGATTGACTCCAAGGACTATGAAGGCTTGTCCAAAAACGAAGGCATATTCATAAAATACAGGTTGGCTCAGAAGCATCATAAAATGTGTAGGTAATGTCTAAAATGTGTAAGTTAAGAAAGAATAGTATAGGTCTATTATTTATAAATGTGGAAGTAAATATTAAGGAAAACATTTAGAAGAGTTGAGTGTTGGCTGTGGAGAGTTGGTCTGAAGTATGCAGAGAGGTTAGGCAGAGGAATGTTATTTTTCATTATGCCATTAAATTAAGTGTACTCTTTTGCATTTAAAACCATGCACTGAAACTGTTTTGGTAAACATTAATTTAAAAAGTCAGACAGTATATTTTTTTATACAGCATGGCCCATAAACACAACCCAGACTTCATTTGGTGTTCAACTGAGAACTTTTCAACATTGAGGGAAAATGGTCTGTTTTGGAATCACTGGGAGATAGTACAATGATATAATATCAAGTAGAGTAGACTTTGACCGATTTAAATGGTTTTTCGTGATAGTTTTTAAGCCAGGCAATTTTTCCTTACTATGTAAGATTGGACCCTACACTAATAGAGACTAAGGTTGCCAGACTTAGCAAAAACGAGCAAGTAAGCAAACAAGCAAAAGAAAAAGCAAAACAAACTAGGATGGTCAGTTAAATTTGAATTTCAGATAAACAATACATTTTAAAGTATATCTCATACTGCATGGGATATACTTACACTAAAATACTGTTCGCTGTTTTTCTGAAACTCAAATGTATTGGGTGTCCTGTATTTTATGTGGCAACCCTATTAGATGCTCAAAAGAATTGTTGGGCCTCTTTTTTCTTTAGGACCCATTATGATCTGTCATCCAAGAATTATCAAACCTGCTTGCAATCTGTCTCTATTTTCAAGCTCTATCAGCTTTTGGGATTAATGAGTTCCATAAGGTGACTAACCACCTGTAAGTCCAGAAGAATGAGTCCATCTGTGCTCCTGTGTCATAAATTTGTCTGTAACTTGACAATGGTCAAACTAATGACCTGGATGCAAAACCTTAAGGGCAAATCCAGGAACAAGTCATGGTAAACAGATCTGATGTGTGACATGGAATGACATATCTGAAAAAGTTGGCATATACTTGGTAGAAGGTGGTGACCTTATCTTAAGACTGTCAGACATAAAGTTGATCTTGTCCTTCCTTTGAACTCAGGCTCAACATCTTAATAGTCATGGCTGTTACCAATCAAGCTTTTATCCCAAGTCAGTCCATTTTTTTGGTTCGAATTTTTCCTTGGGACCTCTTTCACCTTTAATATAATTGCAGAGTAATTCATTCTTCTTCATTGGCAATTAGCTGGTCAGGGTTGGTATGCCCAGTTTTCAAATCCTTTCCAGAATTCAACTCTTCAAACAGCCTGGAGAAATCAAAGAAGCCATAAAGTGGTCAATTGCATGCCTCTGCTTTTCAGTTATT
Source organism: Delphinus delphis (assembly GCF_949987515.2). Classification (NCBI taxonomy): domain Eukaryota; kingdom Metazoa; phylum Chordata; class Mammalia; order Artiodactyla; family Delphinidae; genus Delphinus; species Delphinus delphis. Next base: position 79,518,978 of record NC_082692.2, on the reverse strand, counting down.
TCCAGCATGGTAAAGAGTCTATCTGTAATGGACTTAGGAGTATTAAATCCTTAACTTTAAAATGTGGTGTTTTCTGGTTATCAAAGAACTTTTTCTGAAATGAAATGTATCCTGCTATAATTACTTCCCTAGCTTATGCTGCTCTTTTTCCCCCACTCCTTCCTCTCCTTTATGAAAGGCAGAATAATTTTCTCCTCATAATTCCAATCTCTTTGATTTTCCATATCTAGCCAAAATGTCAGTTAGCCTCTCTGTTAGAAGATTACTGGCTTCTAAAAGTTTTGTAACTTCAGCAATTTTATTCCTTTCATATTTTTCAATTTAATCAGTATCAGTCATTTTATTCATCTTCTGATAATTCACCCCAAACTGTAAGGTCTAAAATGGCTTGTGTGGGCTTCCCTGGTGGCACAGTGGTTACGAATCCACCTGCCAGGGCTTCCCTGGTGGCGCAGTGGTTGAGAATCTGCCTGCTAATGCAGGAGACATGGGTTTGATCCCTGGTCTGGGAAGATCTCACATGCTGCAGAGCTACTGAGCCCTTGCACCACAACTACTGAAGCCCGCATGCCTAGAGCCCGTGCTCCGCAACAAGAGAAGCCACTGCAATGAGGAGTCTGGGCACCGCAATGAAGAGTAGCCTCCACTCGCCACAACTAGAGAAAGACCACGGGCAGCAACGAAGACCCAACACGGGCAAAAATAAATTAATTAATTAAAAAAAAAAGAAGCTACAGAGAGTATTTACATAGATTTCACCTGAGAAGTGGGAACAGACAACCATGCTGGTGGGTGCTTTTCTCTTGGGGAATCCACCTGATTATGGATGAACCGATCAATTGCCTACAGTAGACAAAGACTTGCCTTTTTTCCAAAAACAGAACCCAGATTTTACTTGGGCAGTAACGTGACTAGGCTTAGCGGTGAATCGTGATTGGTTGAAGCCATGCCTTTGCCACCTACCCATGTACTAGGAGAGTCATCTATACAGTTCTTGCTGATTAGGTGTAAATGAAAGTCAGCTGAGGCATCTTGGAAAGCAGAACTTGTGCGTACCACCCTCCTCTCTTCCTGAATTGTCAATGTGATGCCAGAAGCTACAGCAGTCATCTTGTAACTATGAAGCAACAAGCATGAAGACAAAAGGACAAAAGGTAACTGTGAGAATGAAAGCTAGCAATTACCGACATTCATACTTCTTGGGTAAGCCTTGGAGAGTTGGGTTTTCTATTACATTAAGCCAAAAAGCACTCCTGGTAGCCCTGTTTGGTAATTGCCAGTGGAGTAGGTTTTGAGTCTTTTTGCCCTTCTTTCCTCATATAATTTTAATTTTCTTATTCCTGCTTTGGAATAACCTTCAACTCCTTTATCCATCCTTCCCATGGTATCTATGAGGCCGCACAGTAAAATAAAAAAAGAAGCTATTGGATTCAGAAGGCTTGAATATGATTATCATCTGTTTCAGGGGCATGACCATCAGTGAGGATTTAAATCTTGAAGGCTTAGTTTTCTCATCTGTAAAATGAGGAGGATGATGACAACCACATCCACACTAATGATAATAGCCTGACACGTGTTGCTCATTATGAAATGCCAGGCACTGAGCCAAAGAAATTTTGGACATTATCTAAGGCTTCTCAACATGATGATGGTGTAGATGGTTAAAAACTTTCTAGTGTATTGATGAGAAAATGAAAATTTATAAAAGTTAAGTTGTTTGTCTTAAGTTTTGTGTTGTTGAACTCATCTCTTTCAGCTATTTATTCAATATCAATGTAGCCAGCCTCCAAGGAGGCCCCCAGTGTTACTGGCCCCCTGGTAGTCATGCTGTAGTAATCTCCCACAGTGGCCCAGGTTACATCTGTGTGACCAAGAGCATACAGCAGAAGGAGTGGTCTGTCACTTCTGAGATGAGGTTCTCTTCTTCATCACTTGCTCTGGGGCGAGCTAACTGCTGGGTTGTGAGGGCCCTCAGAAGCACATAGAGCCATCCACGTAGAAAGGTACCGAGGCTTGCCAAACCGTAGATTCTTCAGCCCCAGCCCAGCCTCAGTTGCCTGCAGCCCCAGCTGACAGCAGCTTTATGAGAGACCCTGAGTCAGAGCCACACAACTAAGCTGCTCTCAAATTCCTGACCCACAGAAACTATGAGATAATAAATGTTTGTTGTTTTAAGATGCGAAGTTAAGGGCTAATTTTCTGTGGAGCAATAGACAACCAATACAGTCACCTCAGGGAGTGTTTCCCTGACTCTCCTACTTAAAATTGACTCCTTCCCCTGCTATCACAGAACTCCCCAGCCTCCTTATACTTCTTTTTTCTTAGCCCTTAGCACCTAAAGCCTCTGAAGACAGGAGTTTCTTGTCTGTTTTATTTAACGCTGTGTCCTCAGCGCCCAGAGTGGTTCATGGCCCATACTAAGGGCAGTCAGTATTTGTGAAATGAACAAATGTCCCGCTCCACAGTCTCTACTGTTAACAGTCTTCTTTTGTCTGCTTCCTGTCTCATATGCAAAATAATATATAAAAATACCTACTGGAATGTCTGTTTCTGTTTACAAATTTGAATGGCCTTTTGCAGTAGGATACTACCAACTTTAAGCCATATTTCTGTTAGTACTTATCCGTACTAAAATTCTTCTCAATCTGGAAATCAGTAAAATGGAAGGAATTTTAGGTACGATGTCTATTAGAACAAGTAGATCCCAATTCTAATTCCACCTCCACGTCTCATTTATTTGTGACCGTGAAGAACACAATTTCTTCCAACTTAATTTTTCTCACCTCTTCAGTTTCCTTTTTATTCAAACACGTCTTATTCAACTTTATCTTAGAGAAAAAACATACTTCTTTCATAGTTTCTAAAAATTGTGCCTATTTTGTCTTCACTTACATTGTGAGTTTTGACTAATAACTTCCGATGATCTTAGGGGAAAATAAAGGCCAAAAGGGTCGTAATTGTTTGATCTTCTCATGGGGCCCGGAGTTAAAGGAGCCTAGATGACATACTTGGAAATTTACAAAGCTGTGTTCAAGGGCTCACACTGACCATCACAATGGAATTTGTTGAAGAGTTAAGGCCAGTGGCATCTACCCAAGGCTTTGATCTGGAATAATTGCTAATTTAATGAGGCTTTTAGGTTGAAGGCATTATCTCACCCAACAAAGTCTTTTCTATGGAAGAGAGTGGAGTAAAGGGTGATGTGGCAGTAGAGTTTAATCCCCACTAGCAGTTTGGGAAAGAATTATTCAGAACATACTTCTCGGCTGCTCAATACCAGTTATTCTTTGTCATCTCTTCTTTGTTCTAAGAAGTTTTGATAATATTTGGGTCATTCTCTGCTCTTGTTAATATTCAGCACTTCTGTTTTAGTTTATACCCTTCATGTTTCTCAAAGTAACTTTGGTCAAATTTTGTGTTAGTGGCTATCTCGCATCCTTCAGTATTTATCTGGGTCTTTCTCCCCATCTCTTTCTCTGTCCCTTTCTCATTCTGTGTCTTAGGAAGTTTTTTTTGTTTTTTTTTTTTTTTTGGCGGTACGCGGGCCTCTCACTGTTGTGGCCTCTCCCGTTGCGGAGCAACAGGCTCCGAACAGGCTCCGGACGCGCAGGCTCAGCGGCCATGGCTCACAGGCACAGCCGCTCCGCGGGCATGTGGGATCCTCCCGGACCGGGGCACGAACCCGCGTCCCCTGCATTGGCAGGCAGACTCTCAACCACTGCGCCACCAGGGAAGCCCATCTTAGGAAGTTTTGATTGAAAATAAGAACATCTCAATTCAAGCTTTCAGAAAATATGGAGAGTTTATGGGGTGACGTAAGTGAAAAAGTCTGAAGATAGAGCTTCAGATGTGGTTTGATTCAGAATTTTATGTTACTAGATATCTAGATACTTTTATCTGGGATTTCCTTGATTCTGCCCTCTTCCAGGTGTCAGCTTCATCCTATTATTGGTTTCCTTATGGTTGTAAAAATTGCTACTGTCTCTCAGGTTCCCACATCAGCAAACCATGCATCCAAAAACAGAATATTCACCTGTTTTCTTGGGTTCCAAGTTACAGCACAAGGATCTGAAATAGTTTAGTTCACATGCCAGGAAGAGGCTACTGGTTGACCTCTAATATCTATTCTCCTCTTTTTTCCTAGTAACATAATTTTATCTGGGCACATTTATGCCTGAAAAAAACCCCTATATTTTCCACCTTCCTTTGCTGCTAATGTAACTATGTGACTGAGTTCTAGCCAATGAGATATAAGCAAAATTACTGTGTACAGTTTTCGTGTTTTTCCCCTAAAGTAAAGAAGAGGAAACATGGGAGCTCTCTAGTTGTAAGCAATCTTGGAAATCTGCGGATAAGAGCCGGACTTTAGGACTAGAAGAGCAACAAGGTAGAAGCAGCTCAGGCCCCTGCTGCCTCCACAGAGCACAGTCATCATCCCAGCTTGAGTTCTATCTGATAGAGAAACAAACCTTGATCTTGTTTAAGTCACTGTTAATTTTGAGTCTCTGTCCCATTTACAGTCACATCCTTTTAAAAACATCTACCTAATCCTGAAGCAATCACTGATCTGAAGGGTGGAATGCATCGATCGGTTCAGTTGAGGTCACACGCTTCCCTGCTGGAGTTTTGGGTGGAGTCAGCTTCCCGGAACCATGTGGATCTCCAAATGCAAATCGAAGGCTGTGCAGAAAGGAGAGGGAGGAAGTGTGGAAACTACCACCAGTTGTCCAGTAAGCTTTAGTTTCCTTTCTCTGTCTCTATTTATTCTGGTTGTAGCTCTCATGACTAATTTGCTTGCATCTCAGGGATTGTTGTTGGCTTTAAGCAGTCCAAACAGATAAATAAACAGCAAAACCAGGAGGTTGCTACATCTTAGAAAACGGTGGTACTCAAATGATGGTTTGGTGACCGTTGTGAAGGGCATGTTGCTCCTTTGGAAGGATGAGGGAAGATTGAGATGCATGCTTTCCTTTGATTTTAGTTTTTTTGGTGTGAGTAGACACTGTGTCTTCATCACGAAGAGTATGCTCAATACTTGTTTGTCACTTGAATGTGTTTAATCACTGCAGCACTGAGAATTAAATAGCCTTTCCAAAGTGGATCATGAATGTGCCATTAACCAAGAAAAATAGGGGTAAGAAATAGATTGTAAAAATATGGAAATAACTCTTACTAAAGGAGAATAAATTTCCCCAGTGGCACGAAAGAATAAGTTTTAGGATACATGAATAATAACACATAGTTATATTTAACACATTTATGGAGAGGAATCAGAAATAGGGAGAGAAAAATCTTAGAGTAGACATTCCCCAAGTTTACCTGCTTACATTTAACTTCATGGTTTGCCTGTTCATCTGGAAATTCATGGATGGGGATTCAGTATTTAACATGCTGAGAATGTGTTTTCAATGTGTATTCCAGGGAATGGGGATAGGGGTGGGGTGAGCTGGAAGGCAGTTCACTTTTCTGCTTGTCCACATACATCCTGAAGAGATCGATTTCACAGATTGAAGTCAGTTGCCACCAGCTATCATTGTTTACCCTTATAATTTCCCCTGTGCCAAAAATAAGGTTTTTTTTTGATTTCACAAGACATTGCCCCTAGACTTTTTGAATAGAGTTAAAAATAGATTTATCTTTAATAGAGCTGAAAATCTGTATTACAAGTACATTAAAGTCAGCCACAGAAGTCCCCCAAAGTACTCTGTCAAGGAGGGCGGAGCAAAAGCAAGAGTGCAGAAAGACTACCAGTAGATAATGAGGAAATTGCTGTGAAGGTACTTGTGTTTACGTTTGCAAAAGAGCTCCAGCTATGTGCATTGTTTCAACTAAATTTTTTGTAATATGTCACCTTAGGCTGTATCACACACCAGTCACAGCACGGAGCTTTTGCTCAGTGTCTCTCTTTCCATTGTTGTGTGAACAATGTGCTTCAAAAGCTTGTCTAAACAAGGCTTTTTGCTGCTGCAGGCAGCAGCAATGACTGCCGGGATATCATACTAGAAAAGGTGGGGCGGGGTTGGGGGAGTAGTTTAGCAATTGTATGGTTCCACCGTATGCAAATACCTGGCCTGGATTAAACATGGACTTGGTGCCCGTTGACTGGCTGCTGTTGGATGTATTTGCCTGGGTTATTGATCTACAAGTATGGGTGCCACTCGTCTTTAATGACTTGCTGGGATCATATGGTGAAAGTGATAGCTTCATTTGGGCTGAGCTGACAGCCACAGGTATACAGCCCTCAGCTCCGGTGGTTTTTACAGGTTTCAGGGAACAACTTCTGGTCTTGGTTAGGTGGCCTGCTGAGGGCAATGTTCATTCTAAATGTTCCCAGAAAATCAGATAGAGCTTTTCCTCGTTGTGGTGAGTCAGTGCCGACCATAGAACAAAGACCACTTAAGTGGTTACCTTCTCTGCTCTGAGCCTGCACAGAGACTTGTGATGGGACCTTTTGGCTCGGAATCAGGTGGAGAATGTTCTATATCTCTTTGCGGCGATTGAGGGGCTGGTGCCTGACTGTGATCTGGGGGACCGGGATGGTCATTAATGGACAGCGTAACATTCTGGGAGGGAGTGGGATAAGTTGGGGGGAGTGGAACACAGACTTCACGCGTCTAGAGAGCTCAAAATATTTTCAAGGACTGTGGGCATGGGCTACGACTTGTGATTTATAATGGAACCGAAATTAATACTTGAGTGGCTCTTAAGTCTGGGCAAAGAAAGCTCTTGACTTCGATGCAAAAAACTGACACCTGGAATGAGTCCCCGACTGCTGAGTTATATCCTTGGTCCCAACTGAGTTAAGCTCTGCAGGAAAACGATTCTTTAATGTTGGTGGAAGATGCAGCACTGTCTATTCTAGAGACCATAGTGATGGGGCTGGGGGGCAGCTACAGTTAACTCCCCGTCAGGGTCGTCAGGGTCATGGTCCTCTAAAGCTGGAGTTTCTAAATTCTTTTGATCTTCAGAATCCCCTGGAGAGCTTTAAGCATACTGATTCCTAGGTCCACCTTGACTTACTGAATGGGAGACTTTGGTGTGGGCCTGAGATAAAATCTTTGAAAAACATCTCTGCAGAAGGTTTTGAGGTTTGGACAGAATTAATAACTGCCTTGAGCAGTGTTGCATCGTGGTAAAGTGTGGAGACTTTGAGTCAGACTGTATAGGGTTAATCCCTGCCTTGCAGCTTCTCAGCTGTGAGCCTAGGCTAGTAACTTCTCTGTATTTCTGTGCTGTCACCTGTTATACGGGGGTAATGATGGTACTTCCCCACGGAGCATGAGTGAGGATTAGTGTGGGAAGAACTCAGCATAATGTCTGGCATGCAATCCATACTCTATATAAGTTAACTATTATTATTAGCTATTAGGGCAATGTTAGTCTTTAAGAGCCAAATCTGTTCACACCGGCAAAGACCAGAACAATGATAGTCATGATAATAGCTAAGAGTTATTGAGTATTTACTGTGTGCCAGAAAGCACAAGGTTCTTTCCAATAATTATCCCATCTCGTTATCACATCTACTCCCTAAAGTAGGCAGTATTAGTATCCCTGTTGTTTAAAAGAGGTATCTGATATGCAGAAAAGTGTATGCCCAGAGTCCCGTTCTTTACAGCTAGTGAGTGACAGTGCTGGGATTTGAACCCTGGACCTTCTGACCCCAAAGCCCTTGTACCTGATAAGTGCTACCTTCTGCTGCTGCTGTACCTGCTATGAACCTCTCCTTTAGATGAAAAAATTCTAGAACTGTAAAAATTTCATGTTTCCTCAATACTTTTTGCTGTCTTCTGTGTTTTGTACCGGCTACACACTTGTTTAATAAAGTCTTATGTTTTTAGGGTATTGAATGCTTTTTCAAATATCAAACACCTTCTTCCTCTCTGCTGAGAATCACCGTCCTTGAACATGGTTTATCTGCTTCACACAACCATGCCCTTGGATAAACTGACTTACTGTTTCTCCTGTACAAACACTGTGAGCATCCTAAGGGCAATGAGGGTGTTTGTGGTCCTTCTTTTGCCTCCCTCATGGCCCAGCCCATCTTTTTTTACCGTGCTGGTAAAATAAGATATCATGGGCAGATGCTCAAAGAGTCCTTCAGTGAAAACAAGCTGAGCAAGTTTGGGTTCATTTAGGATTTTTCTCTCTGAAATGTCTCCATTGGAAGTTGAGACTGTATTCCCTGCTCTGGAACACTTAAGTTTTCTTATTCTCAGCTCTGTATCCACGGTCTATGTTAGGGAGCCTTAAAAAGATCCAAAAGAATTGGAATCAAGACCTTGAAGAGAGATCTGTACTCCCACATTCATGGGAGCATCATTCACGGTGGCCAAGAGTAGACACAACTAAATGTCTATCACAGATGAACAGATGATGAAAATGTGGTCCACAGACCATGGTCTATGACTCAGCCTTAAAAAGAAGGCAGTCCTGCCATATGTGACAGATGAACCTGGAAGACACCGTGCTAAGTGCAATAAGTCAGTCACAGAAGGGCAAACGCTGTGATTCTATTTATATGAGGGATATAAACTAGTCAAACACATAGAAGAGAGTAGAATAGTGGTTGCCAGGGGCTGGGCGAAAGCAAAATGGGGAGTTATAGTTCAACAGGTAGAAAATTACAGTTATACAAGATGAATAAGTTCTAGAGATCTGCTGTATAACATAGTGCCTGTAGCTACCAATACTGTGGAGTACAGTTAAAAATTTAAGAGAGCTGGTCTCATATTGAGTGTTCTTACCACAATTAAAAAAAAGAGGGCTGCTCACATAAAGTGGGAGTGAAACTGCCTTACCTGTCTGGTTTGGGCTGCCTCTCATTTGCCTTGGTCTTTCCTGAAGGTGACCCTGTATTGCTGTCTCATGTCAACAACTTCTTGACCTGTAGGCATTTTACAATCTCTTTTGTGTCAGGGAGTAGTCAGATAGGTCTTCTATATAGTCTCGTAGTGCTCTATATGTTCCTTTTTAGCACTCCTCACCATTTTTCAAAGCATATTTATCTGTGCCTTGACTCATGTCTCTACCCGCACACTGCAGCACCTGTGTCTGTTTTGCACAGGATGGTATCCCCAGTACCTATCAGAGTGCCTGGCACTCAAAAAATATTTGCTGAGTGAATAGATGGATTTATTATTCATATATTTGTGAAAAACAAGCGTGGAGAGAAATACAACTCAAATGGACTCAGTCACAAAAAGGGAATTATTGGCTCATATAATTGAAAATTCAGGGGCTAGATTCCTGAATGGAGGCAGGAGGCAAATGCTCAAACAGTGAGGATCAAAATCTCCATCTCTCAGCTCTGCCTCTCTCTGTTTTCCTCATGCTTAGACAGCCCGTTATCTTATGGTGAATAGACTGCAACCAGCTGCAGGAGGCTAGCCTCACAATTTTGTCAATGTAAAAAGCCTCCTTTTTCTCGATTCTTCCATCAGAAGTCCCAGACTTGAATGTTATTGGCCCAACTTGGGTAACATGCTCGTGTCCTGAACCAGTCACTGTTGCCTGCAGGGAGGGTCATGTGAGTTGTCCAGGCTTTGGTCATGCCCATCCCAGGATCAAGGGAGGGTATGCTCAGCCCCACCAGCACTGTGTATTCTGAGAGTCTGGGAGGTTGTTTTCCTCCTTGCTGGGACCCAGGTGTTATCTCTGGAAGGAAGAAGACGGGGTGCTGGATAGACAAAACTCACGGTTATTCACTGTGGTGCCAACCTACCTGTAAGTCTGATGAGTGTCCCTGAAGTTAAGAGGTAGAAAAGGTCTTAGAAAGAAGAGCTCATTGACTAAAAGAACTCACTAGATCACCAGGTGAGGCCCTCAATGGCAAAATCCAAAGTAAAGGAAGAAATTACCTGTACCAGCTTACTCTTCACTTCTTTCCTAATCAGAACCTCACTCTGGTTGTGAGCTGTGGTTTATTATGGGAAGAGCCGTACACTGAACTGGGAGGAGTACACTGTTCATGCAGGACAGTGCAGGATGGAACAGGGCTTAACCAACACAAGGATTTGTAGACGTGTGCTTCCTTAAGTGGGCATTGAAATGCCTCCTTCCACCCACATCTCACCAAGTCAGCCAGGTTTTCTAGGATTCTGTGTGTGCTATTAGCTTGTTTTCATTATGTCACTCCAGGGACCCCAAGAAGGGTCCAAGTGATGAGAGGTGGCCCAGCTTTCTACATTTAGGCTTTAACTTCCGAGTGAAATTGTCTTGAATAATGTATTTATCTATAACCTGGAATGGCAAGCAGTTGACTTTCATTTTTGGCTCAGTAATCATTCATCTTCTTAATGCCATCAGCTTTTTTTCTGGAGAATTATCCCTCCTCCATTGGATGTGGGCTTCCATGTACCTCTCTCTTGCTGCAGAAACCAAGGGGTGAGGAGAGGAGAGCAGATACCACCTCTACCTGTTCTCTGAAAGAGCCAGAAACTCATTGTGTGACTTGAGTTCAGCCAATCAGATGCTCTCTCCTGGGGCTTAAATCTTGAAGTAGTGATATTAGCATAAGCAAAGTGTTTGGAGGAATTTTCATGGCCACTGTTGGCAATGGCAGCGATAAGAGTGGTATCACTTACAATATTCGGACTAGACTATTTCTGAAGAGAGAGAGTTGCTGTGCTTCCTATTTCTAGCACATCAGCCCCTGGAGCCCTTGCCATCACCAAACCCCACTTTCCAGCTGCCCCCTGGAACTGAGCCATTTACATGCTTCCAACGAATCCTTCTCGCTAAAGGTCATCGCAGTTGGCTTATTTTCCTTGCAACCAGGGATCCTAACTGATGCCTTTGTTTTTTTAAAAAGATTGCTTTGACTGTATTTTATAGGTAAGGAATTCTAATTCCAAATTCATCCACTTTCTAGAAAAGATTAGACCTTAGGGTGAAGCCACTGGGCTGGGAGTCAGGAGCACTAAATTTAACCCCCAGTGCTCTAGCCATTTAGCTATAGGATTTCAGTGAGTCATTTAATGTCCATCTCAGTTTCTTCACCTATAAAATGGGAGTAGGATAATTTTCTTTCTTTCTTTCCTTTTTTTTTAGTTCGTCCTATTACATGACTAAAATCTGGGGATTTGTGTCTTACAGTAGTTAGCATTGCCATAACTAATACATGGTAGGTATGTTATAGTTACTCAAAGAGAGAAACTGATCTATAAAACAAATTACTTACACAATATGCTTACTGTAGAAGTCAATGCAGTTGGAGAATTGGGATTACTACCAAAGTTAGAGAGCAGTGTCAGAGAGGCCAGCTGGGACCTCAGGCAGAGCTTCATATTGTTTCATGCGTTCGTAGATTCATCATGGTACAGGTTCTGGCTCTCTGTATGGTGGGTTCGAAGTTAACTTTGCTCTGGTGACCTAACTCACATTAGCCAAATTCGTAAGAGATGATTTATAAAGTCTGATGCCAATATATTCATGTACTGTGACACCTGTACCTGTTATACTGTTCTGAGTACCCAGGGTAACTCCAAGAAACATATTTACCAATCCTACCTTTTGATTCTTTTTTTCCCCCAGATTCTATGAAGACCACAATTCCGTTAAAGTAATTATTTAAATAGTCAACTTATAGTACAAATGAGCAGATAATTGTTACATCATTATCTCCCTGCAGATATATCTGACTCAGTAGACAGAGGCTTGGAAGGGATTTATTTTGAAATCATTTCTTTAAGTTTTATTTTTTTATACAGCAGGTTCTTACTGGTTATCTATTTTATGCATATTAGCGTATACATGTCAATCTCAATCTCCCAGTTCATTCCACCACCGCCACCACCCCCGCTTTCACGAAAATTTTCTGCTCATAGGGATGTTGTGAGTGCCAGTGAGAGTGTGTCGCAGAGCACTGAGAAGGAAGAATACCATATAAACTATAAATATGAGATAGAATTATGTGGATCGTCCATGAGTGGATGAATTTGATTGAATGCTTCAGAGTTGCAGCTTTATTCTACCTCTCCTCAGCACATGCTAATTAGTGACATTGGGATTCATGGATTCATTCCAGAGACTTTTATTAAGTGCCCACTATGCGCCAGGCACCAGTTTCTAATGAGCATTTTTATAAGGAATTTATCATTTGCTGCGTGGCTGGCATCTTCCACTTCTACGGAATACACTATTCAGATCTCCATGCCTGCAGGATGAAATCATTGACTAGTTTGCAGGTGTTCTTCCTCCTTTGCCAAGTCACCTTTTTCCTCCTGAGAAAGCACTGATGAAACAAGGGCCATCAGGAAGCATCCTTTCTTTCCGGCCGTGTCTTCGCTTTACCCAACGAAAAAAGTTTCAGCTAGATACGCCTTGGTGCCGATTTCCACCCCCTGCCCCCCAGTAGTTTCTCAAGGTGTCCATGCTGGCAGGGGGAGAGGACCCTGATAAGCTAGCATTAAGACTTTCATGTCAGCAAGGACTGGCAGAACAAGCAAGGGGGCAGATGATAATTTAGAGCATCAACCTCAGCTAGCACTGCTGTTTGGGGGAAAAAAAAGAAAGGAAACATAAATAACAATATCATAAACACTTTGGCAAATAGAAAAAGGCACAATGCCGTAAGAACTGTTCTGAACTAATGAAATCTTTTTTTTTCTGACAAAAAGTCATCAAAAAGTGAAGAAAAAAGGTGAGGTCTTCAGTAAATGAGTGCAATGCACAAGTCTTGAAATTTATTCGATATACATTGAAAGCTACATTGTGTGATCAGCAGGGCAGAATTTTAGAAGGTGGTTGCAGGTAATGGTGATGACCTGGAAAGCTTGGCAAGTGGGGTTTATCTGGAACAGGCTAAGGATCACTTATTCTTGTATTTTAGGGGAAGAAAGGGTCTAAGTAGACCCTTTCTTCCCCTAAAATAGAATCAATTTTGCTGGGAGATTTATTTGTCGGCCTTAATAGAACTACAAAATTATGCTGTCTCTAAGTGCTAGTATCTAGCTCATTCTTCTGATTTCGGGGGTGAGAGCTGAGGTGAAAAGCCATTGTTTATGTCGATTATTTATAATTCTTAAGCGAACACAAAGAAGGGAAAGTTTCGCTGCTGCCTAATTATTCACAGTGATTAAGTATTTCTGGAGCGCCAGCTCTACCAGTGGCACATGAGAGTGGGCCCAAAAGCTTGTGTTGAGAGGGGCCTTTTACCTTTGTTCCACGAGGCTGATTGTTTTAATGAGAGGTGGATAAGCCTCCCTCTGCTGGGACTGGCTTCCGTTTACCACTTAAAAGCAAGCCTTTGCAAGAGGTGACATGTCGGAATGTGGATTCACAAAATGTGGGAACTGGGAGGGACCTTGGAGATCATCACATATAGCGCCCACCCACCCTGCTCCACACACGTTTTCCCCAGAAACTACAAGCTGGAGGACCTGAGTGAGTCCTAAGATGGTGACAGATGTCATACCGGAATCGAAGACTTTGAGAATTTTGAAATCCTTCCCGTAGCCATGTTGTCTCTCCATTTTTGAAAAACAGAACCATTTGAAGATACAGCACAGTTTAAATACCAGGTTATGGTGGCTTTATCAATCTATGAAGTTGGGTCTTTGCATCCCCTTTCTTAGGGATTATCTTGTTCCTTTTAAATAGATTGCTTTCTGAGGTAGTATGGAGTGGAGGAAGGGAGAAGCAAATGTCATTTTCCAGAAAACATCTTCTGTGAGAGCAAACAGAGAAGAGAGTACTGGAGAGTGTGAAAGATTCAGCTTCCCGAGAGAGGCTCAGTGGGCTTGATGACCTTGATGTTCATGCTATAGTTGTTATGGCAACAGGAAAGTGAAGTGATGGTTGCTAAGGGACACTGAACTGAAGCAGTCTCCATCATTACTGGTCATTCCACTCCGGAATTCAGAAATCTGTGCAAAGCTAGGATGAGTCAGCAAAACAAATTTTTAAAGATGGAGCTAAAATCTGGCTATATTTAGTAGTATTTCTTCTTGAAGAAAGTCCCAAGATTTGGTGATGGTTGGGGCAATTGTTTTAATTGATTTATTTGGTTGTGCTAGGTCTTGGTTGCAGCAGGCAGATTCCTTAGTTGCGGCTCACCGACTCCTTAATTGTGGCACGTGTGCTCCTTAGTTGCAGCTCGCTGGCTCCTTAGTTATGGCACGTGTGTGCCTCAGTTGCAGCTCACGGGCTACTTAGTTTCAGCTCGCCGGCTCCTTAGTTGTGGCATGCGAACTCTTAGTTGTGGCATGCATGTGAGATTAGTTCCCTGAACAGGGATTGAACCCAGGCCCCCCCCTGCATTGGGAGTGTGGAGTCTTAACCACTGCGCCACCAGCGAAGTCCCGGGGCAATTGGTTTAAAAGCCTCAGATGACTTAAATGTGGTAAAATCTTCCAAATGGGAGGCACACTCATGTGGCCATGTCTGCAAACCTCTGCAGGCACCACGCCACCATTTCATTTACAAACAGATGATTTTTGAAACAGGTAATATATTCACAGTGTCAATCTTTGCCTCGAGAAAGGTCAATGTGATTAGTGAAGAGAAAGCTCAGGCTGTACCAGGAAATGACTAGTGACTCACTGAGTGGAATGTCGCCCTGTACCATGTTGGGGGAACTGTCAGTGACATCAGTGTCCATTTTCCCAAGCGATGACCCTCACTCTTCCTCACAAAATTCACAGTGCGCAGAGGATACTTTGTTGACCAAATAATGCTGGGAATCAACTGCCCTTGTGTTGTGATGCTCGGGATAGAGACCACATGCACGAGTCGGGTGGAGATGTTCTCTGTCCATCTGGTACACTGTAAGCACTCAATATATATTTGGTAACAGTTGGGTGGGTGACAGGAAGGGTAGAGACTACTGTATACACTGCAGCCTGTGCATGAGCATTTTTGGACACATGCAGAGATATATAAAAAACGGTTCCTGTCCTTTAACCCTTCTTCCTTCATTCTTTCCCTCCTGCCTGACCTTCTTTCTTTCCCCAAACATTTCCTGAGCATGTCCTGTCTGCCAAGTGCTGGCAGGTGCTGGGGATACAGAAATAAATAAAGGTGTGCCCGTAGCCCTCAAGGAGCATATTCATATTCATATGCCCGTGGCCATGGCTCACGGGCCCAGCCACTCCACGGCATGTGGGATCTTCCCGGACCGGGGCACGAACCCGTGTCCCCTGCATCGGCAGGCAGACTCCCAACCACTGAGCCACCAGGGAAGCCCCTCTAATAGTTTCTTTTGGGCAGCTGCTTCTCTGAGAAATTGTCCCTCTCAGCACACAAAGAAGTGATGTCCTGCAATCATGATTACATTATGTAACTATACTCTTCCATGACTCCAGCAGCTTGGATGAGGATAGACACCTGAGTAAAGTGAATCTTTTCATTGGTTGAGCTCAGCTAATCAGACATTCTCACCTGGGAATTTGTAATTGGGACACAGGAATGATAGGGAGCTAGTTGGTGGCATCGGAACTGGGAAGCAGTAAAGGCGTTCAGGCAGCTGTGTTTCATTCACGGTTAAGAAGAAACAGAGAAAGCTGGACTTGAGAAGAATGTGCACACGTAGGGGAGAAGAAAGAGCGAGAGACCAGGAGATGACATTGCAGTGAAGAATGGAGAAGAGCAAGACAGAAAATAGCTTCCTTGGTTTGAGCTAGCTTTTCTAGTGTCAGTTTCTTAACAGCCTTAAAATTCCAAGAGATACTCCTGAACCTTAAAAAAAAAAAAATCTCCTCTTAGTTAAGGCAGTCTGGGTGGGTTTCCATTTCTGGCAACCAAATAACTCTGAACCTTTCTTAAAATGAAACTAACATTAAACTCTTATGCTGCACAACCCAGAGTTTTCACCATGGGGCTTGAGAGTAAGCTAACCTGATGAGAAATAACCCTGTTCAATTGTGGACTAGAGGAAGGGATATTGGTTCTGGACTCAGTTTTAGTCCTCTTCCTGCTACTTTTTGACTACATGACTTTGGACAATCACTTATTCTCTGGGCTGAAGTTACTACATCTTCAAAATGAGAGTTGCTCCTGATTTATAAAATGCTTGTTTTGGTAATACGTGTAATGCAATATGTTAATGGACTGTGGTGGTCTATAGCAAGTACAAATGGCTGCCATATTTTAGATGCATGGTTGGTGGAAAGGCAGCCATCTAGTTTACATTTGGTAGTGTATATATGTCCATGCCACTCTTTCACTTTGTCCCAGCTTACCCTTCCCCCTCCCCCGTGTCCTCAAGTCCATTCTCTATGTGTGCGTCTTTATTCCTGTCCTGCCCCTAGGTTCTTCAGAACCTTTTTTTTTTTTTTTTTTAGATTCCATATATATGAGTTAGCACACGGCATTTGTTTTTCTCTTTCTGACTTACTTCCCTCTGTATGACAGACTCTAGGTCCATCCACCTCACTACAAATAACTCAATTTCATTTCTTTTTATGGCTGAGTAATATTCCATTGTATATGTGTGCCACATCTTCTTTATCCATTCATCTGTTGTTGGACACTTAGGTTGCTTCCATGTCCTGGCTATTGTAAACAGAGCTGCAGTGAACATTGTGGTACATGACTCTTTTTGAATTACGGTTTTCTCAGGGTATATGCCCAGTAGTGGGATTGCTGGGTCGTATGGCAGTTCTATTTTTAGTTTTTTAAGGAACCTCCAAACTGTTCTCCATAGTGGCTGTATCAATTTACATTCCCATCAACAGTGCAGGAGGGTTCCCTTTTCTCCACACCCTCTCCAGCATTTATTGTTTGTAGATTTTTTGATGATGGCCATTCTGACTGGTGTGAGGTGATATGTATCTATTCTTTTTCAAAGTCTTTTCCCATTTAGGTTGTTACGTAATACTGAACAGAGTTCCCTGTGCTATACAGTAAGTCCTTGTTGTTTATCCATTTTAAATATAGCAGTGTGTACTTGTCAATCCCAGACTCCCTAAGGGATTGGTTTTCCAGGTAAGAATAGGTAGGATTTATACTGGCAGAGAGAGAAAAGGAGAAGGAATTCCAGGAAGAGAGAAGATCCTGAGGACAGCCCTCTCTCTCTGTCTGTCTCTTATCTCTGTACTCTATCTCTATTGCTATCTGTCTCTCTCCATCTCCATTGCTATCATTGATAGAGATAGCTGTACATAGAGACATAGAAATAGATAGATGCAGGTATAGGAAGGAGTGAGATATAGGAGGGAGAACAGGGAAGGGAGGGAGGGGATGAGTGGGGGTAAGGAAACTCACCTGACTTCATAGGAATTTACTAGCGTTTTAAGAATAGAACTATAAATTGAGAACTATTTGCTAATGGCATTGTCTAACATGGAAAAGTATGGGACATAGTGGGTGTATGCCATTTTCTTTGGTTACCCAGTATCCAAGGCCTGTCATATTTACCACAGACTCTCCTATTAAGGGCAGTTCTTTCTGGGAAAGTGAGGGCGGCCATCATAGATTGAAGACATATCCTGAGACAGACATTTATTTGCCTGTGTGTGGTTCACCGGGGTGCACTCTTAGGAACAATGCCTGTAAGGGAGAGAGGAAAACAGGATGATGTTGAACCGTGTTTGCGTAGACATGTCAGCCAACGCCACAAGGAGCTCTGAGTCTGGGATGGTCCTTCAGAGATGTCCCAGATTGAGGCACAGGGGCCAGACTTTTGTGTCCTTGTATCCACTGGCATTGGATACAGGCTGCCTCTAGTAGAGGGTGTACCCTTGGGTGAGGCATTTCCTCCCAGTGGATGATGATTCCTTGGGAGGGAATCATCTGTGAGGCATCAGCAGGCAACATCTCCAGCAGCTGGGGGATGAGGGATTGGGCCCTGAAGGGAGGCACTGGTGATGTACCACAGCGTCCATTTCTGCAGCCAGTTTCCCTGTCTCCCTCTTGCCTGGCTGCTATGGCATGTGCACGTGCGTGAGCTCAGCCCATCGTATTCTCTCACCAAGGACTTTAAATCTTGAGGAAAGAACGCAAAGAAGGGTCCATTCGCATTCACTCAGGGCGTTGGCAGCAGCCACAGGCATGGTTGTCTTTGAGGTCTGTGGGAGCAGTAACTAGCCAAAATATGCCTGATTCCAGCTTTCCAGTGTCTCATGGTTCCTTAACTTTTCTCAGTCCTGACTCTTGAATCTCTGATATTGTGTTTCTAATTTCCTGCCAGTAAATTCCATTTTATCTGCAGACATTGAGAGTAAATTTTGGTTTCTTGGAATTGGGAATTCTAATTGATAAAGGCAATAAATGTCAAAAGAGAAAGAGGAAAGAAGGAAAGCTAAATTCTAGAGTCATGCTTATTATCTTTGCTAGTGTTAGTAGGAAGAAAGTATCTTTTTAACACGATATGACAATGGTAATAATAAGTTGATTATTAGTAACCCCCTCCGCCAGACTTCATTTCTTTAACCCCAAAAAGGGATTAAAAAAAAAAAAAGAGATAAGATTCTGTTTTAAAAAATGTATTTAAAAACAACTATACAAAACGAGCAATTTGATGGACTATGTCAGAGGTGGCATACATTTTGTATGCCCCTTTTGCATCATATTCTCAAGCATATTTGCAAAAATGAGTGAGTTTTCAGAAGATGGATCTGATTAAGTGGGTTAGGCTAATCAGTTGAGAAAAATAGGAAGCTGCCACTGGGCATATTAAAAACCTCTGCAGGGGGCTTCCCTGGTGGCTCAGTGGTTAAGAATCTGCCGGCCAATGCAGGGGACACGGATTTGAGCCCTGGTCCGGGAAGATCCCACATGCCGTGGAGCAACTAAGCCCGTGTGCCACAACTACTGAGCCTGTGCTCTAGAGCCTGTGTGCCACAACTACTGAGCCCGCGTGCCACACCTACTGGAGCCCATGTGCCTAGAGCCCGTGCTCCACAACAAGAGAAGCCACCGCAGTGAGAAGCCCGCGCACCGCAACGAAAGTAGCCCCCTCTCGCTGCAACTAGAGAAAGCCCGCGTGCAGCAACAAAGACCCAACGCAGCCAAAAATAAATAAATAAATTTATAAAAAGTAAAGACCCTCTACAGGGCCTAGATAGGTGAAGTCAGATTAAGAAGCATAGAAGTTGGTTAAGACTTTGGTGGCAATTCTGCTAAATCAGAGTTGCAGGCTGAAGGGTGTACGTAGAACATGAAGTAAGCTGGGGATGCCACTGGTTCTTGGGGCAGGTACGCAGAGGCAGCAGCCCCCAGAAGTCATTCCAAGAAGTGCAAGAGAAACGTGAGAGATTGGGTAGCATAAGTGTTAATGACAGCATGTTTGGGGTGCTGAAATCTTTGACTAATAGCTTAATAAATCATGGATTAATAGTGAGGTCTCTGGTGGGGAAATCAAAGTTCTCAACCAATCAACTGATATGTAGATAGAATGTTCCCAAGTTAGGTTGTTAAAACTCTGTTAGAATGTCCTTAGCAAAGCAAGTGGTACTAAATGGGAGGCTGAAGTGCCTCGCCTTGTTGACTGCATTGAAAGCAAATCATCTCAGGTGGGTCCCCCACCATCCGAATGCTATCCCTTTTGGAGAGTGCCAGCCGACAGAGGAAATGGATCCCAGCAGGAGCAGATCTCGAAGTGTTTAATCTCTTACTGCTGCTGCAGCAGCGTTGATGGGCTTCAAAGAGCCAGGATAAAAGCTGGGGTTTCTGTTTCTCAGTCTCTTGAGACAAGCGAAAGAAAGGAGATGATGTGAAAACCCTAGAAGAAGGTGTCAAACCTTTCTGGGGAGATGGTGGTGCATGGTGTTGGACTTGGAGGAATAGAGAATGTTCTTTGGTAGACTGCTCAGAGAAGGGCTCATTCAGGAGGTCATATTTAGGGTGAGACCGGTAAGGTCAGAAGCAGCAGCCATGCAAAGAGGTTGGGGATGAGGCTGGGGGTGGTAGGGAAGAATGTTCTAGGCAGAGGGAACAGTGCTGGGAGGAAAGAGCTTGGTATATTTGAGCAACTGAAAGGTGGTCAGTGTGGCTGAAATCAGTGTGTGTGGGAGGACGATGAAGGGGGAGGGGGAGATTGGGCACCAGACATGGGTAGACAGGCAGGAAGGGAAGCATTATGATTCGCCAACCTGACCATGATACAAAGTTTGGATTTTTGTGGCATCTAAAAAAATAAACTAGTGAATATAACAAAAAAGAAACAAGACTCACAGGTACTGAGAGCAAACTAGAGGTTACCAGTGGGGGAGATGGAAGGGGGAGGGGCAAGATAAGGGTAGGGGATTAAGAGGTGCAAACTACTATGTATAAAATAAATAAGCTGTAAGGATATATTGTACAAAACAGGGAATATAGCCAGTATTTTATAGTAACTAAAAATGGAATATAACCTTTAAAACTGTGAATCACTATGTTGTATACCTAAAACTTATTTAATATTGTAGATCAACTATACCTCAATAAAAAAATTTGGACTTTACTCAAAGTGCAATAGGAAACTCTTGAGGGGTTTTTGAAGTGTAACATGATGAGATTTCTATTAGTAAAAGCCACTATGGCTTCCACAAGGAGAATGGATTGGGGGGAAACAAATGGAAGCAGGCAAACCAGTGTGGAAGCAATTACAAAACTCAGGAGGAGACACAGTGATGGCTTGGTCTAGGGTGGTGGTACCAATAGAGGTTGAGAGAGGCTGAAGGATGAAGGGTATAATTCGGTTGCAAAAAATGAGGATCTAGTGATGGATTGGCTGGCGGAGAGGGATCATTAGAATGGGAGGAAGATAGGATAATACCCAGCTTTCTGTCTTGAGCTACTGATGGTATGTGGTAGAGCAATTTTCTGGCTTGACTTCTAGCTATTGGCCCAGTGTTATTCTGACATTTTATTCCTTTAGACTCTTGCTAAGTCTAGGTCTCCGTCGTCGTTCTTCCTCACTCTTATGCCTGCTCAGTGTTCAGAGACTAAAAAAAACCCAGCTTGTCTCCTGAGCGAGTGGTGCCTCTTGCCAATAGAATTGAAAAATGGAGCTCCTTTTGGGTTATCAGCACCGCGTGACTCGCCTCTCTTGTGAGCAGGGCTGGGTCACTGAGTGATGGAGAATCGGCTCTTCCTGCTCAGCCCTAACATGAATGCATTACCTGTTGATTATCTCAGACACAACTTAGTACCCTGAATTTAAGACTCTTTCAGCGATGTTTCAGTTAATGTGGCAATGAGTGTGCGCATTTGAATGGCCAAGCGGTAGCCAGGATTTAATTGATTTAATTTGCATATCTCATTCTGAAAGAATTATATGTTGTAAATTCACCCACTGGCAGGACCTGACCATTGCTGCCTCCTTTGTGAATACAAAGTTAGCTTCCCTGGTTGCCTTTAGATCACTTAAGGTTCATAGTGTTTGTTCCATCTTTTAAAAGGAGAGTTTCGAACCCTTTGGGAAATGAATGAGAGTTCAGGGGAGGGCTGTGAGTATGACTGGATGGCTTGTGAGAGGACCAGGAGACCCTGAGACTAGCATCACCTTGGAGCCACTTTCAAGGGATCTTTCAGGGACTGTTTCTTTGGGAGCTGAAGTCAAAGCAGATGGTTCTTTGATGGAAAGAATAATGGGAAAGAGAGTTATTGTATCTTTCCGGGCAAAGATACATTTCTCAGAAATCTGGATACCTGTGTGGATACTTTTGGAAGTTTTTGGAAAAGAGAATGTGTAAAATGCAAACTGATGGAAACCTTCATACACCTGTATATAAACTATATTATGCATGTAAATACACACAAACACATATACAGCTGGTAATCACCAAGTATGCACCAGTACAATTATACTAGCTGATGAAATGCTGACATATTTTCCTAGCACTTGGTAAATAGCTGCTGCTTTCACGTGCTCCGCTTGCCACTGTGTAACCCACGGTCTCCCCATGATCTAGCAGGTGACGTGACAAAAATTGGCCCTTGGAGAGTGCCTCCAGGCCCTGCCCCAGTCCTGCAGCCAGCATCCTTTCTGGTTGGTTCCTGAATTTACAGATTGTTAACTATTTCGAATATCATTTGTGTGGATTGGGCATGTAATTGGGGTCTGGCCAAATGTGTGTTCTTTCCTCTTGGCACAGTGATTGGTTCAGTGCAGTAAATGTCAGCCCTAAGATATATGATGGACATGTTAGAAAAAGGAGGTTTCTCTCTTTGTGCTGGTGTTTCTAAGTAGATCAGCATCTGGTGGTCAATTTACTGTTGTGAGGAGAGCCAGCCACCATCTTGGAAAACAAAGTTGAGCTATGAAAAAAAAGCACATTCCTAATGGATGCCATCCAAGCATCTGGATTCTGCCCTGCTGATGCCCACAGACCTGCTGACCTTTTTAGTTATGTTGGCAATAATACTCCTTTCAGTTTAACTCGGTCAAGGTGAGGTCCTGCCATGTGTAAGTGAAGAGGGCTGACTGGTACATCTTATTCAGCAGAGTAAGCCACTCAGACTCCTGAGAACAGTACAAATTAAGAGGCAAGTGGACATAGAGGACTTTGTGAGGGATGTAAAAATGGAAATGTCAGAGAAACGGGAGGAGAACCCACACAGGTGCTTGTACAAAGAGCTCTGTCTGCCAAGGCAAATATGGTTTATTCTCTTAAGTAAGTCTTGGGGCAGGGTCACCTTTGCATACTGACCAGGCACATAGCCTCCTTTTTCTGTTGAAGTTGGTCATATGCAATCCATATAATTTGTTTCCAATCTGTATAATTATTTTGTTTGTTTTAAAAACACTTTTTAAAAATCAGCAGTTCAAAGGGAAATGCCAGTAAGGCATTTTCCTTAACTCTGCTGTATCTGAAGAAGTGGATTTTGATTTAAAGATGTTTTATCATAATGCCTTCAAACACTGTATTCTTTTCCTCCTTGGCTAATATCAGTTTAAATGGGGACCACTTCATTTTGACATTTGTGCTTTTGATTTCATGGCAAACTAACAATAATAATGTGGTAGCATCAGTACTAACAATATTGATCACTTACTGCATACCGAAGACTGTTCTAAGCTCTTTGTATGCAGCTGGGCTGTGAGGATGGCAACCATTATTAACCCCACTTTAGAGATGAGCAAACTGAGGTGTAGAAAGACTGTGAAATGTGCCCAAACTCATACAATTAGTAAGTGACCAAGCTGGGTCATTGAGCTCACTTTTATTACACTTTCGTAGGAAAATTTTTTTTCTATTATGAACGCACATATGGAAAAACTAATCTTCAAAGGGCTAGATTTTATGCTTTCTGACATTCATTTTATATGACTTTTAATTTCTTAGTCCTTCGATGATGTCTCATTGCTCTGTATATCACCTCTAAGTCAATAATTTACAAGGTCTCTCATTAAAAAGAAATAATAACTCTCTCTTTTTTCTGGGCAACTCTGATGACCAGGCTCTCTAGCCCTCTCCCCCACCTGTTAAAACTTATTGCCTTCCATGGATCATTTTGTGTGATTTCTGAAACATCGCAACCAATATTTTATCCTCGGTTGCTTAATAAATACAATCAACACTGCAGCCCTTCGTGTTTCGTGAGAACCGCTCTTTGATTTCTCAGCAGTAATGAATCTGTCTGCCAGAGGAACAACCTGGAGGGATGCTATTTCCTGTAGAATGGGATGAAAAATTTTGCCCATGAAATAAAACCAGAAAATCTGGGGCTTCCCTCAGTGCTATTTCATGGGTTTTCACTGCTGCAGTGGCTTTAAGCTCTGTGGTGGTTATCCCTCTGCATCATGGCAGATGCAAATAATTTCTCAAGTGACCATTAGGAGAGCCAGGCGTAGACCAGTTCAGATTTTTGATGAGTATTAAAGTAGGCATATGCTTTAGAGGAGAGTGTGTTACAAATGCCAAAGCAAGACATGCAAAAGATGATAAAGTCTCATGTCTTTCAAATTTAAATTCTTTGTAAAACATGTTTGAGTCAAGCCCCCTCCTTGCTTTTATTTTTACTCACTGAAAGGAGATGGTTTTTACCCACCACGTATCTTTTCTGAACTGCCAACTAAAAAAGAAATATGACCAAAGAAAGCTTCATGGGAGAACTATTCCAGGACCTCTCAGCTTGTTAGCAGTGAGGAGAAAGCAGAGCAGTTGTCGGTAATGAAGTCATTCTAGCAGCTGCCTCCTGTGTGAGACCTGCCTGTCTTAGCACAAAAAGAGTGCTCCTTGACAAGAGTTCGCAGTCACCGTTTGATTTTTTGGAGGGGAGACAAAAGTTCTTGGCCCTTAGCTTCCTCAGAATGATTGGTTCATCCTTTCAGTGTACACAGGCTGATTTTTTTTTTTTAACCACTTAGGGTAAAAGAGTTGGAACGTTCTCTACAGGTTTCTAATTTTTGGTTGAGTCTCTAATCTGAGTTGGGCTGACTCAGATTTGCCTACTAGGCAAGCCTGTCCACCTAGACAGCGTGATGGGTTTAGAGGTGTGCCGTTGATCCATTTTAGTTCCGTAAGAGTCTTCCTCCTCCATCCACCGAGGTTCCTCTGCCAAAGCTATGAAAACAGGCTTGGTTTAACTACGTGGAATCCTAAACATGTAGGGTATGAATGTGGGTGCCGCTCGTGACGGTTTGCCACCATGAAGACTGGACCTATCTGAAGGTGAAGCCAGATAGATTCAGGAAGATAGAAGAAATGGAGGGAGACACAGAATTCCTTTGACTTTGCTTGGACCTCTGGGTCAAACTGTGTTTAAGTCTGTTAACTTTTTGATTTCTCAGTTTTATGGTCCTATAGATTTCCTTTTGCTTATACTGGTTTTACTGGGTTTCTGTCACTTGTAATATAGAGTTCTGACTCAAATTATGTAACTTAACATGATCTGATGTTCCCCCTCCTAAATTTATAGCTAGAAACCATCTCTTTTTGTAAAAATGATCATGGAGATTGTAGCATCTTGTTTGCCACAGAAATCCACATTTCATTGTGGGAGGTATTCTGAGAGCCTCACTTCAGGCACACATTGGAGCTCCTTGTGGGTGGGAGTATGGACAGTTCAGCCCTTTTGTGGTGGTAGAGTGGACACTGGGTGAATGAGGTTGTGTCATTTAAAACTGGGGTGACCATATCAGCAATGGATGTTAGATTGTATCTTGTACTTTTCTCAGGAGTCTTTTTTAGCAAGCACCTTTTTAGGTGTAAGACTCATTTATTCATTCAGTATTTTGGAATCTCGACTCTGGGGATGAGTGTAGTTAACTTTAAACAAAGGAGTGACTGTATAACTCCACTGTTTACAAACTGTAATGGCTCCACATTGCCTAGAAAAAAAAGAGTCAACTTTTTGGTCCTTCTCAATCCAATCCTAATGTGCCTTCAAAGCCATAGCTCCCACCGTACTTTCTCAGAGAGTTTGTGTGACAGGCGTACTGTGATATTGACCTCTTAGCAAGCCTTCATTCCCCCCACTCCCTATGACCGCCGTTACCTTTGCTCACACAAATCCCTTGGATACGGATGCACTTCTTTACCTACTCGTTTTTCAAGATATGGATCAGGTAGCACTTATTCAATGACCTGATGTTCACAATTACGATCAAACCCTCCTTTAAGCTCCGAATGTATTTTTTGACACTCCTCTTATTAGATTTATCACATCATAATAAAGTTAATTTGTGTTTTTTCCTTTATTATGCTATATGAGTATTTGTCTCTTTTACCCTTTTATCTTCAGTGCTCCAAACAAACTAGGTCACTGCCTGATTTCAGGGGAGGCTATTAACTGAGGTTTGCTGGGTGCCCAGGAGGAAAATAAAATGAGTTTGGTGAGCTTACTGTATTATCTCTATCTCATGAGTTCACCTTCCTTCTCCTCTGGTAGCAAGATGGCTCCATCACTTCCAGGTGTCACATCTAATCACCATGGCTGAGGGAAGAAAAGAAGCTGTCTCTTTTTTTGGTTGTCTCCTTTGAATGAGGACACTTTTTCCAGAAGCCCCGCAGCAAACCGTCCCTCACTTCTTATTGACCATCAGTTGCTGCCCCTACCTGCACATATCCCTGGAAGGGGAATGGGATTCCTCTTTGACATGCCTGCTGTTGGAGCTGGGGAGGGAGGGAATGTCCTCTGAAGCACAAGAGTTGCTTGTATACGTGGATTCCTAAAAATTTCAGGGTTCTATTAGAATGCAGAAGAGGGAAATGTTGCTGATTATATAAACATCCGTGTCTGGTGTGTGTATTCTGTGTACTCCAGAGGGACTAGGTTGGCTTCTCTGGGAGGTGAGTGAGAAGGGCAGTAAGGAGAAAGGTTGGTGAAATGGCAGGAGCTCTGATGTGACTGTTCTCCTGGTCCCCTGTCCTCTAATAAATTCTTCCTTGCTCTCAGCATTGCTTTTGCAGAAGCTGGCAAGGGACCGAATTTCTCATCTTGGTTGACAGAGGAAACAGAACACATGCAGAAGCTGGGGATATAGGAGAGATGGAGAAGTGGTAGAAGACATTGGGAGGGCAATGTAATTGTGGGTTAAAACTGAGTTAGTCTAAATGTCAGATGAAGAGAGGTCTCAGCAGCAGCCATACAGAAAACAAGAGGACACCTGCAGATTTGGGGATTTTTACCTGAAAGCATCATTATTCCAAAAACTGTAGCACTAAGAAAAACACCTTTAGTCTGGGGGAGACTTAGGATTTGTGGAATTCTTTGAGTAGTTTAATGTGCCACCTACTACCAGGTACATGTTGATTCTCCCTCACTGCTTTAATAAAATAAGACATGGAAGTAAAGAAATGAAAGGCTATCCAGGAGGGTGAGGTTCTAGAGATCTGGATGGGAGCTGGGGCTAAGTTGAGTGTGATTTACCCCCTAGGAACTAATGCAGAGATTTTCTTCTGTCAAGGAATTTTCAATGATGAACATGCCCAATGGACATCCATTGAAGTGGTAACAAATCCAAAGTTCTATTCAAGCAGATGTCCCAAAGGCTTTGATGTGCCCATGGGTGACCAAAGCATGTTCCTTGGGAGGTACTGTGATGTAGAGAATAAAATTATGGCTTCTGAGTCAGAGAGTCCTGGGCTCCAAGTTCCAGTCTACTTCCAGCTGTTTGACCTTGCGTGGCTAATTTAACCTCTTTAATCTCAGTTTCTTTAACTGTGTCATATATCAGGGTCATTACGCAATTTCTAAGAGGTAGTTAAAGTAAAAGTGCTTGACAGAGTTTCCTGGATGGTGAAAAGTGCTTAATAAAGGCTGATCTTGTTACTGTGATTTTAGCTTATAACACAGCAGCTGTGGTGGTAGAAATTGAGATGTGCTTTGTGGATTACATACGGGTGAATAAAATGTCCACACACAGCACTGTGGAAGAAGACTCTCTCAAACCACTTTTTAAGAACAGGCTATATTGTGACCTCTCTAGCATGGTTGGAAACCAAAATAGAGGGCATAGTGCCCTTCTTGGGAAGAGGAGCTCTGCTTTTAAAGATGCTTGACATTTTTTGGTGAGATTTTAATGAGCACACACGGTGATTGTGTCACCATGCATTTAGCTAGATGTATTTTAAACAACTAAGAATTTCATTCAAGTAGAACTTCTGTACATGTGTAGATGAAAAGACTGATCTGCCCCTGATGCATTCATTATCTATCTGTCTACCTACCTACCTACCTACCTACCTACTTACCTACCTACCTGTCTATCTCTGTTCATCTGTGTGTCTGTCCATCCATCTGTCCATTTATCCATTCCTGGCACTGGGTAATGTCCATGGTTTATAAATGATAAAGAATTTCCTGTACTAAAGTAGCTTACAAGCTGTGAGGGAGACATGCAAGTGTACTGAACATTAGGATTAAAGTATTCATGGGATGCTTGAAAGCAGCACAGAAGGGTACTCCTTCCAGATTGGCAGTCAGCCGAGAAGGCTTGGCGTGCTTGTAAGAGACAACTGTGGTCCCTTGCTCTCCAAAGTGTGGTCCTTGAGGTCGGAGCCTCAGCATCACCTGGGAGCTCGTAAGAAATGCAAAATTTTAGACCCCACTCTTGACCCTCTGAATCAGAACCTGCATTTTGACAAGACCTCAAGCAATGTGATCCCCATTAAAGTTTGTAAAGGATTTCTATGGAGTTACTGGTCAGGGGTAACATTGTAAATGGTCTGTCAGTCATGGTTAGATCCTTTATCTACTAGGGATGGCATGCCACTGAAAAGCTGTTGTTTAGGGAGTTGGTATGGTCAGATGTGTTCTTTGTTTTATTATCATTATTTATTTTATATGTTAGCATTTAATATATTTTTTCTTTTTTAATTGAAGTATAGCTGACATACGTTAGTTTCAGGTGTACAACATAGTGATTCGACATTTATATACGTTACAAATTGATCACCACAATGAGTCTAGTACCCATCTGCCACCATACAAAGTTATTACAATATTATTGACTATATTTCCTGTGCTGCCTATTACATCCTTGTGACCTGTTTATTTTATAACACGAAGTTTGTACCTCTTAATCTCCCTCACCTATTTCGCCAACCTCTCATGCCCCTCCCTCTCGTGACCACCATTGTGTTCTCTGTATCTATGAGTCTGTTTTGTTTTGTTGGTTGGTTTGTTTTGTTTTTTAGATTCTACATATAAGTGAAACCATATAGTATCAGTCTTTCTCTGTCTGACTTATTTCTCTTCACATAGTATGCTCTAGGTCCATCCATGTTGTTGCACATGGCAATAGTTCATTCTTTTTTATGGCTGAAAAATATTCCATCATATATACCACGTCTTCTTTATCTGTTCATTTATCTGTGGACATATAGGTTGCTTCCATATGTTGGCAGTTGTAAATAATGTTGCAATGAACATAGGGGTGCCTCTTTCTTTTCAAATAAGTGTTTTTCTTTTCTTCTTTTCTTCTTTTCTTTTCTTTCTAATAAATGCCCAGAAGTAGAATTGCTGTATAGTATGGTAGTTCTATTTTTAATTTTTTGAGAAACTTTCACACTGTTTTCCATAGTGGCTGCATATATTTATATTCTGCATATATTTACACTCCCACCAACAGTGCATAAAGGTTTCCTTTTCTCCACATACTTGCTAACACTTATATGTTGTCTTTTTGACAATAGTCATTCTGATAGATGTAAGGTATTGATTAGTATCTCATTGTGGTTTTGAATTGCAGTTTCCTGATGGTTAGTGATGTTGACCATCTTTTTCAGGTGTCTGTTGGACATCTGCATGTCTTCCTTGCAAAAATGTCTGTTCAGGTCCTCTGCCCCCTTTTTAATAGAGTTTTTGTTTTTTGATGTTGAGTTATATGAGTTCTTTATAT
The DNA here is from genome assembly GCF_949987515.2 of Delphinus delphis. Taxonomy (NCBI): domain Eukaryota; kingdom Metazoa; phylum Chordata; class Mammalia; order Artiodactyla; family Delphinidae; genus Delphinus; species Delphinus delphis. The sequence goes on along the minus strand of NC_082692.2, from coordinate 79,489,769 downwards.
ATTTTAGATATTAACCCCTTATTGAATATATCATTTGCAGATAACCTCCATTCAGTAGGTTGCCTTTTTGTTTTGTTGATGGCTTCTTTCACTGTGCAGAACTTTTTAGTTTGATTTGATCCCATTTGTTAAATTTTGCTTTTGTTGCCCCTGCCTCAGGAGACATTTCAAAAATATTACTAAAACCAATGTCAAAGAGCATGCTGCCTGTGTTTTCTTCTAGGAGTTTTACAGTTTCATCTTACATTTACATCTTTAATCCATTTTGAGTTTATTTCTGTATATGATGCAAGAAAGTGGTCCAATTTCAGTCTTCTGCATCTGTCCAGTTTTCCCAACACCATTTATTAAAGAAACTATCTTTTCCCCACTGTATTTTTTTGGCACTTTTGTCATAAATTAATTGACCATATAAATGTGGGTTTATTTCTGAGTTTTCTATTCTGTTCCGATGATCTGTGTCTGTTTTGGTGCCAGTACCATACAGTTTTGATTACTATGTACTTGTAATATAGTTTGAAATCAGGGAGCATGATACTTCTAGCTTTGTTCTACATACTCATTGCTTTGACTCTTTAGGGTCTTTTGTGGTTCCATACAGATTTTAGAATTATTTGTTCCAGTTCTATTAAAAATACCATTGGTGTTTTGATAGGGATTGCCTTGAATCTGTAGCTAGCTTTGGATAGTATGAACATTTTTAACAATATTAATTCTTCCAATCCATGAGCATAGTATATCTTTCCATTTATTTGTGTTGCCTTCAATTTCTTTCATTACCATCTTACAGTTTTCAGTGTACAGCTCTTGGTTAACCTTGGTTAAGTTTATTTCTAGGTATTTTATTCTTTATGATGCAACTGTAATTAGAATTGTTTTCATTTTCTTTGTGATAGTTTTTTATTAGTGTTTAGCTATGCAAGAGATTTCTGTATATTCTTTTGTATCCTGCAACTTTACTTAATTCCTTTATTTGTTCTGATAGTTTTTTTTTTTTCTTTGGTGGAGTCTTTAGGGTTTTCTATACATAGTATGTCATCTGCAAGTAGTGATGGTTTTACTTCTTCCTTTCCAGTTTGGATGCATTTTATCTCTTTTTCTTTTATGATTGCTTTGGCTAGGTCTTCCAATACTATGTTAAATAAGAGTGGCGATAATGAGCATCTTTGTCTTGTTTCTGACCTTAGAGAAAAAGCTTTTAGCTTTTTATTGTTGAGTATGATATTAGTTGTGGGTTTGTCATATATCGCCTTTATTATGGTGAAGTATATTCCTTGTGTACCCATGTTGTTGAGAGTTTTTAATCAGAAATGGATGTTAAATTTTTGTCAGAACTTTTTCTCTATCTGTTGAGAGATCATATGATTCTTATCCTTTGTTTGTTAATGTGGTGTATCACATTAATTGATTTGCACATATTGAAGCATCCTTGAACCCCTGGAATAAACCCCACTGATCCTGGTGTACGATCCTTTTAATGTATTGTTGAATTCGGTTGGTTAATATTTTGTTGAGGATTTTTGCATCTGTGTTCATTAGTGATATTGGCCTGTAATTTTCTTTTTTTGTAGTGTCTTTCTCTGGTTTTGGTATCAGGGTAAGTCTGGCCATGTAGGATGAATTTGGAAGTCTTCCTTTATGCATTTTTTTGGAATATTTTGAGAAGGATAGGTATTAACTCTTCTTTAAATGTTTGGTGGAATTCACCTGTGAAGGCAGCTAGTCCTGGACTTTGTTTGTTGGGAGGTTTTTGATTGCTGATTCAGTTTCATTACTAGTAATTGATTTGTTCAGAGTTTCTATTTCTTCCTCATGCAGTCTTGGAAGATTTTATGTTTCTAAGAATTTATCCATTTCTTATAGGTTGCCCAGTTTGGTGGCATATAATTTTTTGTAGTAATTCCTTATGATCCTTCGTACTTCTGTGATGTTTGGTTGTAACTTCTTTTGTTTATCTTTTTAAAGAATCAGCTCTTAGTTTCATTGATCTTTTCTACTTTTTTTAGTCTCTATTTCGTTTATTTATGGTGTGATCTTTACATTTCCTTCCTCTGCTAACTTGGGCTTTATTTGTTCTTCTTTTTTGAGTTCCTTTAGGTGTAAGTTTAGATTGTTTGAGATTTTTCTTGTTTCCTGTGATATCACTATAAACTTCCCTCTTGGAACTGCTTTTTTGCTGCCCATAGATTTTTTTAAATTTAATTTTTATTTTATATTGTAGTATACTTACCATGTTGTGTTAGTTTCAGGTGTACAGCAATGTGATTCAGTTATACATATACATACATTCATTCTTTTTCAGATTCTTTCCCATATAGGTTATTACAGAATATTGAGTAGAGTTCCCTGTGCTATACAGTAGGTCCTTGTTGATTATCTGCCCATAGATTTTGGATTGTTGTATTTACGTCTCCAGGTATTTTTTGATTTCTTCGTTGACCCATTGGTTGTTTAGAAGCAGTTATTTAGCCTCCATGTGTTTTTGTTTTTTTCCACTTTCCTTCTTTTAATTGATTTCTAGTTTCATACTGTTTTAGTTGGAAAAGATGCTTGATATGATTTCAGTCTTTTTAAATTTATTGAGACTTGTTTGTGGCCTAACATGTGATCTTTCCTGGAGAATGTTCCATGTGCGCTTTAAATGAACTTTCACTTTCCTGCTTTCGGACGGAATGTTCTTTATATATCTAGTAAGATACAGTGTATATTTATCTGATCTAATGTGTCGTTTAAGTCCCATGTTTACTTGACTTTCTGTTTTACATTGATGTAACTGGGGTGTTAAAGTCCCCTACTTTTATTGTATTTCTGTCCATTTTTCCCTTTATGTCTGTTGATATTTGCTTCTTTTATTTAAGTGCTTCTATGTTGGGCCCATAGATACTTACGAGTGTTGTATTGTCTTGTTGGTTTGATCCCTTTATCATTATGTAATGCCTTCTTTGTCTCTTGTTGCAGTGCCTTTTTTTTTTTTCAGTCTGTTTTGTGTGATGTAAGTACTGCTACATCACCTTTTTATTTCCATTTGCATGGAATATCTTTTTCCATTCTTTCACTTTCAGTCTGTGTGTGTCTTTAGATCTGAAGTGAATGTCTTATATGCAGCACATGGATGGGTCTTGTTTTTTTCATCCGTCCAACCACCCTGTGTCTTTTGATTGGAGCATTTAGTTCATTTACATTGAAAATAATCACTGATAGGTATGTACTTATTGCCATTTTGTTCATTGTGTTCTTTTTCTTTTTTTGGTAGTTCTCTTCCCTTGTTCTTCTGTCTTCCCTTGGGATTTGATGAGTTTCTTTAGTTTTGTGTTTGTAGCCCTTTCTCTTTATTTTTTATATATCTTTTACAGGTTTTTGATTTGTGGTTACCATGAGGTTCATATATAACAATCTATGTATATAGTAGTCTATTTTAAGTTGATGGTCACTTAAGTTTGAGCTCATTCTAAAAGCACTGCATTTTTACTGCCCCCACCAAAGTTTTATGTTTGTGACATCATATTTTACATCTTTTTATTTTGTGTATGGCTTAACTAATTATTAGAGATATAGATGATTTTCCTACTTTTGTGTTTTAAACTTCATCCTAGCTTTAAAGGTGGTTGGCTCATGACCTTTATTATATGTTTGCTTTATCAGTGAGATTTTTTTCTTTCACAATTTTCTTGTGTCTAATTATTCCCATTTCTTTTTCATTTAAAGAAGTCCTTTTAGCATTTCTTATAAGGCTGGTTTACTGATGATGAACTCCTTTAGCTTCTCTGGGAAATGTTATTTCTTTTTCAATTCTGAATGATAACCTTGCTGGGTAGAGTTTTCTTGGTTGTTAGTCTTTTTCTTACAGCATTTTGAATCTATCATGACATTCTCTTCTGGCCTATAAATTTCTGCTGAATAATCAGCTGGCAGTCTTATGTAGGTTCCCTTGTACCTTACTAGTCATTTTTCTCTTGCTGCTTTTATGATTCTCTTTATCTTTAAATTTTGACAATTTAATAATAATGTGTCTTGGCGTGAGTCTCTTTGGGTTCATCTTGTTTGAGACTCTCTGTGCTTCCTGGACTTGGATGTCTATTTCCTTCCTCAGGTTAGGGAAGTTTCAGCTATTATTTCTTCAAATAGGGTCTATTCCCCATTCTCTATCTCTTCCTTCTGGGACTCCTATAATGTGAATGTTAGTATGGTTGCTGTTATCCCAGAGGTCCCTTAAACTATCCTCATTTAAAAATTTTGTTTTTTTCTTTTTTGCTATTCCAATTAGGTGATTTTAACTAGTCTTCCACATTGCTGATCTGTTTTTCTGCATCCTCTAATATGTTGTTGATTCCTTATAAAGTATTTTTCGTTTCACTTATTGTATTCTTTAGATCAGATTTTAAAAAATATTTTCTCTCTCTTTGTTGAAGTTCTCAGTGAGTTCAGTGAGCATCTTTGTGACTATTAATTTGCATTCTTTATTTGGTAAATTGCCTATCTCCATTTTGTTTAGTTCTATTTTGGAGGTTTTTGTCTTGTCCTTTCTTTTGCAAGGTTTTCCTTTGTCTCCTCATTTTGCCTAACTCTCTGTGTTTGTTTTTATGTATTAGGTATACTACCTACAATCTCTCAGTCTTGAAAGAGTGGCCTTATATACAAGGTGTCCTGTGTGGCCCAGTGGCACAATACCCCTGGGTCACCGGGGCCAGGTGCGCCAGGGGTATCCCCTGTGTTTGCCTCTCAATTGTGGTTTGGTCGCGATTGCTATAGGGACACTGGTGGGTGGGCTTGGCTGCCAGGCCAGCTGGCTCCAAGCTCAGCCTCGACTGCTGTGGGTTTATGAAGTGTATCTTGCTCTGCTTCATGAGGTGGTAAACCTGGTCTTCCAATGTGCGAAGCTGGAGATCTGCACATGACTCCAAGGTGAACAAAAGGCATATCCCTTTTCCAGTTCACTCTTACCTAAACTGCCACCAGGATTTGTTCTTCCTGCCTAAAGCTCTGTCCATAATTGAAATGCAATATTGGCTAAGACTATTTTGCTGTGACGCTCGAGGCACTGTACTAAGCAGTTTACTTTAACATCTTGGTAATCCTCACAAAAAGCCTTGTGAGAAGGGTGCCGTTAATACTTGCACTTTACAGATGAGGAAACTGAAGGCCAGAGTGAAACATTGGGTTTGAAGTCAGGCCATCTACAGATTCCATGGGTTCTGTAGTTTCCTGAGACTTCAGAAACTACTGTGACTGGCCATACTTTTGCAGTCGCTTCTCCATGTGACTGAGTTTTATCAGCTGTGTGACTGAGATGTAGTTTTGATAGGTGGAGGGAATTGCTGGGTACAGAACTCTGTGTGCCCTGAAAACGGAGGCACTAAGAATCAAGACAGAGGAGCCTGATAGTGTAATGATGATAAGAATTCTTATTCTCCCCTGAAAAATGGCACAGAATTGACCTTCCCAGTTTCATTTTGTGACATTGTTTCCCTTCCCTGCTTATTTGATTTTAACTCTATTTTTAAATTCTCTCAACACATTGAGCTGCTTCTTCTATTATGATTTTCACTTTTGCTGTGCTTCTCTTTGGAAATGATCTTCGTCTCCTTTTTCCTACCCACTATCAGGCGCCCTTTCTCATGGAGAGTGAAAGTCTCTCAGGGAAACCTGTCCCCAACTGCTAAACCAGGTAAGATGACCCTATTATCACCTCTCAAAATACTTTTGCTTGTCTCACACTGAGGGGGCTCTGTGTGAAAGAGACCAGCAGGGGGCACAATATTTAAGACAAAAACAAAAAAGTGGAAATAGAAGATAAAGGGAAAGGGGGCTTCTTGGTCATTCAAGACATGGGGAATATACTGAGCCCTGGGCAAAGCTGAAACTTCTGGACTTGGTAGAAAGAGTTCGTCAGAAAGCAAAGTATGGCCTGGTAGGGGATAAGTCAGGGAGTGGAAGAGAAGCACATAGAGTGGATTTTTTAGGTATCCCTGCTGTGTATGCAGTCCTCAGACATCTTATCCTAGCCAGTGTCCATCTTCTAAGATAACCACAGAGATGGATGCTGAAGTTAAAAAATCAAATGGAAATAGTAGATCAATTCTCAGAAATTCTATCCCTGCAAGAGAAGAGCTCACCACCAGAGGCATTTATGCAGTACCTTTCTGTTTCACCTTATCTTAGAAGTCAGCTTGGTTACATCCTTTTTGCATCTGTGATTTATAGAGCATTCAAGGTTTCCTGGATCATTTTCTTGCCCATCATTTCTTGCCCAGAGTGCTGAGTGATGACTAATCAAGAGAAAAATACTAAGACCCAATTTTTGAGCAGGAATATGACTCAGAAAGTGGCAATTTGTGTGTTATTTGATGTTAGGTTCTGCCCTTACATTACTTAGTTTTTACAAATAATCTTTTGCAAACTGGAAGCACTGACCGTCAGTTTTATGAGACACACTGCTCCGAAGTCTCCAGAGCACACCACTATTTAAAAAAAAAACATTCCCTGATGTGTCTTATTGAGTTTAGTTTTAGGTTGTCATTGGAGCTCCTAACTGATCTCTGCAAACATGGAGATGTGGAAAGGAACTCAGCAGAAAAGCAATTAAAGGACTCTCTCTGATTGTTTTTCCCATTAACCAAGTATATTGAAATCACTAAGCCAGCTGTGGTTGAGTCTATTTAACTATCTTTTCATTTCCTGATTTCTTACTCAGTTTCTCCGGCACTCCTCATTCCTGGGCAGCCTGGATTCATTGTTTGCTATTTCTGTCCATATGCTACTTTAAAATAATCACATGTGGATTTATGTTAAAATCTGCCTTTAGAGTTGATTTTCTTGGTCTGCAGTTATCAATGATGGAAACCAGTATAAAAAAAGACTGGGATAAATGATGAAGGGAGATAAACAAGAAATATACCCTCTGCTCTTCAGCATAATTTTTGATAAGGTACTGAAATTATAAATTTTATTTTTAATTAAAGATAATCTTTTGCCCAAAAAAGCCCCTCATGTGGTGAGGCACAAGAGGGCAGTATTACGTTAAATTACATTAAATTAAACTTTATGAAGATCTGATTAGTTGTGGAAACCTGGAGGGATTAGATGAATCATGATGTTGGAAATGAGGATCCGGTGCTAGTGGCAGTGAGAACGTGAAAAATGCAAGAGGAGAGATCGGAACCCATCTCCCACTGCTCAGATCCATTGACCACACTTCATGGTATTAGCCAGTAGACTAATCTGAGCGGAGATGGGAAATTAGTCTTCTGCAACTGAGCCATATTACGGATTTTGCAGGCCATGATAACTTTTGAATCCATTTTTAATGACCCTTGGATTTTTAAATGTCATGCTTTTCTTTATAATTTGATATTGCTCTAGAGAGCTCTAAAAAGGTGGTGTATGGCCAAGGAAAAGCTGGGAGTGGGGACAGGGGAGGAGGATAGTTGAAATCAGAAGAAACTTTATTATTGCAAAGGCTTGTATCCCATTGCTCTAGGGTCAGTGAACTTCAGGGCTTCAAGTAACCATCTGGGCAGCTGAATATTTGACTCAAGCTCCAAAGCCAAGAAGTGTTAGTGTTTCAGCTTCTGCAAGGTGCTAGCCAAGGAGTATGCTTGGCCTTGAATGAAGCAGACTCTGTTGTCTCTGCCTTGTGCCTAATTGCTGGCCCCTTTTGCTTCTAGTAAATTCTCCATCCCCTCTGGGTACCATGATCGTGTCTTCCTCCCACAACATCGTTCCACCTACCCCTGGATGATTCCTCAATGAGCCATTGCTCTGTCTTGTACCTTATTTCCACATCTGTAGAAACCTGTTAAAAATGAAACCATAAAGCTTATATATGAAATAAAATGAGCGAAGTCCTTATCATAATGACTAGCATACTTCCTTTTTAATAAATGGTAAATAATTTTATTATCACTATGGTTCTGTCAATCTATGATATATATGAATGATACTGAAAATGAGTCCAACTTCTCTTATAATTTTAAGGTACCTTTTTTCAAAAATTTTAATTTATTTATTTTTGGCTTCAGTGGTTCTTCGTTGCTGCGTGCAGGCTTTCTCTAGTTGCGGTGAGCGGGGGCTACTCTTTGTTGTGGTGCACCGGCTTCTCATTGCGGTGGTTTCTCTTGTTGTGGAGCACGAGCTCTAGGTGTGCAGGCTCAATAGTTGTGGCGCACGGGCTTAGGTGCTCCGTGGCATGTGGGATCTTCCCGGACCAGGGATCAAACCTGTGTCCCCTGCATTGGCAGGAGAATTCTCAACCACTGCACCACCAGGGAAGCCCTTAAGGTATCTCCAGCATCAGAATATCCTTAAACTTTTTCTTTTAAATGTTAGATTTACTAAAATTAGGTTGACTGTATAATTGCATTTACCATTCAAGCTGGAATACCTTTGCAAGTGAAAGGTAATGCTATTAATAATTACCTTAGGACGACAGTGATCAAGCTGCTCTATCCTAGCCAAATCAGGATGTATGGTCGGGCTAATAAAATGTACAAGTTTTGCTGGAGCAATACGTACAAATTCTAAATGTAGGGAGACTGTCAAATGAAACTTTATGACACGAGCGTGCAGTGAGAAACTATCGCAGAAATTGTAGAAAAAGGGAAATACAGCAGTTGGAACCATTTTCCCAATTTTATTAGAACAGAAGCTCTATTTTTATGGATGTTGGTATGAATATCTGCAGTACACAAGCAGGAAAACCATGCCTATCTCAGGCCATCAATCCCAGTGCCTTAGAGTTTACCCATGCCTCCTGGAGCTCTTTCCTTCAGGCCAGTTTTCATAGCACTGAAAGCTGGGTGGGGAGTTTTGCTTTAGTTTCCTAATATCTGTAGAGTGATGTTTGCAGTTCCTGTTGGGGATGGAGCTGAGCCCGGGAAGAGGGTGCTGTTCAGATATCACCTACTCAGGGTAAGACCACTGGAACCCTCTTCCCCGGTGCCATGGCCCTTTTTTGCATTACATTCTGATTGCATTACCTTCTATATATTGTCTACTGGGGACGAGGAAGTGTGTCTCATTCATCACTGTCAACAGGACAGTGCCTGGCGCATAATGCAGTGTCCTTGAATAAAAGAGGGAAAGAAAATAAAGGCCTGAGCCCTTGAAAAGTTAGAAGGGAAAGGGCTAGCCAACACAGGTATGCACAAGATCCTTCCAAAGAAGACGTAAAAACTATAATGATAGTTAACTAAACATTTCTTGAGCCCTTACTACGTGCCAGGCCTTGCTGAGCTCTTTACATTTTGATTGCATTTAACCTTTACCACAGTCTTAGTCCTGATTTATAGATGGAGAAATAGAGGCGCAGAGATTTTAGGTAATCAGCCTGAGATCATATGACCACTAAGTCACTTCAGACAAAGACAAAGCTTTCAGACACAGCTGCTGAAGGAATTACTGAGGGGTAACACAAGGTGCGGGCTCTCAAAGGTGGGTGAGAGCCATTCCCATGTTGTGCCTGACAGGGAGCCATCATTAACCAAAAGCTCCGTGATCCTTTGTTTTCTAATCCAGACCCATCCATCACACCCTTTACCTCTTCTTCCTCTAAGTGGTGGAGAGAAGCCATTTATTTCTCTGGTTGGTATTACTGGTGAATTCAGTCTAATTCCAGTTGCCTGTTACCACCTCATTTGCCCCTTTTCTTTGTCTCACTGTTAGATTTAATGGGCAGTGATCTGCCTTCCGTTGTGCTGGCTGCTCGCCCCCCCCCCCCCCCCCCCCCGCCCCACTCTGAGTCACAAGCAACCAGTTAATAGTGGAGATTCTAGCTTTTTGCAAAGGTTCTTGCCAGCTGTTCTGACACCATTCTGGGGTATATTCTTGGCAGATAGCAAAGAAGGAAACACAGCAATTGGAATCATTTCCTCAATATTATTTAACAACAGAGGTATCTTAAGAGAATGAGCACATCGTGTTTGATATTGGGCCACAATTGAATCGATCCTTTGAAACAATAACAAAATCAGTATCCTTAGCCTGCTCTGAGTGTGTGCTTCAAAGCTCCTATTTAGGAAGGGTCTAGGAGTTGAGATTTTTTGGTTAAAGCTTCTTATTATTTAGAGGATGAAGTATTGTTTTTCCTGTGTAGCATCTATTCTCTGTCCCTCAGGATGAGCTAGGTGTTGCTGCTATAACAAACAACTCCCCAATCTTATTTCATGCTTAGCTGCATGTCCACTGTGCTTTGTCTGGGGCTTGTTCTCATACAGTCTTTCAGAGACCCAGGTTGAAGGAGGTTTCATCTTAACATATGCTTCCTTGATCATTGCAGCAGTGGGATGGGAGCTTGGAGAATCACAAATAGGCCTACACGGGTTCTTCCAGAAGGGACACTAGCTTACATCTCTAGGCCGAAGCAAGTTACTTGTCCACATCTAAGTTCAGAGAAGCTGGGAAGTATAAACTCCCCGTATGCCTTGAAGGCAGAGAGCTAAAAATACTTGGTGACTAACACTAATGACCTCCATACCTTCTTTTTTCTACCAACCTTTTATCATGAAAATGTCTACAGGGAAGGAGTTTGCTTGGGATCAGCTGCCCTTTCTGGGTCAATTGCTATTGCAGGGAAATTTGGAAATACTTTTGTTCATGTGACCAAGGAAGGGATGGACACCATGGTTGACCACTCATAGAACAGGTGGTGGTCGTTGGGGATGCAGTTCCAGAAATAAGAATGCTGGGCAGAGGAGAGCAACTGGGTCCTCTGCATCCACCCACCTACCCATCCAGCCAGCTAGCCAAAAAAAAAAAGAAGGATAGATATTTACTAAAAGTATATCATAGGTACAGCAGTGCTCTAATCCCTGTATGAGACCCTCAAGGATTGTTGAGCACAACTCACAAATCAGGATAGTGCAAGGTCAGAAGTGCTAAATAGGGTGAGAGATACAGTTGAAGGTTGCACATTTTCAGGGGAAGGAGCTATGCCCTATAGCCAGGGGAAATTGGCAATCTTTCACAAGTAATATTAGCTTAATGATGAAATGCATGCGTTACTGGCGCTTAAAAGACTAGAGTTTGATTCTTGGCTCCACTAGTTATCAGCTGTGTAACACTGGCACTCTCTAAACTCACTTCACTGTCTCCAAAATGGGAGTAAGTTAGCATCTGCTTCCTAGGGACGTGGCCTTGAGAAGAGACACATGCGCGTTTTTAGCATAACGCCTAGCAGGAAACAAACGCTCAGTGAGTGGCAGATGTCATCATTTTATTGTAATTGTTTTTAGAGCTTTGTTTGAAAAGTTCCACCTGGAAAAGAAATGTGTCCTCCTTAATGACATTTGTGAATGTGCTAAGGATATGGAAAGCTGGTGTGATTATAAAAGCACAGTGCTTGTTCTGTGGAAATGAAGGAGGAAGGGGATGTCTGTTTTTACATGATTGGCAGAAGCCTGGTGGGTGGCAGCTAGATTGTGTCATACCCAGTTGTGTGCCCGGGACTTTGTGTTTCCTGTTGAAGAGGATAAAGAGAAGAGGAAAAATAGACATGAATTATATGGGAAAGGGCACTGAGTCTGTTTTGGATTAGTGGCAATGAAATGGGTAGAAAACATTTGGTTGTCTGATCATAAGAAGAGCTATTAAAAAAGTCCCAGGTTCATATGTTCTCCAGAACGCTTCCTCTAGTGATAATGCCAGGGAAGTCTTGTGATGTAGGAAAGAAGATGTAAGTTGGACGTGGAAGAACTGGTTTTAGTCTTGACAGCATCAGGTTCTGTTATGGGAATATGCAGGGCTCACCTAGAGTTGTCAGCCTCCATTTCCTCACTGCAATCCAGGGTGATGCTCTGTCTTCCTTGCAGGGTCGTGAGGGGGAGAATCAAGTAACACAGCAAACTGTGAGTCATTAGCACTGCGGGACAGTGCGAGGAGTGTTGGACTAGGGTTCGAGGGGCGTGTCTGGTCAAGTCAAGACAAGCTCAGGATTCCCTGTCACACAGTGGAGCTTTTCTACCTGTGGTGTTCGCCAAAGCCTGGAATCCGTAGCCCTGTCTTTAGGGAATGACTTGTTTGCTTTTTTAATTCATTAAAAAAAAAATGTTAAAATTGAAGTACAGTTAATTTACAACGTTGTGTTAATTACTGCTGTACAGAAAAGTGATTCAAATATATACATTCTTTTTTCTTTAAATTCTTTCCATTATGGCTTATCATAGGATATTGTATATAGTTCCCCATGCTATACAGTAGGACCTTGTTGTTTATCCATTCTATATATAATAGCTTACATCTGCTAACCCCAAACTCCCACTCCATCCCTCCCCAGCCCCTTCCCTCTTAGCAACCACAAGTCTGTTCTCTGTGTCCATGATTCTGTATCTATATCATAGATAGGTTCATTTGTGTCATAGTTTAGATTCCGCATATAAGTGATATCGTATGGTATTTGTCTTTCTCTTTCTTACTTAATTCACTTAGTATGATAATCTCTAGGTCCATCCATATTGCTGTGAATGGTACTACCTCATTCTTTTTTATGGCTGAGTAGTAGGGAATGACTTGTTTTCTGTGAGGGTATTTCAGTACTGTGTTTTTTGTTTCGATGAAAATCTAACAAACACAATATAAGCATGTTCTGAATCATCTGTTTCTCCTTATAACAAAGTATTGCCATGCAATGCCAAGGCCTATCTTTGCATTGGTGTTTATGACTCTGTTGGAGCCAAGAAGAACTATTTTGATTGTCACAGGCTAAAGAGTAAAGGCAGACCTTACACATAAATTCTGATTTCCTGCCAAGGGAAGGCCACATAATAGCATGGTGCACTATATGAACAACTCAGGTGAATTTGCAAGTGGTGATTCAGGGCCAGCAAACAGCAATACCTCTCCGATTATTATTTATATTAGTGTGAAATTTTAGTTTTGTTTGGATTTAGTTTTTAATTTTTATAGTTACATAAAATTTATAAGTAAAATAAATGTTTGCCTGATTTTATATTGGCATTTTATTAATATCATAATAAAAATAAATACACCATAAAAGTTATTTAAGTAAAGTTTACGGATTGGTATGATTTTATTTTTTTTCATTTAAAAAGAGATTGTATTTGTTTGGGAAACAGAGATGTTGAATATAAAAGCTTGCATTTAAAATAAGCGCATGGGGGACTTCCCTGGTGGTGCAGTGGTTAGGAATCCACCTGCCAGTGCAGGGAACATAGGTTCAATCCCTGGTCTGGGAAGATCTCACATGCCGCGGAGCAATGAAGCCCGTGCGCTGCCAAGTACGGAGTCTGCGCTCTAGAGCCCACAAGACAAAACTACTGAGCCTGCGTGCCACAATTACTGAAGCCCGCGCACCTAGAGCCTGTGCTCCGCAACAAACAGCAGCCCCCGCTCGACACAACTAGAGAAAAACCATGCGCAGCAACGAAGACCCAAAGCAGCCAAAAATAAATAAATAAATAAATTTATAAAAAATAAGGGGGGAAGTGGGAGAGCTGGATATAGGGAGGCAAGTGGAGGACAAAGAGGGAGAAGTTATTCAGGAAACGAGTCTCATTTGTTGTTGTTTGTGGTTGTTCACAGCTCTGAGGCTGTGCTCCTCAAGGTATGATCCCTAGACCAGCAGCATCACATCACATGGGAGTTTCTTAGAAATGCAACTCAGGCCCAAACCAAGATCTGCTGAATCAGCAGCTGTGTTTGATTTAATATGAACTCCAGGTGATTTGTGTGCATATTAAAGATGGAGGAGCAATAGGAGGGATCGTCTCAGAGGGTCCTTCCTTTTTTCAAGTACTCTGCCAAATTTTTTGAGTATGATATAACATAATATCTCATTTTAAATCTTGTTGGGAGGAATCCAACCAGGAAACCAGACGATTATACCTCAGAGAGAAAGGCAGGTCAGAGAAACGTTTGCTAGAGGAGGTTACTTCCCAGAACAGAAGGCTCTCCATTAGTTACTTCCCAGACAGAAGGCTCTCTATTAGCCCTTTATAAAATGATAATTTGGGATGATTGGGGACAAAGTGACCTCAACAGAAACTCAGTATTTATATACTTACCAAAAGGCTCCATTTATGTGGTTCATTTTCTGACACTTTCCAAATATTGCAACTAACACAATAAATTTTTCTTTCAGGAACCTGATTTGATGGGCCACTCTTTCAGTTCAGTTATAATCAATTGAACTAAATTGTATGCCGGATTTTGTGTAAGAGCTTTCGGTGAAGTGATTTATTTAATTTAACCCTCGCATTAAGCCTGTAAAACAGAGTTACCGTTAGTAAACCCATTCTTACAAAGAAGGGCAATGTGGCTTATGGTAGTTGGTGATTTGCCCAAGGTCCTGTCCAGCTAGAAGTTGGCAGCACAGGGGTGTGAAGCCCTGTCTGTGTAGATCAGGGCTTGTGTGTGTGCCAAGGCTAGTAGGGCGGAGAGAGGAAGTGCTTGATTCTGGAGATGGCCTGCTGGGTCTTGACTCACTGTTGAATGGAAGAATGAATGAACGAGTGACTTTGCTGTATAAGGTGACTGTGGGGCAGGGGAGAAGATACAGAACACTCCAGATGACTATCAGAGATGAGGTAATAATTCTGATGAACAGGAGGGCAGCATGGTGGCACTCAACCCCTAACTTAGAGGGTTGGGAGTCGGGGATCGGCAACATAGTGTAGATAGGAAGGATGGAGTTGCTGGGAGACGGAGGTGTTGATCATGAAATGTACCTGTATCACATCTTTGCCCAGATTAGGTGATACACGTAAGGATTATATCTGGCACATGGCCTGACATCTGTTAGCGCTTAAATGGTAACTATCACTAGGCCCAAGAACAAATCTATTGTTACTGTTCTCTGTCAAACCAAAGGCTCTGCAGCAACCAGCTGCCTCATCTATTATTTCATTGTCCTCCTTTTCTGAAGGAAGTTATCTCAAACTGGAAATCCCAGCCCCACACAGCTCCATCCTAAAGGTCTATTTCAAAGATTACAAAATACTTCTTGGCAATTGCTCTCCTGTATTCTTTTCTTTAGTAACCTAGTTTGATTTTTAATATCACTTAATTAAAAAAAATCTTAAATAAGAAATTGAAGAAAAACAGAAAGAAAATACATATAAGCAAAAACAACATATAACTCTGATCTTTTGTTGTTTAATATTTAGGTAATTGGCAATATCTTACCATTATAAATAATGCTTATATGACCATCCTTGTCTGCAAATCTTTATGCATATCCTTTATTATTTAATTAGGATATATTTTGCAAGCAGAACCAACAAAGCTGTTTGTCACCAGCTTTGGTTGTGATTTCTGGCCCTAGATTCAGGGTATAAGCCCCAGGTAGAAACTTAGGTCTGTCCTTGGGGCAGAGGCTTACTCTGTGGTGAAAATTTGGCCTTCCTGAATTACATGTAGCTTCCCCTGAGACTGAGACTGAGACTGCTCTGGGGTGTCTCAAAGGTAACATTTCAAAATAATATTTGGGAAACTTACCTAATAAAAATGCCTGAGGACTGCATTTTCAAGTCTGCGGATCTTTTCCCCAGGGCTTTCCTGCACAGCTGACCTTTAAACCCAAGGTCTGAAATGCCGATAGGAGCGGTGATCTCTCTATTAAGTATAAAAGTTTCTTCACTCTTCAAGAGAACTCAAACTACTATTTTAGGTACTTTTTGCACAGCCTGAATTCTGGAAAATTGCATCATTTTACCATCAACAAAGACAAACTAGTTCAAATTGGTCATTCCAGTGATGCACAGAGCATCATTATGGACAGAAACCAGATCTAAGCCAACAAATCATGTTTCTTAGAACAAAATATTTTCTCTAAAAGTGAAGTAAAAATTAGAAAATCAGTTATTTTCACTAGGAAAAGAAAGGGCATAGAAGAACATTGCAGGGATTCATGCTGAAAAAAACCTTACCTCCATGTATCAAGACTATGTGATCACAGATGAAAGAGTTCCCCACAAGCTGAGAAAAAGGACCCTGAATCATTTGTGCTGCTTTCAGATTACTTATGAGAAAGGAGATAGAGGGAGAGAGATGTGGCTGCTGACATGGACTATAAGGATTTAAAATATTCTCCAGCTGGCTTCCAGGGGAATTCCACAGCATGGTTGCAGCCATATCTCCAGTTTTGTGGCCCCAAATGGACCTCTATCCTCAAGTCCCAGCTCCCATGTCTTTTTTCAAGGCTGTCGTCTGTCCAACAAAAAAGGGAGGAAATCTAACCACATAGCAAGACAGAAATTCCTCTTCTTCTCAGCCTCTTGTTACAGTACTCGGCTAGCTGAAATGTTTATCACATGATCTTTGTAAAATGTTTACATGGAAAACCTGAAGCTAAAAATGTGTTAGAGTTGGCAACGCTTTTTTTGTTGTTGTTGTTAACTGGGAAGACGTGTACAGGCACGTCGCCAAAGAGGATTACTGAACGGACAATTAGTATTTGAAAGTATTTGAAAGGCACCCAACATCATTAGTTACCATAGAAATGCAAATTAAAACCACTGTGACATACCACTACAAATCCATCAAAACGGCTAAAATTGACTATGTCAGAAAGCCTGTTGTATGTATGGATATCTAATGCATTCATAATTCAACACTAATGCGTTGAATATCCGGAAGGAAATGTGTTCATACGTACACTGAGAGGTGCATATAAGAATGTTCATAGAAGCATTATTTTATGGGCACAAAACTGGAATCAACCCAAATTTTATCAGCAGTAGAATGGATAAATAGTGTTATGTTTACGCAGAAATACAAAACTACAAAGTACCGTACATGCAACAACATGGATAAATCTCAGAGATGTTGGGCAAACAAGCCAACACAGAGTAAATACTTTGTGATTCCATTATATAACATTCAAAACGGGCCAAAATGATCAAAGATGTAGGTCAAGATGGTGGCTGCCTCTCATGGGGGAGGGGTAGTGATTGGTAGGGAGGCAGGAGAGAGACTTCTAGAATGCTGATCATATTCTATTTCTTTTTAATTCCATGGGTATGAACAATTTGTAAAAATTCACTGAGCCACACAGTTACGTATGTAGGAAACTTTTCTGTATGTAGGTTATACTTCAATGAATTAATTTACTTTAAAACAAGATTACAAAGGGAAATGTCTAATAAATAAGCAGCTCTTTTTATGTGGTGAAGAAAAGGACTATGATTGATTCAAGGATAGTGGTTTTTATAATTGTATCTTATTCTGCTAAGTGTGGGATGAAAGATTGTGGGTAAACACACTTTGCTAAATTGACTCTTGTTCTTAAAGGAGATCTTGCGGTGAATCATTTTGAGAAGATCCTTGCTCTCTAATTCATCTTGTCTGTGAAGCTCATGACCTGTATACCTACTTAAACCAAGAGTATAATTGCAAACTGTTCATTCAACAAATATTGGTATGTAGTGAGAGCTCTGCACGTGCTGGGCATGGTTGTAGTATGATGAGTCATTGGTGAACATGACACATAAGATCCTTGCTCTCTTCGAGCTTATAGTCTATCAGGGAGAATGGAATAATAGTAAGCAAGCAAAGAGG
The DNA here is from genome assembly GCF_949987515.2 of Delphinus delphis. Taxonomy (NCBI): domain Eukaryota; kingdom Metazoa; phylum Chordata; class Mammalia; order Artiodactyla; family Delphinidae; genus Delphinus; species Delphinus delphis. Next base: position 79,472,261 of record NC_082692.2, on the reverse strand, counting down.
AAATAAATATGACCACATTGTGATAAATATTATGAAGGAAGTGGATTGGGAAATCAGTAATGGTTTGGTGTCACCCCCTTCTGGAGAAATAGTAATTTAGCATGACCTTGGAGAGCAGAACCAAGTGTAAACACTTGAGGTGGTAGAGCCTGATGGTTAGGGTATAAGGTGCTACATAAATCCTGGCAAAGCTACTTATGACATGGGTGACCCCAAGGAAGTTCCAAAAGCCTCATCTGTATATTAAGGATAATAATAGTTCCCACTTTGGAGGGTTGTTTTACAAAATGAATGAATTAATAGACGTAAAGAACTTGGCACAGTGTCTGACACATAGTGAAGGCTCAGTAACGATTAGGACTCGTAGTTTAAGGCAGGCACTAAGGGTAGAGAGGAAGATGGAATGGTAACTAGTTGCTAAAGCTTTCCTGCCTTCCTCTACCTATGGGACCTCTATTCATTTGACCCATATCCCCTGCACAGGGGACTGGGACTCCCAGCAGGCTCACACTCAGTTTAAGAAGACAGTGGCTGACCACGAGGGAAGGGGGGTGCAGTGTGTTCTCTCTCTTAGAATCCTGCTGTTATTCCTCCTGCCAGTTTATAGCCTTTGAACCAAGCCCACCTCTCATTCTCTGTGCACTGAGCCTGTTTCCTACTACATCAAAGTGACTCTTTGCCCAGCGGAGCCTCCCCGCCCCATTGGCCCATAGTTTGCGCATGCGCAGACGATGCTGGTTGCATCTCATTAAGCGTCCAGGGGTAGTTTGAACGTTGACAGCAGTGACTAGTCGCTGGACGCAGGCCACAGTTGCAGAGTTGATTTCTCTCTCCCCCCCTCCAGTGATATGATAGATTTCGTTCCCTGAGAGATCTGTGGACAAGATTTAAGTCTGTTTTCCCCTGCTGTGAGCCTGGAATAAAGTCTTTGCAGATTGCGGAAGCAAGTTCAGTAAATCACTGCCGCTTACTGGCGCTCCTCGTTCCTCCTCATGGAGGATACAACCCGATTTAGTAAATGTCACTCTCCCCTTCCATCCATCACCAGCCTCAGACATACTGCCAGGCGTGATACTCAGCTGTGGATGTTCCTATCAGCCCATTACAGAAGCGAAGAGCCTTTTCCCAATGCAGCCTTTCAAATGGGAGATTGTCCTTCTTCAAGACACAGAATGGCAACATGCCAGGGCCACTCTGTGGCCTAAGAAGCCAGTGATCCCTGGGACCAATACAGAAGCCTCAGCTCTGCAAAAAGCCTGTGTCAAAGCTGATGATGGCTTCTGTCAAGATGTAGAATTTTCTTTTCTGTTGTTGAAGAGATGGGCTTGTGTGGACAAAATGTTTACAAAGGATAAAAATACTGGCTTAGGAATGATGAATGATGTGGCTCTCGTTTGACTGTACCACTTATTGTTTTGTAGCTTTGGGCAAGTTGTTGAACCTCTCTAATCCTCAGTTTGTCTGTAGAATAGTACTTAATTTGGGGGCTTGTTACATGGTGTAATGTGTCAGAGTGTGGTACCTAGCACCTAGTAAATGTGAGATAGATAGTATCTTCAGCACCAGGTGAGTCCAAAACCTTAGGTTTAACCACTCACTGTCTGCTCAAATGAGATCGCGTCTTTAAAGATGAAATTTTTTTTTCTCAGAAGATTTCTTAAATATCTTTTCTTAAATATCTTTCTGAATCCTTAAGATGGCATTTAGAGGCCTTTGAGGGCTGACCCAGGCCACATTCCCATCCTCATGTCCTAGTATTGCTGGGGTCTGTGCTTTGTTACTGTGTAGCCGTAGTTTTCTTTCCCAGAACACGCCATTCTCTCATAGGCCTTTGAGCCTTTGCATATCTGTTCCCACTGACTATGATGTCCTTCTCCTGTCTGCTGTTTACCTGAAAAACTTGTGGGTTATTTTTTTAAGCTCCGGATTGTTGACCTTCTCTGTGATTCTGACCTCTCAGGTAGACCCTGTTGCCTTGTCCTTTGTGTTTTCAGGGCACCCTCATAGCACATATCACATCCTTTCAGGATCATCTATGAATCTGTGATTATCTCTGTTCAAAATGCTCATTGGTAAACTTTGAATTGGCCAGCACCAGTCATAGTACCTGGCATGAAGTCTGTGTTTAATACGTGCTTCTGGAATGAATGAGTGGAATGTGCCTGGTGGAGGTTCTGCTCCCCCTTCGCCTTAGTGATCTTCCCCTACCAGACGTGTGATGCGGAGGAGGCTTTTCAGCTCAGTGATGTGTTCAGCACTACAGTGTAGGCTAGGACAGGAGATCCGTATTATTTCGATAAGAAATAATATTCTTCTTCTTCTTATTCTCTGATATTTTATAATAATAAAATATTATTTTATTTATAAAAATATATTATGTGTAATTTTATATTTCTTTAGAATTCTTATATGTGTAATACAAATATCTCTGTGTGTGTGTGTGTGTGTGTGTGTGTGTGTGTGTGAGAGAGAGATACACTTAGGAAAAGATTTGGAGGTTATATACCAAGGTGTTAACAGTGCTTCTCTCTGGTTGGTGGAATTATAAGCATAAAAATTCTTTTTTTATGTAACAAAGATATTATGAAGTTATATTTAATTTTAAATGTTTTTATCCAAAGCTATATTCAGTAGGGTTTGTTTTCTAAATGCTAATGTTTCCATTACATTGAGACAAAAATTCTCTTCTGCAGTAACACAGTAAAATGAAGCTAGGTACAAGTGATCAAAGTTTCCTTTTTTATTATATGCGACAAACTTTCTGAAACTGACATCTTTTTTTTTTTTTTAACTTTATTTATTTATTTTTGGCTGTGTTGGGTCTTCGTTGCTGCACGGACTTTCTCTAGTTGCATTGAGAGGGGGCTACTCTTTATTGCAGTGCATGGACTTCTCATTGTGGTGGCCTCTCTTGTTGTGGAGCATGGGCTCTAGGTGCATAGGCTCCAGTAGTTGTGGCACGTGGGCTCAGTAGTTGTGGCCCGCGGGCTCTAGAGCACAGACTCAGTAGTTGCAGAGGACAGGCTTAGTTGCTCCGTGACATGTGGGATCTTCCCGGACCAGGGCTCGAGCCCGTGTCCCCTGCAGTGACAGGCAGATTCTTAACCACTGCGCCACCAGGGACGTCCCTGAAAGTGACATCTTTTGGGCAATTCACAATTGGATAGCTGGGGTGAAAAATTATCTTAGTACGGGCAGAAGGAGCAGGTGAATTATAATTGATTCTTTAAATGGATTTTATGTTGAGAGTTTTATCTGATTGATTTATGGTAAAAATCAGGCTTTCAAAAAAGTTCCCAAATACATCAGCTGACAAAAATGGTTAACCCATCCAGACTCCAGAGATGGTAATATAATGAGATGTTTAAAATAAAGATCATGAGAAACTAAATTGCAGGCAAGTTGCCATCTGCAAGGCTAATGTAATTATAGAGACCAAATCTCATATAGTTTTTCTCTTCACCAGATTCCTCTGGTACTCAGGATCTTTTCTTCACAATCGAGCCCTTGATTAGGCAGTGTCTTTTATTCTTCCCTTGTTATTTGGAATAAATTCTGTTCATCTCATCACAGAATTTCCTAATAGATGCCTTATACTTTCCTAGCAAACTGAAGCCCAGCTAGGGGTTCATGAGTAGGAAGTAGTGGATGAGAATCCTTGGCTTTTCTAGTATTTCAGAGTGTCAACCAGACATGGTATATTTTCCCATCCTAAAGCCATTTAGGCCAACTAAAATGTCGATTGTCTTTGCTCTTTGCTGACAAAGAGGATAGGGTGATAATCCTAGTTACTTTTTGTTTGCTCGGTGTGCCAGTTGGCTGCTGAGGACGTTATAGAAATTACGGGGATGGGTGTGGAGAACTAGTTATCAGAGTCCTATGGGTTGTTTGAAGGAATTGCCATCCATTGGCTGAGGACATATATGAACACAATGTTAATGTTTAATATATATTAGTTGGCATGGGCGGGGGAACCTTTATTTCATCAAGATAAGTTATTCGATTTATTTGACACTGAATCAAGCAGACCAAATAACAGGTTATTGACTGAGATTTTCAGTTCCGCTTGCTTGTTTTGAGGCCATGGTTTCCCACAAGTTGCATCAGAATCACCTGGGGAACTTTGGACACTACAGAATCTCTGGTTTCCTTCTTTCCTGTATTCCAAGATTCTGATTTAGTAACTAGGTTTGGGCTAAAGACCGGGAATCTGAATTTTTAACAAGCCTCCGGGCAGTTATTATGCACATTTAAATTTAAGAACATCTAATGTAGTTCAACATTAAGTAACTTAAAAAACTTAATACGTTTAAAGTTTCTTTTTAAGTCAACGAAACAATAAGGATGCCGGTGAGTGACCTACCTTGGATGATTGCTAGAATGTTCTAGCTCTTGCTGACTCTTCTTTCTCCCTGATGTTATCCCTGAGTACAGCTTCTGTAGAATGTTCCCTGAATGAAATGTGAAGACGATGTTACTTGCCATGAGATTAATCAGATTCTCTGCTGATAATATGATTCTTTCTCCTCTGGCTTGAAGGATGTGAAGACTCTAGAAACAGTTAAGGGGAGGGGGAAGATAACCAGATGGTGTTAGTGTTCATTCTTAATTCAGAAAGGAAACAAAAAAGATAGAATTTGCTTCCAGATTATATTTCAGTAGATACACATCACTATGATTCTCCTCTCCTTATAAGATCATTCATGTTTTGAACACTGTATAAACAAGGTATACTCTTAGCTTGGCTGGGTTTGAATCCAAACATTTGTCCACTTCGGAAGCAGAACCCCTGAGAATGTTTTACTTACTGTGATGATGCAGTAAAAAGCCCCACTGCTGTTAAGAAAATTCTATCTAAATTATGAAAACCAATATAATTTAATACAAATAAATCCTCAGTTAAATTGAAAATCAACACACAGAAATCCATGTAAAGGAATATTATTTGGAGTAAACACATTTTGGGGAAACAAGGATGACTTTTAAAATGTTTAAGATTCAATGCTAAGTGAGAAAAACAATTACAAAATATATACCGCATAAACCAAATCTGGGGGGAGCCCAAATAGAAAAATAAATTGGCTGGCAAGGAACACTCCAAAAATATTATCAGTGGTTATCTTTGGATCACATAATTACAATCATTTTTCTTTTTTCTTTTTTTTTGCGGTAGGCGGGCCTCTCACTGCTGTGGCCTCTCCCGTTGCGGAGCACAGCCTCCGAACGCTCAGGCTCAGCAGCCATGGCTCACGGGCCCAGCCGCTCTGTGGCATGTGGGATCTTCCCGGACCGGGGCACGAACCCGTGTCCCCTGCATCGGCAGGCGGACTCTCAACCACTGCGCCACCAGGGAAGCCCAGTCATTTTTCTTTATCTTACTATAATTATTGTAAATTTCCCTTTATTTTCTAGATTTACTACACAAAGCACATGATAACTTTCTGATCAGAAAACAAAATAAATTGATTTTTTAAAGATTACCTGCACATACATTGGGTACTGATCTAGCTTTTATTGATCTACACCTCTACAAAGATTGGAATCCTGAATAAAGAAAACAGATTAGGGACTTACCTGGTGGCACAGTGGTTAAGAATCCGTCTGCCAGGGCAGGGGACATGGGTTCGAGGCCTGGTCTGGGAAGATCCCACATACTGCAGAGCAGCGAAGCCCGTGCGCCACAACTGCTGAGCCTGCGCTCTAGAGCCCGCGAGCCACAAATACTGAGGCTGCGTGCTGCAACTACTGGAGCCTGTGTGCCTAGAGCCTGTGCTCCGCAACAAGAGAAGCCACCACAATGAGAAGCCCGTGCACTGCAACAAAGAGTAGCCCCCGCTCGCCGCAACTAGAGAAAGCCCATGTGCAGCAACGAAGACCCAACACAGCCAAAAATAAATTAATTAATTAATTTAAAAAAAAACAGATTAGTGTTTCGTGAACAGCATGAGGCTGTTGGTGTCAAATGAGAAGGGAGCTGGGAACAGGGTTGACAGAGTGGCAAGTGCCTGGCCAATTTGGGGTCACCCACTCCCCGCCCTATGAGACCTATGTCAGGCGTGACCAATGACTTCAGCCTTCTTTCCCACAGAGCCCTGGCTTCAAACTTCCCAGCATCCCACGAGTGACCAGCAGTTGACTGGAAATGGCACAAAGGGAGCTGGTCTTCACTGGCTTTTCATAGAGTCCCTGTCCCCAAGTCACTATCTAATTGGGAGACAAAGCACACGTAAGAGAAGTCAAGTATAAAGATTAAATTCCTGGTTCAAAATAACCAGGGAAAGACGTGTCACAGGGCAGTCTGTGATTAATTACCCACTGAATCAGAGGAGGGGGCATTTTATTTGGGGCTGCTGAGAATATCACATAGTTTCCAATATGTACCAGCTTGTCTTTGCCATGTCAAGATGTGTGGAAGAAAAATGTCTCTGCCTCCCACTTTGCAGGTCAGAGTCCTTTACACTTCTGGGTGAACAGAGCTGAGACATATCTAGTCAACCGGTGAACGGGAACATGCTGGTTTCTCCCTGTGGGTCTTAATTTTCTCTTCCTTTACGGTGAGTTGGGAGGCTTTGCCATCAGAGGTTGCAGCAAATGTGATGATATGTCAGTGTTTTGAAACTGTAACAGAAAAGCCTGAAGCACTTAAGTATAGTAAAAGCCCCTTTCAAGCTTTTCTTTTCACAGACCCAGTTTATCCCGTGTATCAAGTGATGGCCTCCCTATGTTTTCTGCTGTGATAAGGCATCTTTTCCACTCTACTTGGGAGGGTTTGCAAAACTGATGGGTTGTGCGATGGTAATTAAACTTACCCCCCTTTTAGGATGTCTGTATTGCTTTTCATTTAAATAAGAGTCATAGAACAAATTAAGGCATGTAGTGGTCGGCAACCATGAGATAGTTATGGAAGGAGGGAATGCACGTTTTGTTGCTGCCCCAGAACGGATGATGGCTACTTCACTTTAATTTGTGAAAACAGTACTTTGTCATGAGTTTTCACAGCAGCAGAGAATTTCATATTTGTTTTTATGCTGCTGACCAGATAGAGGAAGAGTCCAAGGGTAGAGAGCTAGAGACCGTATTGTGACAGGATGTGGAATGGTATTTCCTGGTGCTGTGCTGGAACCCAGAAGACCTGGGAGCTAGTCCCAGCTTGGTCACTCACTCACTCACTTACATGTCGTCAGTTGATATGAGCCTCTGTTTTTGATTCCCCGCCAAACTCCCACTTTCCCCTTCTTAGGGTCACAGTGCCCCAGTTTTCCTTTGAGTAAGTGCCCTTTCTCCATTCAGCGCAAAACCCTGAGTAAGGGATGGGATGTGAACAGGCCTGGCTGATAAGGACAGCAGTGCCTGCAGAAGCGATGGGCATGTGATCCAAACTGGGCCAATTAAAGTGAATCCTGAAACTTTGCCAGAATTTCTAGGAAAGGAGAATTCTCTTTTACCTGGGAGTCTGCTAAACCTCCCATCTTCTCACTGTTAGAATTACCTGCCTGAGAATGAAGCCAAACTAGAAGAAATGAGCTATAAAAAAGAGAAAAACTTATTGTGGACAAATATATTTGATCATCTAATCAACCATTACTGAACTGGAAATAGTCCACCCAAGGCCTCACAGTCCTGTGAATCAGTATGTTAGCTGCTTTGCTTAAATTTGGATCAGGTTTTTGTCGCTTGCAGCCAGAGCTCTTGCCAATTGGGCAGTTTCCCTTCAGGGCTTTAGTTTTCTTCTTTTTAAAAGGTGAGATAGTTTAAAAATCTTTATTTCGCTTTGAAAAGCAATATATGCTCATTGTAAAACGATAACATTGTAGGAAAGGATTATTAGGTTGTGTCCACATAACCATTTTTAGGTGGTATCAGTTAACTATTGCTGCGTAACAAACCACACCTGAATCCAGTGGCTTGAAATAATAAGTGTTTATTATTGCTCATGACTCTAAATATTTGTTGGGTGGTTCTGCTGATCTGGTCCAAGCTTAGAAGATCACACTTGAACTTGCTTATGTGTCTGTGGTCAGCTGGTATATTGGCTGGGGCTAACTGGTTTACGGTGGCCTCATTTGCAAATCTGGTGGAGCTGGCTGTCAGATGGGGCAGTGAAGGTGTCTGGGCTGTGTCTGTTTTGTCACAGAGCAGGCTGGTCTGGGGCTTGGGCAGGGCCTCATCGTGGCTGAGCAGGGCCCTTAGAGAGCAAGTGGAAGCCTTTTGAGGCCTGGGTTTGTAACTGGCACTCCTTTATTCCTCCCGCTTCTATTGACCAGAGCAGTCTCATGGCCAGCCAAGATGCAAGGAGAGAACTTGACTCCATATTTTGGTGGCAGGAGTTGCAAAGTCACATTTTAAGCAGCATATATACAGAAAGGGAAAATAATGTGGGCTTTTATTGTAATCACTATAGAATTTTATTCTCTCAAAAATAATCACTGTTTATATTTTAATATTCTTCTGGATTTGTCCAGAATACTTCTATTTATTTTTATTTTTAGAACACTTTTCCCAGCAAATGTATTTTTAACTTGTTTTTATTTTTGTTATGTTTATAAAAATCGATATTATATATATTTATTGTTTTCATCTTGACAGTATATTTTGAACATATTTCCATGCTTATGCATATTAACCTCTTGTGAAGAGATTGAATATAGATGATTTTCTTAGCTTTGACCTTCTGAGACTCTGGAATTCTATGACTCATTATGAACCAGATTTCCCAAATCCTCAAGCTCATTTCCTCAAAGTGATAAGAAAACTGTTAGATTCCCAAACAACTAAAAAGTTGAGCCTGTGATTCTGGCTGAGACGATGTGTCAGTTTCAGTGTTGAGTGATTTCATCCTTGCTGGTTAGAAAGTTACTTGTCATTATTATTAATTATTATAATGACAAATAAAGGACAATTTCTGTTGAAATTCCAGCAACTGTTCTCATTAGCCCATGGAAGTGTACATTGATTATTCTGGATATACTGCTTGTCTTCTTGTTTGTACTGATTTCACAAATAGGCTAAAATTGGAGGACAGAACATGCTTCTAAGAATAGGTAACCCAGTTGCAGTAAGTTAAGCGCTCACCATGTAGATTCCACACCGTCAAGTTAAAGAAGGAGATGGACTGAGGGTTTTGGGGCTCTGGCTTCTTTCTGGCTCTTTGGTTTTGATAAATCATGAAGTCTTGAGGGCTGCTCACACTTCTTCCAAGCATGCTCTCCTAGCTCCTAAGCAACTTCAGCCTGAAGACAGCTGAGACTATAGTAACTGACTTTGGAAACTGGAATAGATTCTTTCTGTATTATGATTAAGAACTTCGGGGAACTTTGAGCTAGTTGATGTTAGCTAAAGAATGACAAGGCCGTTATGAATTCTATGATAAGTGACTCATCCCTGAAATAGTTGCCTACAGTCTCTCTTTTAGCATAACCACAAGTTAGCCGTCAGTTATACTGACAGAATTGATCAGACTAATGTGACATGAGCTAAGAACAAGTGGACATTTTTGCCTGCTGTGGGGCAGAATTTTTTCATCCATCCATTCATTTATTTGTTCAAAAATATTTATTGATCATCTGCAATTTGCTATGGGAATATAAAGATGAATAGAAACAGTTTCTGTCCTTAAGGTCTTATATTTAGTAAAGGGAGAGTGATACCTATAATGTGATTTGCAGTGTTCCATGGATAGAAGTTGATGTCATAGTCCAAAGGAAAATTGAGATGGTGTACAAAGATATCTAAAATAATGAAGTACATCGTAATAATATAATAGTACATGCTTATGTAGTGTTTCTGTCAGTCAGAGTTCTCCTGAGAAATGGAGCCAGTAAGAAACAAACAAAGAAATCAATAAATATTTTTTCCTAATGGGAAGAGGGAGCGGGAGAAGGAGTGGAAGAGAAAGGGATTTCTTTTAAGGAATTGGCTCAGAAAACTTAGAGGCTGGCAAGTCCAAAATCTGCAGGGCAGGCTGGCAGGCTGGAGACCCAGGGAAGAGGTGATGTTGCAGCTCAAATCTGCGGGTGGCGTGGAGGCAGAATTCCTTCTTCCTCAGAGGACTTCAATCTTTTTCTCTTAAGTCCTTCAACTCATTGGATGGGACCCACCCATGTTATGGAGGGTAATCTGCTTTAGTCAGAGTCTACTGATTTAGGTATTAGTCATGTCTAAAAAATAATTTCACAACAACATCTAGGCTGGTGTTTGACCGAAAACTGGGTCCATGGCCTGGCCAAGTTGACATGTAAAATTAGTTATTATAGTCTGCCCTTTTCAACTTGGCACCTATACACGTCCCCTTAAACTACATTTAATTTCAAAATAAAAGGAATAAAAAGGTCATACTTCTGCCTACCTTGATGCAAATATCTTGCTTACAACAAAAAATGCACAAATAATTTCCCCAGAAGAGGATACAAAGTCGTTGTGTGATGTCTCCTGAGTATCCTGTAACTTAAATACTATGATGTAAAATTAAAAATACATAAATACTATTATGTAAAGTTAATACATCTTATGTTATATGATAAGTCAATAAGAGAGGGAAGAAAAAGATACTTGCTTAATACAAACACACCTTTGTAACAAAATGAGAAAATATTCATGACAGTTACAGTCCCTGTTTCTATAACTGGTCTCATGGCCATCGTTGGTATTTATAACTACTTAACTACCTGTTTTTATGCTCACTGTCTGTCCTCAGTAAACACCTTATCTGGTAGTGGTTCTTTACCTGGTGGGGTGACCCAAACCTTCATTCCTGAAGAGTCTTGGCCCTGAGTAGTCCTGCCTGAATTGAGTTGTTGTAGTTTTCTATTGACTTACATTACAAAGCAAAAGAGTACATAGTAAGAGATGCCCTAAGGGCTCTCCTGTATTGTAGATGTACTCTTCCTTACCTCCGGTGTGGGGTAGCAGTCCAGTTTCCCCGTGGTAATCAGGATCAGTCACCCCAGCCAGCACGTAATTCTCTTCTTTGCCTGTTAATTCAGGGTCATGGGGAGCCCAAAGCGGTTGGGCAACAGTCTTAACTTTTGGTCCAGTGGAATCATTGTTGTGGCTTCTGGTAGAAGCATTCCTTTGGAACTAAGACCTGTAGATCTGTAGAAGATAATGTTCCAGGAACAGGAAGCAAAATTTGCTAGTCGATCGCTAGGGGTTTTTGCCAGTGGATCCCCTTTTGATTCCTGGACCCATCAGTCTTGGCTGTGGGAGGAATCTTGGCTATGGGATGCTGAATCAAAGCGTATATAGCCTCTTGGAAAACCTTGCCCCAGCCCTGCAAGAAATTGCCACCTCCCTGCCACTGTGACTGAGTCTTCCAAAGATCATTCCACCAGTCTATCAAGCCAGCCACTTCAGGATGGTGGGGAACATGGCAGGACAAGTAAATTCCACAAGCCTAGGCCCATAGCCACATTTCATTTGCTGTGAAGCGAGTTCCTTGGTCAGAAGCAACGCTGTGTGGAATAGCATGAATGTGGATGAGGCATCCTCTAAGTCCACCGATGGTAGTTTTGGCAGAAGCTTTGAGTTCAGGGAAGGCAAATTCATATCCAGATTAAGTGTTTGTTCCAGTAAGAACAAAATGCTGCTCCTTCCATGATGGAAGTGGTCCAGTGTAATCAACATGCACCCCGGGGAATGGTGCCATATCAGGGACTCAGTGTTACTCTCTGCTGCTGGGAGAGGTCAAGGTCACACAGCTAGAAATGAAATGTGGCTCCTGAGTCTGTGTCGTAACTGGTACAACTCTGTCTGGCTCATCACAGTGAGAAATGGTCCCCAAAGTGAGCACGAACTGAAGTAGTTTTCAGGAAGACCCTGGTGTTGAGGAGGACGTACTTAAGTAAGCCTCAGGAGACCTCACTCTGATTACAAGTCAGCCAGTAACTTTTATATGACTTGAGTAACCCCCTTTCTTATGTGCGTTGTCTGTAAAATCACAGTACTGACTTCACGTCACAGGTCTTCAAATGGTGTTAATCACGTTTGGTTTTTCAAAGGTCTGGCAGTGAGAAACCTCTAAGAGGTAATTAGAGAGGCTGAACAGGTGGGTTTCTGGGTGTCTCCCCGCCACCACCTCTACTTCAAGCAGAGAAACTCAACTGTCATCTAGTTTCAGCTCTGGGAGGTTGAAGACCTCTGGGCCAGAAGATCAGGTGCCTTCTGTCTTCCAACACTATAGAGGAATGAGATTGAGCTTCAGCCAACATTTACTATACTAGAAGTTTCTCAACTTAAGAGCTTTAAACCTCAAAACTGTTTTCAGTTATATATCACTTAGTGGTTTAACACAACCCTGTGTTCTTTCTTACAATTCTGTCAGTGGGCTGAGTGGTTATTTTGCTCAACATGGAGTTGTCTGGGAGATCTCATGAAGTTCCATTCAGCTGGTGGCTGGGCTGGGCTCTAAGCCTCCAGCTTTCTGTCTCACATGTCGGATGTCTCAGTGGCTGATGGTTCGGAAGCCCTCATTCTTCACCTTGTGTCCCCTCTTCCTCCAGGGCCTTTCCTTGAGGTCTGTCTCACAACAGGCTAGTCTGGACCTATGTAGCACGACGGCCTCTTTAGTGGCCATTTCTGCCATATTTGATTACTGCAAGTTACAGTGACAGTCCAGATTCAGAGGGAAGAGAAATAGACCCCCACCTCCTGATGGGAGGAATGGCGTGTGTGTACAGGGAAGGAGGATTTACTAGTGACTTGCCTTTGGGTTCACTGATTTTCTTTACTTTTACTTTCAAACCCTCTATACTTCTATACGTTATAGGCCTAAGAACACAATTATATATGTATTTTTGGTACAGTTGCTTTTTAAATTAGTTAAGAAAAGAAAGTAAAAGAAATAAGAATTCATACCATCTTTTATAATTACATAATTACCTTTACTGGTATGTACTTTATTTTTTGGTGTGGATTTGAATTACCACCTGGGAATAATTTTTTTTCAGCCTAATGAAATTCCTTTAGTACTTATTGTAAGGTGGATTAGTGACCATTTTAGGAGATAATCTGCCATACACTGTAGAATTCAGCAAAGCCATGCACTGGACCAGGAGCATATCAACTCTACCCACTACCAACAGATGGCATTAGAGGTTGTAGCAATGACATTATAAATGCACTGATGATCACCTTGATTGGAGCTTTAATTGTAAGTAGAGGACATTTCAGTGATGCTGCCAGTGTGCTAAGTAAGCTTTCTGGGGAGGGGTCCAGGGAGGTCAGAGGAGGCTCCCAGCCTTGGGCCAGAGCCTCAGAACTGTCAAAGAGCCTGCATTGGTTGGTCTGACACACAAAGCAGAGGAAAGGAAGCTTCCAGCTCTGGCTCCTTCCCAAGACAAAGAAAATATTCCCAACTATGCTGTGGCAGCTTAAAAATAGGTCACATCTACAGCCTGAGCTATTTTGTGGTGACTCTAATCTAAACCAGCTCCTTGCTCTCTATTTAATTTGGAAAATCATTAAAACAAAACAAAACAAGAGCCCTGTTAGGAAAGACCTGCTGCATAACAGATAATTACTGCTTTTTCAGAAAATAAGTATCTTTGGATATACCTGGATTGGGAACAACTGTGCCAAATGCCATGGGCCAGGCACTGTCCTGCACATCGTCAACAATTTCTCTCTAATGCTTCGTGAAAACAACCCTGTGAGTCAGATGTTTTTATCTCCTGTTTATAGAAGCAGAATCTGGAGCCCTGAGAGTTTAAGTAACTGGCTCCAGTCACATAGCTCATAAGTGGAAGAGAGTTGAAATGTACATCTTTGTGTCCCAGGTCTTGTGACAGCTGTAAGGGTCAACTGGTCAATTCAGAGGGGTGAGAGCACGTTTAGTTTTTCTGGTTTAGCTCGGGCCATTTTTGTTTATCATCATCCCCCACTTACCCAATCTGTCTGTACCCAGTTTGTGTTCAGTGATTTGCTCTGTTTTATGCATAGATTGCTGCCCTAATATAAGTACATTCTGTTTGATGATTCAATGGTTTGGTAATTTTAGCATAATAATATTTGCTTTCTGTTATTCCGCCTGTTGGGAAGGAATCTGTGGGGCCATATTGGCCTTCTCAATAGTAAAACCTTAACTTGAGTTTGTGTGTAAGGTTGACCGGCAGGTCGTGACAGCTTGAACACATTCATGATAGCATTGTAATTAAAGCTAATTACAATAAAAATTAATTTAAAAAAGGAAAGGCAACAAAAGAAAAACAGCAAAGCTAATTAGATTCCTGGTTGGTGGGTAAAAAATACTGGCCTGGCTGTCATGAGATCTTAATGCATCATTACCTCTACCACAGACAAGTTACATGATTTGGGGCAAGTCATTTTGCCTATCTGGTCCTCCCATTTTTCCATCTGTGGAACTAGAGGGTTGTACTTGATACTTCTCAGTTTCTATGATCTTAGGCTTAGGACTTTGTTATGGCCTCATCAGACCATTAGAGGTTGGGAGAATAATCAGAAAGGCCCACAAGCTGTGTTTTCCATGTCCCACCATCACTCTATCCACAGGACACATAAGCCAATTGCCCAGCTCCTGGCCCATCCAAAGTCTCTCTTTCCCATCTGACTTGAAACCTTGTGTCTTGTTACTCTGAGTTTTTTTGGTTTCTGAATGCAAGGACTCGCTCGTCCCATAACCTTCGTGCCACCAACATAGTGATGGCACTTGCTGCCTTCTGTTGAGCCCTGTTACATTCCAACGTTCTGCCGTGCTTCGAGCACCACTATAGGCACCGTTAAAAACACTTTACTTAGATTATCTCATGTAACCCTTACAGCATGCCTGTAAAGTGGATACTGTTATTATCCCCAATGTGATAGGATGAAGAAAGTAAAGCCCAGAGAGAGCAAGAAGCAGAACTAGGATTAGAACTCAGGCTCTCCAACACTTGAACCTGTGCTCTTAGCCACGAGGAAAAGTGAAAGACTGGGAAACCTCAACACAACTCATCTGGAGTGGGGGTCCTGGGTGTGAGGTTCATCTTCCCAAACTGTGTGTCTTTTTTCCAGTGGGGTATGAATAGAATGAATATTTGGACGTAACTATACTGTCTAACCTGGGGCTTTAGATAAAATTGCTAAAAATCACTTATGTCCAGATAGGAAGTTACCAGTAGTTCATAACTAAGTATTGTCCATCAAAGAGGGGGATTAAGATTACAGGGAAGACATATATCCAGGTATATCCAAAGATACTTATTTTCTGAAAAAGCAGTAATTATCTGTTATGCAGCAGGTCTTTCCTAACAGGGCTCTTGTTTTGTTTTGTTCTAATGATTTTCCAAATTAAATAGAGAGCAAGGAGCTGGTTTAGATTAGAGTCACCACAAAATAGCTCAGGCTGTAGATGTGACCTATTTTTAAGCTGCCACAGCATAGTTGGGAATATTACAGGGAAGACATCACATTACAGGGAAGATGTGATGTTCCCATGGACAGATGGGAAGTATAGGACTCTCCCATCCGAGTTGGAGGATCTGAGAATGAAGACCGATAAGCCGAGTTTTTGGCTATCATGTCCACTGTTACATTTGCATCCAGTGGAATGATGTGTGCAAGCAAACCACTTCACAATAGCTTCAAGGACCATTTCCACCTTGGGGTTCCTGAATGTGTATACCTATGGTGTCTCTCCTCTAGCCACAAGGCCTAAGAGCTATTCTAACCCACCCAGATGGAGGTGCCTTTCATGGACAACACTCAGTGAGACCACAAAGTGTAGATGCTTGTCCTTGCCAGCTTTGTTTCTCATCTTTGGGTTGAAGGGCATAGGAAGAGAGAGGAACATCCAAGCCACTTCTCACAGGAAATTCTTAGTCTTAGACTTTGTGCCCTGACTGTTGGTAACTAGTTGGGGAAGGAACGTTAAGGAGGGTTGATGACAATTTTGAGGGTCAGAGCCAGCTATAAAGTATCAATTATTATAATGGTATTTTGGTGACGGGAAGCAGTTTTGTAGCATAGCTCTCTGCTGATGTACAATATTTCTCTGTAGATCACATATCTTGGTTTAAAAGCTAGGTGGAAGGTTACTTTTTGTTTTCTTGAATGAACTTGACCCAGGCACAACTTGAATCAAGGTGAACAAATTCTCTGTTGCTGCTTTTCTTTCTACCTCACCATGGCATTCCCACATGGGAAACACACTTACAAGAGAGATCTTCAGGCTCCTGGCTAGTGCCTGCTGTTCTCCAGGGGCAATCTAACAGTGCCTTTTACATAGATGGGAAGATGGGGGCACTCATTCAAGAATAAGTAGCAAACATGCATAACCCAGAATGTGCTACTCTATGTGGAGAAAAAAGTAAAAACTGTAAGCAACTTCTTCTATAGATGCTTCTCTAAAAAGAAGTGAAACTGTTTTTAGACTAAAGCACCCTGGAGTCTAAAACTTCTTCTAAAATTCTGTATTCAGTAATTTTTACACAAATGATTGCATCCTTTTTCTTGTGCCAAATCCAAATAATGATAGCTCTTTTTTAAAGCTTAACAGAGAGCTGTTTAATGGTGTCAGTTTGGTTTTACGGATTCATTTTGCTGGAGGAACATGCTTACAAGTGCAAATAGGATTTTATGGAGTAATCAGTGGTTAGAAAGAAGGAGGAATAAACTTTTTTTGAAATGGAGGGGGCCCAAGTGCTACTGATAAGCAGATAGCTTGCGATATTCTTTCTGTTCCACCAAAGTCATTTACTCTGAACTCTAGCTGCATTCTTACAGACCCAGGTGCACCTGTGTCTCTAAGCAGTGGTGCCAGGTGAGAGTGACCTCAGTAGCTTGGATGGTAAGGCCTTGGTCCAAGGCCACTCTTCCTTTAGACCAAGAAAATTGTGGCTTTTGTGTTATGATTCAGAAATTTCTGATGCTGGCACTCCTGAGGCTTGGAGAAGGTCTAGTACTGTAATCTGCATCCATTAGTCTCACTCCTCAACCACTCACTGACAAGCTAAAGGGAAGTGAGACAAATCTAGTTTTCACCTTCCCACAAGACTGTTGGCCATAGTCCCCTAGTATACAGTAATAATAATTCTGAAGCAGCCTGAGTTTGGGGGAACCCCGTCCTTCAATTTCCTAAAAGGAGTTTTCTGCCATTGCTAGTTTCTGTACCAAGAACTCTGTCATAAGACACTTGTGGCTTCAAGTTTGGCTTCAGAGGTTGTAGAAGAAGCCTTTGGTGAAGTAAGAATATCCCTGGAGGAATACTTAGCATCTACAATGGTGCCCACTGACCCCGGCCTTGCAGTATTCGTGTCCTTGTGTAAGAGTGGGTTGGACCTTGTGACTTGCTTAGAATAGGGCAAAGTGGGGGATGTCATTACTGGGATAGAGTTATAAGAGACTGTGACTTCTGTTTTGCTCTAACTTGCTCAGTCTTTCTTATTTGCTTGTCCTGATGGTAGCCTGCTACCATGTTGTGAGCTGCCCTCAAAGAAGTCTGTGTTGCTGGGAACTGAGGGCTTCCTCTTGCCAACACACAGTGAGGAACTGAGACTCTCAGTCTATAGCCCATGGGGATATGAAACTTGCCAATAATTACATAATGAGCTTGGAAGTGGATTCTCCCCCAACTGAACCTTCAGATGAGACCCTAGCTCTGGCTGATACTTTGATTGGATCCATGAGAGATCCCAAGACATAGGACCCAGCTAAGTTTCTCCTGGATACCTGACCCATAGAAACTGTGAGATACTAAATGTTTTAACTCACTTAGTTTCGGTTGTAAAGTAATATTTGCATCTTAAAGTAAAATAATTATTAAGTCAAATTTCAGTTTTTATCCAGACCCCTTAATTCCTTTGTTTGCAGTTGGATTAAGTATGTCATGTGTATTAAAAAATGAAGTGTATATTTTGTTTTCCATCAGGGGTATGTAGCATTTGTATGAATAATTATCATTGCAGTTTGTTTCTGGCCAAATTTGTGCTTATCTCTTTAGGTCTTTCCTGACTCCTTTTTCTAAAAGGCTATGGAATTAGACAGAACTCATTTTGTAAGTGTCAGAAACCAAACTCAAACTAGCTTAAGCAAAAATGAGGCTTTATTAAGGCACGTGTGTGAAAAGTCCAAAGAGAAGGGGGGACCTTCAAGATGGCGGAGGAGTAAGACATGGATATCACCTTCCTCCCCACAAATACATCGAAAATGCATCTACATGTGGAACAGCTCCTACAGAACACCTACTGAACGCTGGCAGAAGACCTCAGACCCCCCAACAGGCAAGAAATTCCCCAAGTATCTGGGTAGGGCAAAAGAACAGAAAAAACAGAGACAAAAAAATAGGGACAGGACCTGCACCTCTGGGAGGGAGCTGTGAAGTAGGAAAAGTTTCCACACACTAGGAAGCCCCTGCACTGGTGGAGACGGGGGGTGGGCAGCGGGGGAAGCTTCGGAGCCACGGAGGAGAGCGCAACAGCAGGGGTGCAGAGGGCAAAGAGGAGAGATTCCGGCACAGAAGATTGGTGCCAACCAGCACACACCAGCCTGAGAGGCTTGTCTGCTCACCTGCTGGGGCAGGTGGGGGCTGGGAGCTGAGGCTCGGGCTTCGGAGGTCAGAGCGCAGGGAGAGGACTGGGGTTGGCGGCGTGAACACAGCCTGAAGGGGGCTAGTGCACCACAGCTAGCCAGGAGGGAGTTCGGGAAAAAATCTGGACCTGCCAGAGTGGCAAGAGACCTTTGTTTCGGGGTGCACGAGGAGAGGGGATTCCTCCCCGTGTGCCCACAGAAGGCAGAGCACTGCCTAAGCAAGCTCTAGAGAAAGGTGCAAGCTGCGGCTATCAGCTCGGACCCCAGAGACGGGCATAAAACGCTAACGCTGCTGCTGCAGCTGCCAAGGATTCGGTGTGCAAGCACAGGTCACTGTCGACACCCACTCCCTGGGAGCCTGTGCAGCCCACCACTGCCAGGGTCCCGTGATGCAGAGACAACTTCCCTGGGAGAACACACGGTGCGCCTCAGGCTGTTGCAACGTCATGCTGGCCTCTGCTGCCGCAGAATCGCCCCACATCCAGTTATGACTACCGTACCCCTCCCTCCCCCTGGCCTGAGTGAGCAGGAGCCCCCTAATCAGCTGCTGCTTTAACGCCCTCCTGTCTGGGGGGGAACAGATGCCTGAGGGCAATCTACACACAGAGGTGGGGCCCAAACCAAAGCTGCACACCAGGAGCTGTGTAACAAAGAAGAGAAAGGGGAATTTCTCCATGGAGCCTCAGGATCAGCAGACGAATCCCCACAATCAACTTGACAAACCCTGCATTTGAAGAATACCTGATTAGACAATGAAGGTTCCCAAAACTGAGGCAGTGGACTTTAGGAGCAACTGTAGACTTGGGGTTTGCTGTCTGCGACTGATTTGTTTCTGACTTTTATGTTTATCTTAGTTTTGTTTTTCACACTTGTTATCATTGGTGGATTTGTTTATTGGTTTTGTTGCTCTCTTCTTATTTTTAAAATTATTTTAATAATTTATTATGTTAAAAAAATTTTTTTTTTCTTTCTTTATTTCTCCCTTTTCTTCTGAGCCATGTGGCTGACAGGGTCTTCTTGTTCTGGCCTGGTGTCAGGCCTGAGCCTCCAAGGTGGGATAGCTGAGTTCAGGATATTGGAGCACCAGAGACCTCCCGGCCCCACATAATATCAGTCGGCGAGAGCTCTCCCAGAGATCTCTGTCTCAGTGTTAAGACCCAGCCCCACCAAACAGGCAGCAAGCTCCAGTGCTGGATGCCACATGCCAAACAACTAGCAAGACAGGAACACAACCCCACCCATTAGCAGAGAGGCTACCTAAAATCATACTAAGTTCACAGACACCCCAAAACACACCACCAGGCTTGGCCCTGCCCCCCAGAAAGACAAGATCCAGACCCACCCACCAGAACACAGGCACCAGTGCCTTCCATCAGGAAGCCCACACAACCCACTGAACCAAGCTTACCCACTGGGGGCAGACACCAAAAACAACGGGAACTATGAACCTGCACCTGTGAAAAGGAGACACCAAACACAGTAAGATAAACAAAGTGAGAAGACAGAGAAATACACAGCAGATGAAGGAGCACGTTAAAAACCCACCAGACCAAACAAATGAAGAGGAAATAGGCAGTCTACCTGAAAAAGAATTCAGAGTAATGATAGTGAAGATGATCCAAAATCTTGGAAATAGAATGGAGAAAATAAAAGAAATGTTTCACAAGGACTTAGAAGAACTAAAGAGCAAACAAACAATGATGACCAGCACAATAAATGAAATTAAATATTCTCTAGAAGGAATCAATAGCAGAATAACTGAGGCAGAAGAACGGATAAGTGACCTGGAAGATAGAATAGTGGAAATGCTTACTGCAGAGGAGAATAACGAAAAAAGAATGAAAATAATTGAGGACAGTCTCAGAGACCTCTGGGACAACATTTAAATGCACCAACATACAAATTATAGGGGTCCCAGAAGAAGAAGAGAAAAAGAAAGGGTCTGAGCAAATATTTGAAGAGATTATAGTCAAAAACTTCCCTAACATGGGAAAGGAAAAGGTTAATCAAATCCAGGAAGTGCAGAGAGTTCTATACAGGATAAACCCAAAGAGAAACATGCCGAGACACATATTAATCAAGCTATCAAAAATTAAATACAGGGGCTTCCCTGGTGGCACAGTGGTTGAGAACCTGCCTGCCAATGCAGGGGACATGGGTTCGAGCCCTGGTCTGGGAATCCCACGTGCCGCGGAGCAGCTAGGCTCGTGAGCCACAACTACTGAACCTGCGCGTCTGGAGCCTGTGCTCCGCACCAAGAGAGGCCGCAATAGTGAGAGGACCGCACATTGCGATGAAGGGCGGCCCCCACTTGCCACAACTAGAGAAAGCCCTCGCACAGAAACGAAGACCCAACACAGCCAGAAATAAATTTAGAAGAAATTAAATACAAAAGAAATATTAAAAGCAGCAAGGGAAAAGCAACAAATTACATACAAGGGAATCCCCATAAGGTTAACAGCTGATCTTCCAACAGAAACTCTGCAAGCCAGAAGGGACTGGCAGAACATATTTAAAGTGATGAAAGGGAAAAATCTGCAACCAAGATTATTCTACCCAGCAAGGATCTCATTCAGATTTGATGGAGAAATTAAAACCTTTACAGACAAGCAAAAGCTAAGATAATTCAGCACCACCAAACCAGCTTTACAACAAATGCTAAAGGAACTTCTCTAGGCAGGAAGCACAAGAGAAGGAAAAGACCTACAATAACAAACCCAAAACAATTAAGAAAATGGGGATAGGAACATACATATCGATAATTACCTTAAATGTAAATGGATTAAATGCTCCCACCAAAAGTCACAGACTGGTTGAATGGATACTAAAACAAGAGCCGTATATATGCTGTCTACAAGAGACCCACTTCAGACCTAGGGACACATACAGACTGAAAGTGAGGGGATGGAAAAAGATATTCCATGCAAATGGAAATCAAAAGAAAGCTGGAGTAGCAATTCTCATGTCAGACAAAGTAGACTTTAAAATAAAGACTGGAACAAGAGACAAAGAAGGACACTACATAATGATCAAAGGATCAATCCAAGAAGAAGACATAACAATGGTAAATATTTATGCACCCAACATAAGAGCACCTCAATACATAAGGCAAATACTAACAGCCATAAAAAGGGAAATTGACAGTAACACAATAATAGTGGGGGACTTTAACACCCCAGTTTCACCAATGGACAGGTCATCCAACATGAAAATGAATAAGGAAACACAAGCTTTAAATGCCACATTAAACAAGATGTACTTAATTGATATTTATAGGACATTCCATCCAAAAACAACAGAATACACTTTCTTCTCAAGTGCTCATGGAACATTTTCCAGGATAGATCATATCTTGTGTCATAAATCAAGGCTTGGTAAATTTAAGAAAGTTGAAATCGTATCAAGTATCTTTTCCAACGACAGCACTATATGACTAGATATCAGTTGCAGGAAAAAAACCTGTAAAAAATACAAACACATTGAGGCTAAACAATATGCTATCAAATAACCAAGAGATCACTGAAGAAATCAAAGAGGAAATCACAAAATACCTAGAAACAAATGACAATGAAAACACGACTGCCCAAAACCTGTGGGATGCAGCAAAAGCAGTTCTAAGAGAGAAGTTTATAGCAATACAATGCTACCTCAGGAAACATGAAAAATCTCAAAGAACCTAACGTTACACCTAAAGCAATTAGAGGAAGAAGAACAAAAAAACCCCAAAGTTAGCAGAAGGAAGGAAATCATAAAGATCAGATCAGAAATAAATTAAAAAAACAAGTGAAGGAAACAATAGCAAAGAAACTAAAACTAAAAGCTGGTTCTTTGAGAAGATAAACAAAATTGATAAACCATTAGCCATCTGACACTGCAGAAATACAGTAACATCTGACACTGCAGAAATACAAAAGATCATGAGAGATTACTACAAGCAACTATATACCAATAAAATGGACAGCTGGAAGAAATGGACAAATTTTTGGAAAAACACAACCTTCTGAGACTGAACCAGGAAGAAAGAGAAAATATAAGCAGACCAATCACAGGCACTGAAATTGAAACTATGATTAAAAATCTTCCAGCAAACAAAAGCCCAGGACCAGATGGCTTCATGGGCAAATTCTATCTAACATTTAGAGAAGAGCTAACACTTGTCCTTCTGAAACTGTTCCAAAATATAGCAGAGGCGAGAACACTCCCAAATTCATTCTATGAGGGCACCATCACCCTGATACCAAAACCAGACAAAGATGTCACAAAAGAAGAAAACGACAGGACAATACCATTGATGATCACAGATGCAGAAATCCTCAACAAAATACTACCAAACAGAATCCAACAGCACATTAAAAGAATCATACTTCATGATCAAGTGGGGTTTATCCCAGGAATGCAAGGATTCTTCAGTATATGCAAATCAATCAATGTGATACACCATATTAACAAATTGAAGGACAAAAACCATATGATCATCTCAATAGATGCAGAAAAAGGTTCTCACAAAATTCAACACTGATTTATGATAAAAACCCTCCAGAAAGTAGGCATAGAGGGAACTTACCTCAACATCATAAAGGCCATATATGACAAACCCACAGCCAACATTGTTCTCAATGGTGAAAAAGTGAAACCATTTCCACTAAGATCAGGAACAAGACAAGGTTGCCCACTCTCACCACTATTATTCAGCATAGTTTTGGAAGTTTTAGCCACAGCAGTCAGAGAAGAAAAAGAAATAAAAGGAATCCAAATCAGAAAAGAACTTATACTGTCACTGTTTGCAGATGACATGATACTATACATAAAGAATCCTAAAGATGCTACCAGAAAATTACTAGAGCTAATCAATAAATTTGGTAAAGTAGCAGGATACAAAATTAATGCACAGAAATCTCTTGCATTCCTATACACTAACGATGAAAAATCTGAAAGAGAAATTAAGGAAACACTCCCATTTACCATTGCAAAAAAAAGAATAAAATACCTAGGAATAAACCTACCTAAGGAGACAAAAGTTTCCTGTATGCAGAAAACTATAAGTTACTGATAAAAGAAATTGAAGATGATACAAACAGATGAAGAGATATGCCATGTTCTTGGACTGGAAGAATCAACATTGTGAAAATCACTATACTACCCAAAGCAATCTACAGATTCAGTGCAATCCCTATCAAACTACCAATGGCATTTTTCACAGAACTAGAACAAAAAATTTCACAATTTTTACACAAAAGACCCCGAATAGCCAAAGCAATCTTGAGAAAGAAAAACGGAGCTGGAGGAATCAGGGTCCCTGACTTCAGACTATACTACAAAGCTACAGTAATCAAGATAGTATGGTACTGGCACAAAAACGGAAAGATAGATCAATGGGACAGGATAGAAAGCTCAGATACAATCCCATGCACCTATGGTCACCTTATCTTTGATAAAGGAGGCAAGAATATACAATGGAGAAAAGACAGCCTCTTCAATAAGTGGTGCTGGGAAAACTGGACTGCTACATGTAAAAGAATGAAATTAGAACACTCCCTAACACAGTACATAAAAAATAAATTCAAAATATATTAAAGACCTAAATGTAAGGCCAGGCACTATCAAACTCTTAGAGAAAAACATAGGCAGAACACTCTAAGACATAAATCACAGCAAGATCCTTTTTGACCCACCTCCTAGAGAAATGGAAATAAAAAACAAAAATAAGCAAATGGGACCTAATGAAACTTAAAAGCTTTTGCACAGCAAAGGAAACCATAAACAATATGAAAAGACAATCCTCAGAATGGGAGAAAATATTTGCAAACGAAGCAACTGAGAAAGGATAAATCTCCAAAATACATAATCAGCTTATGTAGCTCAATATCAAAAAAACAAACAACCCAATCCAAAAATGGGTAGAAGACCTAAATTGACATTTCTCCAAAGAAGGTATACAGATTGCCAGCAAACACATGAGAGGATGCTCAACATCACGAATCATTAGAGAAATGCAAATCAGAAGTATAGTGAGGTATCACCTCACACCATTCACAATGGCCATTATCAAAAAATCTAGAAACAATAAACGCTGGAGAGGGTGTGGAGAAAAGGGAACCCTCTTGCACTGTTGGTGGGATGTAAATTGATACAGCCACTATGGAGAACAGTATGGAGGTTCCTTAAAAAACTAAAAATAGAACTGCCACATGACCCAGCAATCCCACTACTGGGCATATACCCTGAGAAATCCATAATTCAAAGAGAGTTACGTACCATACTGTTCATTGCAGCTCTATTTTCAATAGCCAGGACATGGAAGCAACCTTAGTGTACATTGACAGATGAATGGATAAAGCAGATGTGGCACATATATACAATGGAATATTACTCAGCCATAGAAAGAAATGAAAGTGAGTTATGTGTAATGAGGTGGATGGCCCTAGAGCCTATCATATAGAGTGAAGTACGTCAGAAAGAGAAAAACAAATACCATATGCTAACATATATATATGGAATTAAACAAAAAAAAAAGGTTCTGATGAACCTAGGGGCAGGACAGGAATATAGATGCAGACACAGAGAATGGACTTGAGGACACAGGGAGGGGGAAGGGTAAGCTGGGACGAAGTGAGAGTGTAGCACTGACATATATACGCTACCAAATGTAAAGTAGGTAGCTAGTGGGAAGCAGCTGCATCACACAGGGAGATCAGCTAGGTGCTTTGTGATCACCTAGAAGGGTGGGATAGGGAGGGTGGGAGGGGATGCCAGAGGGAGTGGATATGAGGTTATATGTATACATATAGGTGATTCACTTTGTTATACAGCAGAAACTAGTACAGCTTTGTAAACAATTATACTCCAATAAAGATGTTAAAAAAAGAAGTCCAAGGAGATGTATCCTGGCTTTTTACATGACTAGATATGTGGGTTCAAAACAGTCGCTGTGACTCAACCACTTTCTGTCTCTCTACTCCCCACACTGTCTGCTTTCTACACCTCTTTCTCTGTACTCTGTCTTCTCTTGTCCTCCCTTCGTTTCCAGGCCAACTCTTTTCCTTCTGTCAGCAAAGATGCCATCCCAATGTTAGAGAATCCAGAGACAAGGACAACATCTTTTTCTAGAGTCTGCATTGATTCCCCCAAGGCTCTCTGATTGACTCCTCTGTATCATGTGTCCCTGCTTTGGACCAGTCACTATCTGCAGGGTGAGATACTCATTTGATTGGCCAGGTTGGGCCATGTATCTGCCCAGAGGTAGAAGACCTCTGGACTTGGTTGTCAGGTCCAGAAGAATCATGTAGAATCAGAGAGGAGAAAAGTTCTTAAAAGGAAAAAAAATTCCGGACAGGTAAAAAGTACTAGAGGTCCACTAAGTAGAAAGATGATAATTTACTTGTTAGGATATTATGATCCTTTATTGCTACATGAGAAATCATTCCAACTTCATGGCATAAAACAGTAATAATCATTCATTATTATCTCCCACAGTCCTGTGGACTGACAGGCTCAGCTATATGGTTCCCATTTTGGGGTCATTAGAGCAGTAGCAGTCAGATGGTGTCAAACCTGGAGTCATCTTAAAGGTGTCATCACCCAGATATTTGGCATCTGAGCTAGGAAGACTCGAACAGCTGGAATTCCTGGCTCATCTCTCTCTTTGTTGTCTTGCCAGTATGGCGGTTATAAGATAGCAAGACTTACAGGGTGGCCCAAGGTTCCAGAGGTGTATGTCCCAAGAGGCGAGAGAGCGAGTTGCCCTTTATGGACCTAGCCTCAGAAGTCCCACAGAAACGTGCCGCCTTCTCTTCCTTAGAAGGGAGCCGTATTCAGCGAGAGTAGAATGGGAGTCCACTCTTGATGCGAAGAGCATCAGAGAATACATTTTTAAACCATTACTGGTGGATTAAAAAAATTCTTTTTTGTCTTTCTGAGCCAGCACTTAATTGTGAATCATTCCCAGGTGAGACCAAGATTTGACTGAGACCTATGTATTAGACCGAGGAAGGCAATCACGTCACTGAGTCCAAGGACTGAGGTTTTTAATTTCTGGAAAAAATATTACATTTATTTTCTTAATCAGTACTCCAAATCCCCAAGAAATGTGTGATGTAATACTGAGAATTTATACACACATCGATATGTGTTTGCTTTTTTATTTATTGACTTGAGCAATCCTCCCAGTGAAGGGAGGGTAGAGTACTTGCTCAGTTGTAAACCATTGTATTTCCTGAGCATACAGAGGGTCCTGAATATCTTCAGAGGCTTGCTTTCTTGTGTACAGCATCATTTTTTATTGAGGAAAGATATTCCAACTGGTAGAATTGCTTTTTGCTCTCTAAGGTTGGCTAATCTCCTTTCATGCTATTATTTGTAGTATATTCCCCAAGGATTTCTAAGTTTATAGTTGTGTTTGTGTTTCTGTGTGTGTAAATAAATGGTTTAAAATGTTTTATTAGCAAAACCAAAGTGAAGCAGTCATCCTTTTCAGTCTGAGAAAAACTTGAATGGCTGGCCTTACCAACTCTCTTTGCCACAAACGTGGATTGTGTCTTTGGGCAAATTGTGTCATCTTTCTGTGTCTCAGTTTCTGTGCTGGGCTACCTTGGGCATGGAGTGTAATGTATTCAGGAGCTCATATCTAAAACCCATAAACCTTTAAGCCTGAGGTTCTCAGCCTGACACACATTGAAAAAAGCCCTCCTATATACATATCTTAACAAATTCCTTCTAGATGTGCTTGAACTCCATAAACCTTAAAAGGGACAAGCTCGTCCTCTCAATAATTCTCTGCTGTCTCTGTGTCACTGCCGCCTGCTTCTACTCTTCTCTTGCTGATTAGATACAGGAAGAGATGGGACATGCAAGGTGCATTTTATGATTTCCCTATTCCTCTACTGGTAAGATTCAGGAAGAGCAGAAAAAAAACGAGATGGATTTCATGAGATCATTTGGGGGTTACTTGCTATGGGAGCAGGAAACAATGAAATATGAATTTCGTAACACCATTGTGGTGCTCAGTCTGGACTCCCTGTCCGTGTATATCCAGTGGGAGGTGGAGAGCTGGAGTTGGTTTGGGGGACTCACCCAAAAAGGAGAACACACCAGTCAGCTCAGGCCGATGTATTGGTGAATTGGGGTGGTGGGAGCTGTGAGTTCAGAGACACCTCTGACCATCTCTGAGCACAGTCGCCTTTCCTGAGTTCTAGTAAATAAACATTGTACTTTTCTTAAATTAGGAGATTATTGTGGTTCATTTCTTGGGTAGTGCAGTCTGTGAAGCATCCCCTCAGTGCGTGAGTTGACCTTTGGAGTTTGTGGCCATAGTGTAGGGAGAATCGTGAGCCCGGCTAATTCTTGGGAAGGAAATCCTCTTAACACTTTCATCCATAAACATGGGGTCCAAGCTCAGGCCACATCTGACGTCTTTGTTAGCCATAAGTCTTTGCTTTCAGAATCTTCTTCATCTACCTCCTAGTGCAGTGCCTAGCAGACAGTGGGAACTCAATAAATACTCATTGAATGAATTAATTTATCTAGGCAGCAAGAAGCAGTGGAAAAACTATGGCTGTTGGATGCACACAGACTTGAGTTTCATCCCCAGCTCAACTTCTTTTAACTGTGACCTTGGACGTGTTTCGTATGGTCTCTGTTTCAGTTAGGATCCAACCAGAAAAACAGAACACTCTCTGTATTTAAAATTGAGGGGATGTAATTGGAGAATTGGTTACATGGGTCATGGAAGATGGGCTGAGTAGCCAGTGGGGGTTGACAACCAGGCGGCAACTATGGGAAACTTGTATCACCCCAAGGGGTGAGGGACAAAGAGGAGAGGCAGGATTACTGAAGCTCAGGGTCTAGACTCAGCTGGCGTTAAGGCCACTAGCAAAGTAGATTTTGGTTGAGTTTTAATGAATATAGTTTATATCATGAAAATAATAGAGGTATTGCACATATTTTTTTTCACAGTTCTTATGTGCCCTTCCCTCCCCCTCTCCCTAACCTAATTCTCATAGCCTCATTCCATTAAGAGCCACTGAAATAAGACAAGTTTAATCAGGGAACAGAAAGCCTGGCTCCTAGCAGATGCTTAATAAGGTTTTCAGCAAAATAAAATTGTAATGCAGACATCTGTGGGGGAGGTAGATTAAGTTGCCGTCACCTTGGGGTGAAGTAGCTTGTAAGGTCTTTTCCTGTTCGCTGGGTCATGGATGGGCCTGGCATCCTGGTGGCTCCTCATTCAGAGGCACATAAAGAGGTCAGAGGGTCTTAAAAACGTGACCAACCCAGATCTTTTGGCACAGTGGCATTACAAATGCCCGGCCTCAAGCCTCCCATCTACCCCAAAGGTATTACCTGGCAGGTGATTCCTTGCTGTAGACGAAGCTTTGGTATGTGTATCTTGTATACATTTTAAGGATTCACAACATCTCAAATACTCTCTCTCCCTAATAAAAGAAATACATCTAGTAATGCAGAGACCTGGAGTAACCATGAATTAGCCCTTAGCCTCTGGGAGGAAAGGCCACTGGGCTGTCCTTTTAAATTCTTCTAGAGAATTAGGCCTTAGCCTGTTTGCTCTGTAAACCAGTCTTTTTTGGTATTGGTCAAGAAGGCACTTCTTCTGCTTAATCCCTATTTTCTAACAGGGTCAGAGATAGACTTAGACTGGGAGAAAGCATTTAAAAAGTCCAGATAAGAATCTCCCTGGGGGCTGGAAGAGGGACGGGTTAGCAGTCCGGCTTTCCTTTCCCCAGACACACCGTCTTGCACAAAACCCCCACTGGCCCCTCATATTTTACTACAGACAACACCCATGCTCAGAGGAGAGAATTCGTCCATCTGTAACAACACAAAGTCTTCATCTAATTCTATCAAATATAATGAACGGCATAGGAAAGAAAGTTTGGTTTTTTTCCCGCAAAGAAAAGATGCCAGTATTAAGAAATTATTATAAAATCATTGAAAAATTTTTTCCCTTGTTTCTCAGAATGGCCAAGCCCAGTCCTGTCTCAGAGTCTGCGTTTGTGTCCTGACAGGAGCTCTCCTTCCTCAGCTTGATCCCTCATGTCATTTGGGGATGCCTTTGGTCTCTGCTCGTATGTCATCTCCTCAGAGAAGTCTTCCTTGATCACCCTACTGACAAAGTCTCTGCTCTCATAGAGCTGACCTTTCCAGGGATGACAGATAAACCAACTAATGTTTAATATCACATGAAACCAAGAAAGGGTAAGGGCCCTAGAGAATAATCTGGATAGGAGGAAGGGGGCTTTATTGGTTAGTCAGCAAAGGCCTTGCTGATGAGTGGACATTTGAGCCAGGTAATGACAGGAACTTGCTCTGTGCATGCAAAGAAAAGAAGGCCAGAGGTCTGGATTGGGGTCCCTGAAAGGCAAAGGTAGGAGGTGAGATCCATGAACTAGCAGATCACGGAGGCCAGGATAAAACTTTGTACTTTATGGTTCTAAGCAGAGGGGTAACGTAGCCAAACTTCCATTTGGTCATTCCGGTTACTTTACGGAAAATAGACTGTTGTAGGTTGAGGGAGGACGCAAAGAGATCAGTTAAGGGGCTCCTGGTTTGGCATTTCTTTGGGTGACTGAGTAAAGAGTCTATGTATTTGAATTCCCTTTTGATTTCTGGACTGTGTTCCCCTGACAGCCATTCTCTAAACTCTCATAAGACTGGCTGTACTGGCCCCTGGGAATTATCTCATTTACATGTACATGAAGTGTACCAGCCTCAGTGCCAAGCACCAGGGTACAAACTTGCCAACCCATAGTTAATTGATAAAACCAAAGGATGGTATGATCCTAAGTAGGCAAAAATTTTCAGATGATGTGGCTCTTTCAGCCAGTGTGTTTTTTTTTTTTTTTTTGGCTTATTTAACAGAAGAATGTTTCAAGGGGCGGGGTGGGAGAATGAGCTGCTTTGTTTTTTCTTTCCTTGCTCTGCGACTTGTAAAAATGTTTGTGAGACACGCACATGGCCCGAACTTCAGAAGGAAGATTAGCAAGAAGGAGGAAAAATCAGATTCATTTTTTGAGTCATCTGGCAGGGGCAGAGACGTTCTGAGCTCAAAGGAGGCCCTCCTGCCTTAAATAACTCATTCTGTCAGTTCAGTTCAGTGGCAGGAAGAGCTTTCAAGGCCAAGCTTGGGTCCAGGCTCCAGTTCACTTGAGGGAAACCCCTAAAATTATTTCTAGCAAGGAGACAATGCTATTGGTGCAATTTGAGACCCTAAAGTGCCAAGAGAGAAGTGTCCATGTGGTGTGAATATCATTTCCAGGCCCCAGTGGCTGGCAGTCAAACTAGTAGCATCCTGCTGCCATGACAATGAAAGTATCACACTTACAATGACATCCATGGGTGGCAGGAGGCAAAAGGACCCTGAAGAGACCAAGTTATAAAGCTTTTCAGTGTTGTGTGTAATGCTGCAGAGTCTACTGTCTTGAGCCTGTTTGAAACAGAAAATGAGTTGCAGGTGAACTTGTGAGAGAGTACTGGAATCTTAGAACATTCCTGTAAATCTTAGAACATTTCTGTTCCCCCTCCCCTTTTACTTGTTTTCAGCTGTTAATGAGGTGGGTCGAATTCATCCTAGGTATCACCTTGAACTGGAGTTGAAAGTTCACAATTCTACCAGAACCATCACTTGGGGAGATAAAAAGATCAGCACCCCAAGACCAGCACATAAATTAAAGCAGTGTCACGGTCACTCTGTTTTGCTACCATGACCTGATGCTCAGGTTAAAATTCCTTACATGGAGCCTCTCAGGGTCTTCATTCTAATGTAAGCCTCAACATCCCAAGGTTGGAAGAACTGTCTTTTGTGGCTTATTTTGCTTAGTTTCCTTGGTGCAGGGGGTCGTCAGTGATTTTTTTGTGAAATTAGGTCGAAAGTCCTTGGAATATATGATAGAGGGACATTTTGTAGAACAGGAATAATCTTTATGCTGTGAAGGACACCAGACTAGCAACGAGACTTTACACATTGATCTCATGAGTTTACCTTTGTCGACTCTATGACTACCTCTGTTTCCTGCTCTCCTTTTGAGAGATGGGAAACGGAGACCCCCGCACAGAGCAGACAGTAGATCTGGCAGGGTATGATATAAACCAGACACTGCAAGGTGGCATCAACTGGCCAGCTCCTAGAAAAAACTGAGAAGGGGCTCTCTGTAATGATTCACTGACTTGGGACCTGGAGGAGACTCCAGTGCAGTGAGTGTGACGGGTGCATAAATGCTTTAGGGGAATCGCAAACCCCTCTGTTCTCTAGTGACAGCCGTCCACCTTTGATTTGACTCACTCTGTCTGGATACCAGTTTTCATTTGGAGGCTTTTAGTAATGGATGGATGGAGCAGGCTGCTGCCCTGGCGCCATTCAAGGGCTCCCCGTTGCATTTTCGGCTATGTCACTGGTTCTCAGCTGGGGATGCCTTTGTCCCTGGAAGACATTTTCCAATGTCTGGAGTCATTTTCGGTTGTCACTATTGGGAGGGGGGTGCTTCTGGCATCTAGCGTGTAGAGGACAGGGATCCTGAACATCCTACAGCACACAGGACAGACCCCCTCCGCAAGGAATTATCGTGCCCAAAGTGTCTGTAGTGAGAGGTGGAGAAACCCTGTGGTGGTATTTTCATTCTTTTTTAAAGATTTTATTGAAGTATGGTTGATTTGCAATGTTCTGGTAATCTCTGCCGTGCAGCAAAGTGACTCCGTTATACACATACACACATTCTTTTTAATATTCTTTTCCATTATGGTTTATCATAGGATATTGAATCTAGTTCCCTGCGCTCTACAGTGGGACCTTGTTTATCCATTCTATATATAATAGTTTGCCTCTGCTAACCCCAAACTCCCAGGCCACCCCTCCCCATTGGCAACCACCAGTCTGTCCTCTGTGTGAGTCTGTGAGAAGCCCTGCTCACCCCTCCCCCCATCCCATGTCCTTCAGCGTGGCCCTTAGGAGGACTCAGGACGGAAGACAGGCCTGCATTTGTTTTTGTTTTTGTTTTTGTTTTTGTTTTTTTGCGGTACGCGGGCCTCTCACTGTTGTGGCCTCTCCCGTTGCGGAACACAGGCTCCGGACGCGCAGGCTCAGCAGCCATGGCTCATGGGCCCAGCCGCTCCGCGGCATGTGGGATCTTCCCAGACCGGGGCACGAACCTGTGTCCCCTGCATCGGCAGGCGGACTCTCAACCACTGCGCCACCAGGGAAGCCCAGGTCTGCATTTGTTTTGCTTTCAGATTTTGTTTAACAGTTTTGTTTAATAGTCTCTATTATATTTAATCGTCTATATTCCACAAGGGAGTAAAGAGTTGCTATTAAGAGCTAGTAGGCTTTGCAGTGATACAAACTAGGGTTCCCTTCTTTGGGTCTGGTACATGCTTTCTGTGTGGCCTTAAGCAAGTAAACTTCACTACTTGGAACTCTGTTTCTTCATTTTTAAAATGAGGGGAATAATATCTATGGTGAGGATTAAACAGGAAAAATTAATACAAAGCAAAGAGCGCCATGCCTGGCCCATAGTGAGGCTTAGTACGTGGTAGTTCTGTGTAGAAGACAGAGCAAGACTGTATGAGCTGAACTTGTAACAGCGCTGCCTAAGCATCTGTGCTAGGCTGAATGCGTGTTTGCTGCTTTTAATTGATTTTATTGTCTGTGGTTGGGAAACTATATGGCAGTTTCTGTGTCAAACAAAGATTCTCTGAGCACCATTCCCTTTTTGGAAAAATGCTGCTTTATGTATGGTGTAGAATCTTTGGTATGGCGGCATCAAAATCAAAATAGAAAATATCCACAGCTACAAGCAAAGGTAACTGAGGAGAGGAGAAACATTGAACTCAAAAAATTAAACAATGACTTGGATTTTGTGGTGATATCATTCTGGAAAAACTCTACTTGGAAAAAAATTGCTCTTTTCAGGGAACGTTTCTCTAATCTTGAGCCATTTAGCTTAGTGTTTCTTGCCTGCACCTGCCTCCCTAACCCTGACTCCCCAGAAACGTTTCTGAGTTAACCAGAATTTCCAAGCAAGTTTCTCTACGTTCACATGAGTCGGGATTCTACTAGGATTCTGAGAATGCCTCCAACATGGCTTACGATGGATGTGTGTGATGGAAGGCCCCTGTGGTTTTCATTTTGGACTTGACTTAATCAAAAACAATCATGCTAACAAAAGAGGGTGGGAGGGAGTCTGCTTCTTCCAGTTTTTCTATTGTGTGGCCAATTTAATGTCGGACTTCTCAAAGGGCTTTAAAATATAAGGCAGCAGGAAAAACAATTTAATGTAGAAATGCCAGCATGGACTAAACTTAAGTAAATCAAGCATGAAAAAGTAGTTTCTTAAGGGTATAGGTTTTGCTTTTTTTTTTTTTTAATTTCAATGCTCAACTGCAAAGGACCATGGAGTTTGCCTTTCCATGCATGAATATAACCGTAAAGAGAAGGCTTTCATCAGACACACCCCAGCGGGTACTAGAGCCCCTCTCACTAGAGTCGTCAGCCAGTCTGATTTCCCCATTGGTTAAATAAGATGAGAATTTCAGACACAATGCTGGCATCCTGTGCTGAGATGGAAGAAGAAACCGATTGTATCATGTGATATCCAAACAGATCCAAAATATTTCCTCTACTCAGCTGCAGTGCCTGAAATTCCTCCTTTGAGTTAAAGCTTTATAGACCCTAAAGCACAGATAGGGTATTCAATCTGGAAATGACAACCCAGTAGTTATCAAGCTTGGTCGCATATTAGAATCAATTGGAGAGTCTTTAAGAATTATTGATGCTGTTCGATATCTACAAGAAAAGATAACTTGATTGGCATAGGGTAGAACTGGGCATTGGTACTTTTACAAAACTCTCTCACAGAATGTTTTAACCTGCAACCAGTCTTGAAAACCATCGCAGGGACTTCCCTGGTGGCGCAGTGGTTGAGAATCCACCTGCCAATGCAGGGGACATGGGTTTGATCTCTGGTCCGGGAAGATCCCACATGCCACGGAGCAACTAAGCCCGTGTGCCACAACTACTGATCCTGCGCTCTAGAGCCTGCAAGCCACAACAACTGAAGCCCGTGCACCCTAGAGCCTGCACGCCACAACTACTGAGCCCACGTGCTGCAACCAATGAAGCCCCCATGCTCTAGGGCCTGCGTGCTGCAAATACTGAAGCCCACGTGCCTAGAGCCCGTGCTCCACAACAAGAGAAGCCACCGCAATGAGAAGCCTACGCACTGCAACGAAGAGTAGCCCCCACTTGCCACAACTGGAGAGAAAGCCCGTGTGCAGCAACAAAGACCCAACACAGCCAAAAATAAATAAATTAATTAAATTAAATAAAAATTTAAAAAACCCATCGCAGTAACAATTTAAGCTCTGGTCCTTGGATTTTTTTTTTTTTTTTTTCTGATTCAGAACACCTACAGGTGACTACATACCTTCATTGATCACAGTGACTCCCTTTGGCATTGATTCATGAGATAGAATCTTGGGTTGGGGTGAGGGAGCAGAGAAACTGGAGGGAAGAGAAGGAATGGCATATATAGCGTGAACAGGCTCCACATGCACGGCGATATTTAAGTGTTTAGCGATGTGCCCCAGGTCCTGCGCTGTCAGCACAGGCGCTCCTTAACACCAGGTGTGCTCGTTGATGTGCCCCTAACTTTGAGAATCTGGCAGCTCTTTGTGACTCACATTGTGAATTCATCCTATCATCAGCAGTCTTCTAGCAAAAATCCAAGTCAGGGGAGGGGAGAAGAAGTTGAGAACTGGGGGACCAAGGATGCAGGGTGTGTGACTGGCTATCTAGTCAGGGAGAGAAGGGCTTAATAATAGAGCAGCACTGGACAGAAGGCTGAGAGGTTTGAGATACAGAAACAGATGTTACCTGCGTCTCAGGGTTGCCTTGGTTCAGCCGTGTTCTTGGGTGTTGAGATGTTTTAAGAATATAGTGCCCTTTGTAAGAATTCTAGAGATGAACTCTAAAAAACTTGGAGCTTAAAGAAAAAGTCTTCTAATGAGAAGTAATGGTTGTCAATAAACTCCCTCAGGTCAAATAACAACCAAACTATAAAATGTAGAGCCTGAGACCCCAGCGAGGGGTCACCGTGACATCGTGTGCATCATTAAACTAGTGACCCTCTGCTTGCCATTTGGTGGCCAAGGGCCTCTCTCTTGCAGACTCAATCATCTGTGTTCTTTGCAAGTCTAAGAAGTTCCAGGGAAAAGAGCAGTCCTGGTTTCAGCTGCCCCTCCAACCCCAGCTTGGCTTTCACCAACATTTTTTCCCCCGAAACCTCCCCTCTGGCATTCCTGTTCTGTTGATACAAGGCAAAAGCTGGAAATTCAAGTTGGAGTAGAATTGAAATTTCATAGTTAAAAATCCAGTGTGTAGTCGTCCTCTGACCTGGGGAATGTGCCTTGTTCCACATTAGTCAGAGATGTTCTTTGACTTTGGTTCACCTTTGGCTCAATTCACGTTGATTTGAAAAACGATGTGCGTTGAAGTAGATCTGTTTTTGCAGGTATCAAACATATTCAAACCCTTAAGATCAGAAATCTGAAAATCAATTATGCCATGTGCCTTTCAGATGCATTTCCAAGCTGTGGTGATTTATTAAAACAGTTGCCAGACACTATCTGTTTCCTCTTTCTCTACGAATGCTTAACTGATCATGGTCAAGATTTTCCTTGCCATCATTGAAGCATTGCATTGCTGAGCTATTATTTATGTGATTTTTGAGGTCAAGAGGATATTTGATCTTCCCGTCACTTCCACCTTCAAAGAAAAGAAGAGTTAATCTTATTTCCTAGCATCTCCTGGTAAGTGAAAAATATCTCAGTGGCAAAGATAGGCTGTTATTTAAAGGTCATTTCAGCTCCGTTGTATAACAACCTTCATTACTGGTTCAGAATCAGTATTTAATGTCTGTAGAAATGATTAGTGACAGGTCTTCATATGCAGCTTAGAGGCTGTCTTCTCAGACTGAGAGCCACCCCGCCCCCCAGTCATTCTGAAACTACAGTCATAAAAGTGTTTTATTTATTTATTTTTAAAAATTTGTAGACAACCTACGGAATGGGAGAAAATATTTGTAAATGATGGAACGACAAGGGGTCAATATCCAAAATATACAAACAGCTCATTCAACTCAATATCAAAACAACAAACAATCCAATCAAAAAATGGGTAGAAGACTTGAATAGGCATTTTTCCAGAGAAGACATACGGATGGCTAACAGGCACATGAAAAGATGCTCAAGAAAGCTAATTATTAGAGAAATGCAAATCAGAACCACAATGAGGTATCACCTCACACTGGTCAGAATGGCTATGGTCAAAAAGAACACAGAGGGCTTCCCTGGTGGCGCAGTGGTTGAGAGTCCGCCTGCCGATGCAGGGGACACGGGTTCGTGCCCCGGTCCGGGAAGATCCCACATGCCGTGGAGCGGCTGGGCCCGTGAGCCATGGCCGCTGAGCCTGCGCGTCCGGAGCCTGTGTTCCACAACGGGGGAGACCACAACAGTGAGAGGCCCGCGTACAGCAAAGAAAAAAAAAAGAACACAGATAACAAATGATGGCGAACATGTGGGGAAAAGGGAACCCTCCTACACTGTTTGTGGAAATGTAAATTGGTGCAGCTACTGTGGAAAACACTATGGAGGTTTCTCAAAAACCTAAAAATAGAACTACCATATGACCCAGCAATTCCACTCATGGGTATATATCCAAAAAAACAATACCACTAATTCAAAAAGATACATGCACCCCAATTTTCATAGCAGCACTATTTACAATAGCCAAGATGTGGAAAGCAACCTAAGTGCCCATCAGCAGACTGTTGGCTTAAGAAGATGTGGTATATATGTACAATGGAATACTACTCAGCAGTATAAAGAATGAAATAATACCATTTGCAGCAACATGGATGGACCTAGGGCATATTATGCTTAGTGTAATAAGTCAGACAAAGAAAGCCAAATACTATATGATATCACTAATATGTGGAATGTAGAAAATAATACAAATGAATGTATATGCGAAACAGAAACAGACTCACAGATGTAGAAAACAAACTTGTGGTTACCAAAGGGGAGAGGCAAGGGTAGAGGGACAAATTAGGGGTATGGGATTAACAGATATAAACTACTATGCATAAGATAGATAATCAACAGGGATTTACTGTACAGCACAGGGAATTACACTCATTAGCTTGTAGTAACCTATAATGGAATATAATCTGCAAAAGTACTGAATCACTATGTTGTACACCTGAAGCTAACACAGTATTATAAATCAACTATAATTAAAAAAAAGAAAAAATCTTTTGTTGTGGTTGGTTTTGGACCTCCAGTAGAAAGGCTTCTGTTGATTGTACACATCAGTTGCTGCCACGTTACCATCATTGTTCCCTGAAAGGTCCTCTTTTGTTCTATTTGTCATTCACTCCATTTCATTGGCACATGTCCCACTCCCATTTATGCAAATGGTACTCTTTATTATTTTATAAATATTTTTCAATTTCCTCCCTTTTTTTTTTTACTAAGCATTGGGCATTTCAGATTTGTAGTGACCAATAGGATGTCAGTTGCAGGATCCAGCATTCTCTTCCCATTAACTGGAAATGAGTTGGCTGGGATTGGGGGCTCCTCCCTCTCTCCAGAAGGATGGGCTGCAGCCAGCCTCCATTTCTCAAAAGTCTCTGCCGATGCTATCAGGATGGGCCTGCAACTCCCCTGAATAACCAGCATGTACTCACAGCCTGGTTTGGTCCTGTTTTGCTGCATGCAAGGCAGCTCTCACAAAGCTCACGAAAAGGGGTGGTTTATTCTCCTCATGCACAACCCACAGTACATCTGGCTACACTCCCACCTAAGAACTTCTCTCCAAGGGATGCTGTGATAAAGGGCAACTGCGTGTCCAACTTCCTGCTGTAGCCCTTCTCCCTGGGACTCCTGGTCTGTCTCTGGGTGGCTTACACAGTGTATGACAAAGCCCCACACTCAACAGAGTTCTCCCATGTGGGTGTGTGTAGTCCTTTGCTTCTCATTGCTGCATAATACTCTGCCATGTGCATCCACTGAATTTTACCTGATTTCCTCTCACAGTAATGGACACGCAACTTCTTGCCAACACAGTGTGCAAAGAACATCCCTGTTCATGGCCCTTTATGAACCTGTGTGAAATTTTCTTTGGAGTGGAACTTCTAGGTCACAGGAAATGCATATACATTATTTGCCTGAGTAGTTCTTCTACTGGAAGATTGCTCTTCTATGAGAACTTGCTCCTCTGCTGAAAGCTGATTGACAGTTGGATTCCATGTGGAAATTCAGGGTCAGGAGAGAGAGTCTGTTGAATCATCTGAATTGGGGATCCGCAATCTTGTGAGATGTAAGAATGGCCAGTTTCTGTCATGCATGCCTGCAGTGGCAGAGAAAGCTATTTTAGAGACAAGAGTGAAGTCGACCTACAGAGAGGCAGAGATGACAGAATATCATGTGGAGAGATCGAGATCCAGAGACTGGCTGTGTAGGTCTTTGTTTCCATCCAAAAACTAGTTCCTGCCCTTGAGTTCCACAATATATTCTGTTCATCTCCTACCCCAAAGCAAGATTCAAAGAATTTCTGTTACCTGTGACCAAATGAGCTTTTAACACGAAAGAGATAAATCCTTCTAAAAATTGACAACAACAACAAACAGTCTGAATGTTCTTCTAAGTTTGCTGGAAGCCATATTCTAGAGATTTTTGGCAATGAAGTTTTGAATTGAAAGTCAAGTTTTATCAGCGTCTGTTCTCATGGAGAGATGGGGTTCTTTTATCAGATGAAGGCAGTTCTTGAATTTCTCCTGGGAGATTTAAGAAAAAAAAGACAAAGTATACATCAGAAATGTTTTGCAGGACAAGGACGCTATAGAAATTCTATAGCAAGTCCCTAATATGAAGACAGCTGTTGTAATGTATGACTTTCAAGTAAATATTTGGCATCAGGTAGACATAGTGTATATGTGATGAGTTGAACTTTTCCTATTGAAATATTTTGTATCATGGTATAAATTGCCCTTCTGCCTATAATCATGAATTTTAACATAACTTTTAAGATTGCGGGCACTTCTTCAGTCAACTCACTCTGCTTTCACCTGTCCTAGAATGTTTGGATGGGCTAGATTTCAGCTTCAGTGGACACTGGTTTCCATAACGTCTTTCTGCGGTGCTGGTTAAAAATGTGTGGTGAGTTTTGTTTCAAGGAGAATGCCGTGTTGAGGCAGGAATATGGGAGTTGGTGGATTAACATCCTTGAACATGGTTGCTCTCTTTTATGACCAGTAAGTATACAGAGAGCTATGGAATGAAATCGTTGATGTAAGGACATAAAACTATGGTTGATATAATGCCAAGGTATCTTCTGTGTTTCTGGGTTGCAGTAACAGCTAAGGTGAATGCAGCTGTTTTTACAGTTTTATTAAGAAAATGTTTTTCTTCATTTAAAGGTAGTTGTCAGATCTTTGGTTTTGTTTTGTTGGGACTACCTCTTCCATCCCTATTCTATCCTTTCTGAGAGCTGTTTCATTTTCTCTGTAGTTTTTGCCCAATAATTTTATCTTTTCTCTCCTCCCATTTTATTTTCCTTGATTCATAGCCCATCTGTTGTGAATCTCAGATAAAATGTAGTAAAAATTCAGATTTATGGCAAGGGAAAATAGGAATCAGGTGGTTTGCAGTTAAAGAAAAACAGATTCGTAATGGCAAAAATCTACCGAAATCACATGTAAACCTAGAATACATTGAGTTCTCATCACAGGAGAGCATAAGAAAGGTAAGTGAAGATGATCTTGATTTTTCATTTGAACGTTTCTACACGGTCAAGGCACGGATCAGTAAAAAGCATTTGAGGTTGTGGGGAAGCAGTAGCCTAGGTCCTGTGAGTTTTTACCAGAGGAAACTTGCTCTTTTCAGCTTGTAAGTTTTTGCTTTTCCCATGAAGATAAAAGGCAGAATTTCAAAGCCACAGCTCTCCTTGTGCTCCCAGGAAATGTTTTTGTGTTCATACTATTGTTACAAAGTTTAACATTTTTTTCCTTTTTTTAAAAATTGAACAAGTGAATTGCTGGGGTTTTACCACATATTTAAGTTTTTTTTTAACCTCTTTCAGTCATTTAAACTTAATGAAATGAGTCAGAATAAGTGGTTATGGGAATTCTAGTTTCTGGCTTTCAGGTTATGGGATAGGCTTCTTCACTGGGCTTGGATTTGTCCTTTGCTCC
Source organism: Delphinus delphis (assembly GCF_949987515.2). NCBI lineage: Eukaryota > Metazoa > Chordata > Mammalia > Artiodactyla > Delphinidae > Delphinus > Delphinus delphis. Next base: position 79,431,486 of record NC_082692.2, on the reverse strand, counting down.
CTGTGAACAGAACTTGCGTTCGGGATTGTGGTGGTGGCCTGTGACTTCCAAAGCCCTCCTTCTTTCTGAGGGCTAAGTAGGTGAGACTTGAAGGGGGAGCTTCTTGGAACAGTCTCCTCCAAGGCCTAACTTAAAAGTGGGCAAACACTTTGTTTGGCCAACCTAGGGTTTCATGAAAATTTTAAATGTCAGTGCATTCTCCACTACTCCTTTTTACTAATACCCAGCATAATTCACACACTTACGCTACGTGCTTGGCTCCTGTGGGGATTTTGTGATGCCTGGCTTAGCGGATAGACAAATGGCACCTCAGACTATCCATTCATCCATTCATTCACCCACCCACCCCTCCACCCACCCATCCATCCATAGAAGTTTATTTAGTGCCTCTGTGTGCTAGGTACTGTGTTACATGTTGAGGATATAATGGTGAACATTAAAATACCAAGTCTCTGCTCTCCAGGAATTTAGTCTGGTACAAAAGACAGGCATTACTCAAGCAATCTGACTAAATGAATGCATAATTATAAACATTTAGAAATACATCTAAACCCCATAAAAAGGGAAAGAACTGGCTCTAGACTGGGGGAGGAAATATGGTCATAAAAGGCTCTCTCCAGCAGGACAGTTGAGCAGGGATCTGAAGAATGAGCAGGGTTAATGGAAGAGAGAACACTATAGGCTGAGGGAGCCTTTGCACAAGGCCCTGTGACACCAAGGGCTTGGTGTGGCCACAGGTCAGTAAGATGGCCAGAGTGGCTGAGCACGTGGGGAAATGGCTCCAGTTGAGGTGAATGAGGGGCACAGTGGTCGTCTATGAGGGCCTTGTAGACCAGTTAAGGCTTTTGTTTCTTATCCTGAGAACGATGAGAAGTCATTGAAGGCAGTGATGTAGCATGGCAGGTGTTTCACTGGGGACCTTCTGGCTGCTAAGTGGAGGATGGAGGGGAAAAGAGGGGGAGTGAAGCAGTGAGACCAACTAGGAGAAGGCTGTTGCTGGAAGAGAATGGTGGCTTGGACAGTATGGTGAAGGTATCTGGAGAGTGGTTGGCAGAGCCATTAGATAGGTGATAAAATCGACTGTCCTAGGTGATGGGTTCGATGTGAGGGTGAGGCAGAGACAGTTATCAAGAGTGACCCCTAGATTAGTGGCTCTGCAACAGGAGGGATGGTGATATATCATTTTATGTCAGAGAGACAGGTTATTGTAGAGGAGGGGCAACGCTACTGCATCTTGGTCATTGGCGTCTAACAGCCTCCCTCTGGTCACCTGTGTTTCATCTCCAAGTCAGTTTACACTGAGCTACAACTTGAGATCAGGCAGTTGGGGAGAATTTGAAAGGTGACAAGTAGCAAAAGGAACAGTTTTTTTATTGAGCACTTACTATGTGCCAAGCAATGAATTAATCATTGGGATTCTAGTAGTAAGGAAAGTTAAATCATGTTTTTGCCCTCTTGGAATGTCTAGTCTAACAGGGGAGACAAATAGTATATAATTACTTCATTAACTATTTTTGCTTATGTGATAAATACCATGAGTGCAAGATGAAGTGAACTAGTCAGGTCTGGTTGGGGAGGGGTGGGCAAGGTCAAGACAGGCTCTCAAGGAAGGATGAAAAGAAAAAGAAATCATTCCAGATGAGGGAATAAACATCTTTGAAGTTCCCAAGGAATCTCAATTATGGAGTGTTTAAAGAACTGAGAGAGAGATGTCTTTCTACCTGGTGAAATTGGGGGGGTACAGTGTGATAATGACGTAGACAGAAATGGGGTGTAGACATGTTCCTGGCAGATCAGTGTCACTGCTTTCACTGACCCAGGCATCTGAAAATTGTTTTTTTTATAACTTCCCATTCGGAGAACTAGAGAAAAAAGAAAGACTCAACTGAGAAGAGTATGGTACTGACAAAGTAGAAATTGTAAAGGGAAGGATAAAGAGGGAGTACATAGTGGTAGAAGCAAGGAGGCTGGTCTAGAGGAAAAATTTTTGAATCTTTGTGTGTTTCAGACTCAAGCTTGGATTCATCCTTTTTCTTTTTTTTTGGCACTTGACCCCTTGGTCTGGGATAATTTTATTTGATTCCCCTTTAGATCCCATTAGTTCCTGAGCTCACGTTTTGACCAGAGTTACGGAAAATGTACCGTCTGGTAACCAGTCTCATCAGGTCACCCACAGAAGTGTTTTCTCTTTGGTACTTACCTAACAGCCTTCTTCAGAAGATGTGGGTGTCATTTTTGTCCTGGATGAGAGAGAAGATTAAGATGGTTCATAAAGAAGTAAGATGCCCAGTGAGGTAGTCTTGTGGCACAGTGTCCCCTGCCTGCTTTCTGTTCTAACGTGTATTTTGGTATGAAGATACCCTGTGATTCTCTCCTTATTTTTTTCTGAAATTTCCTCCAGTCTCCTTGCTCAGTTTTAGTTTCCTTTACCCTGCCTTTCATCATGTTGTAAGTTCCTTCTGTTAGCTACCAGAAACATAGGCCTCACTAGGAGCTCTGTCTCATTTAATAACTTGCTTGAAAGAAAGAAAAGTGTCAAGGAGCATGTAAATCTTTCCCAGTTTCTAGATATACTCAGCTGAACGTAAATTTGAGATACTTCCTTTGAAAGGGAATCATGGCTTTCTTATCTCCGTGGCTTTCCTGATAATTTGAGTTGTGTGCATGTTCTTTTTTTTTTTTTTTTAAATAGATTTATTTTATTTATTTATTTAGGCTGCATTGGGTCTTTGTTGCTGCACGTAGGCTTTCTCTAGTTGCGGCTAGCAGGGGCTACTCTTCGTTGCAGTGCGCGGGCTTCTCATTGCAGTGGCTTCTCGTTGCAGAGCACGGGCTGTAGGCGCGCAGGCTTCAGTAGTTGTGGCTCGAGGGCTCTAGAGCGCAGGCTCAGTAGTTGTGGTGCACGGGCTTACTTGTTCCACGGCATGTGGGATCTTCCCAGACCAGGGCTCAAACCCATGTCCCCTGCGTTGGCAGGCGGACTCTTAAGCACTGCGCCGCCAGGGAAGTTCCTGTGTGCATGTTGTGAGATTGGGAGTTTCTTCTTGGGCAGTTCTGGGGGCAGCCTGATTGCTTCTATCTTGGAAACAAAATCATCTCCCACTTGTACACTTCTGCTATCACAGATAGCTCCTCTCTGCTTGAAGACAGAAAAACATAAATATCTTTTAGATTTGTTTTGAAACAGATTAGACACCCTAGATTTCACTTGAATTGGTGTGTGTGTGCACGTGCCTACATGGATATGAGTGTGCGTGTGTATTTTGGTGGGGGAAGGAAGAGAAAACGCTGTGCCATGGAAAGAACACAGGACAAGGAATTTGGAATTCCAAATCAGAATCTTGGTTCTGTCTGTCCCCGGACTAAGTTGTATAACCCTGGGCACATCATCCCACTCCCCTGACCTCAGTTTTTTCATCTGAAAATGTAAATAATAATAATTCTCACCTATCCTCAGCAAAATGCTGGCTTGAGGATATGAACAAAAGCTTTTTACATATGAGAACATTTTTATTAGAATTGCTTCTTCCCCTCCTATGGTTAATCATTCATTCATTGGTTCATCCATTCAGTAATGATGGGGAGTGATGTGATGTGACTTTCTGGAGGGGAACGTGAGTGGAGGTGGGGGAACAGTAGGGTGGCTGCAGTCATCTAGGAAGGAAGTGCGAGTGTCCTAGACCCAGTGGTGGCTGAGAAGGTGGAAAGAAGTGAATGATTCAAGTTACGATAGAGTGCACTGATCAGAATCTTTTTGGGGGAAATAAAACTGAAGTTTAAATAACTGAAGAACAAGATGAGTTCTTGGGGACAAATATGTAGAAAAGTGTGCCCTGAGAAGGAAGAGGTCAGTGAGGTTTAGGTGGGAACTACTTCCTGTTTTGTTTTGTTTTTAGAAAGGAAAAGGAAGAAAGTTGCTTTCCATGTAAAAGATCACAAGCCATCAGATTGATGGCTTTTCATTTTAAGTAACATATGGTATGAATGATTTCTTTCTTTATTAACTTCCAGTTACTTTAATTTCTCAGGGTGTGGTAATAGCAACCTCAAAACCCCAAAGAAACGTAAACTTTGTAGCATGGTTCAGAATGACTTTTATATTTTATTGAACAAAGGCTGGCTTGTGGGACAGTCACAATATCTGTGGGTTGTGTCAAGACACAGACTCACAGTAGAGCTGCTGACACTTTCATTTGCCTGTTAACACAGTCATTGTTCACAGAATCAGAATCAACGCATCAGTGCTAGTCTGTGGAATAAAGGCTGCATTGCAGATCTGCATAATGGTAATCAGCCTGTTGCCTGACTCATTTATTCTTTTTTTTACATCACTGAGTGACAAATGTACGGCACGTGGATAGGAGTTCTGTTGGTTGAAAATATCACAATAGCAGACAACAGTCTTTAGAGACTGTGATTGAACTAACTACAATAAGTATGTCTATGTTCATTACATTCTCCACTTCTAGATCAGCCAATTCACGTGTTTTATGGGAATACACCATTATTATTCCATCTAAATAAATGAAGGACACACATTTATATAATTTTTCATTCACATAGTACTGTGCATTATCTAGCTATATTTGGAGGGAATCATTTATTTTTTAATTTTTAAATTATTCATGCATTTGGTGAGCATGTGTTTTACCATATGCTAGCCATTGTTTTAGGCACAGGGATTCACAGAGGACGGGCAGACATTACTTCTGCTCTTCTGAATAGGGAACACTGACACATACCTTAAATTAAATATTGAATATTAAATAATATTGAATATATTACAGTGAATAATATAATAAGTAAATATATAATAAATGAATAATGATAATGAATTGTTCATTATTTTAGTAAATTAAAGTCAGTAAAATAATTGCAAATTAGTAATTTCAAGTTGTAATACTATGCAGGGCCTAGTATATTGTGGGAGGGATTTGAATTTTAGTCCAAGTGTAGTGGGGTAGCCGTGTAAAGTTTTAGGCAGGGGAGTATTGAGACCTGGTGTTGTAGGTTAAAGACTATAATTTTGCTTCTGTGTGAAGAGTAGATTGAGCAGAAATAGAATAGCCAGTACTCACAATAAAAGATGCTCAACATAATTAGTCATTAGGGAAAGGCAGATCAAACTATAATGAGGTACTACAATGAGATATCAATTCATATCCACTAGGAAGACGATAATCAAAGTGACAGATGCAATAAGTGTTGGCAAGAATGGAGAGGAACTGGCATCTCAGATATTGTCGGTAAGAATGTAAAATAGTACAGCCACTTTGGAAAATAGGCCATTTCTCAAAATATTAAAGATAGAGTGAACCATATGACCCAATGATTCTACTCCTAGGTATATACCCAGGACAAACAAAAATATATGCTCATAGAAATACTTGTATATGAATGTTAAGAGCAGCATTATTCATAATAGTGAAAAGGTAGAAATAATCCACATGTCCATCAGCTGATGAACTGTATATAAAATGTGCTATATCCATACAGTGCAGTATTTTTCAGCCACGAAAAGGAGTGAAGTACTGACACACGCTCCAACAAGGATGACGCTAGAAAACTTTATGCTTAGTAAAAGAAGCCCATCAGAAAAGACCAGATATTGTAGGATTCCTTTTATATGAAATGTCTAGAACTGGCAAATCCATAGAGACTGAAAGTGGATTAGTGTTTGCCCAGGGATAGAGGGTGGGGGTGAGGGCTGACTTAGTGGGTATGGGGTTTCTTTTCAGGGTGATGAAAATATTTTGGAGTTAGATAGTGGTGTTGGTTGCACAACTCAGTGACTCTACTAAAAACCGTAGAATTGTACACTTACATGGGTGAGTTGGTTAATATGTGTATTACATCTCAATAAAGACGTCAAGGAAAAGAGAAAAAGAAAGGAAACCAGTAAGAACATGGGTTATAAGTGGCCTTTGTTCTTGCTACAGGTCACAACTGGCGCACGTGGGGAATTAATGTGCCAGATACATACATACTAGCTGTCAGGATTCCCTCTGATCGCCCTCTGTATTCATACACCAGCCCCACAACATGACCTCCATTTCTCTGAACCAGCCCTGCACTTTTGTTCCTGCTTACCTTTGTTTAGGCTCTGCTGTTTTTCTTTTCCTTCTCTTTCTATTAGGAAAAAAAAATGTACAAATTCTACAAGGTCAGTTCAAATTCCTCCTTGAAACTCTCCTTGGTTGCCCAGTAATACATCATTATTGTTTTCTGTGGGTTCATTACATGTGGCTTGTGCCTCTGTAAGGTCTCAACCACATAGCATTTCAAGACTCATCTTGAATTCACTTCTTCTCTCCCTCCCTCCCTCGCTTCTCCTCTTCTCTCCTTCCTTTCCTTCCTTTCTTCTGCTCCAGCTCCTGTACGCTCTCTCTTTCCATCCCTTTTTGACAGTCAGAAGGAAGTTTCTCTTTAAATTCCCCAAATCTCTCTTCTCCTATTTGATATCTGTAAAACTGCTTACAGTTGGTTTTCCAAGACCTGTATAATAGATGTTCCTTGAACAGAGTTTCACCTTCTTCTCATTATAGCATCTCCCTCCTTCCAGAACTCAGCTTTGGCTAGCAGTTTCAAGCAGGATATATAGTAAGCAAGTTTTAAAATAATCCATTCAGCAAAATTTTCCAATAAATATTTATTAAGCACCTACTATGTGCCAGGCACCAGTTCTTAGGGATACAGCAGGGATCAAGACAGTTACGGTCTTTGATATTATTCAAGATCAGAAAATAACAAGTGTACTGCAGAGACAAATTGAGTGATGGGAGAAAGAGTAGAGTGAGTGAGTGTGAGGCATCTTAAGATTGAATGGCCAGGTAATGTCTGTGAGGAGACGTGACTTGAGCTGTGATCTGAATGACAAAAAGAAGCAAAAAAGCATCCAGGCAGAGGGAAAAGCTCATGTGTAGCCTCTAGTGTCAGAAGGTGCTTGGAGTGTCAAAGGACCTGACGAATGTTTTGTTTAGTGAGTCTGGTGGGCAAAGGAATGAGAGAGGCAGCAGTGCAGTTGGAGAACTAGCCACGGGCTAGATCTTCTGTAGTTCTGCATGTTGGTGGAAGGAGTTGAGATTTATTCTAATTCCAAGGAGAAGCCACTAGAGGATACTTGACACGTGTACCAGTTTCTAAATTTGTTGAAGTTTGGGGATTTCCTGTTTAAAACTTGTTTTGGTTTATGAAAAGTTAACATTCCAGGCCAGAAAGTGAAAAAAGGAAAGTGGAGAGTGGCTCAGGAGTTGGAACTCACTCTAGCTAAGCGTTAAACGGGTAAATAAGAACTCACAAAATACCAAGCTTGAAATGATAAAGGACATCTAGAGATGCTATTACCAGAGGTTACACAATAAGTATTGTGGGCTTCATATTTTTGCATAATCCAGTTCTAGCTTAAAAGCCCAAGGAAAGGATTCTTTTCTATCAGAAAGAGGTTTTTTTTGGTTTTTTTTTAGCGGTACGCGGGCTTCCCACTGCTGTGGCCTCTCCCGTTGCGGAGCACAGGCTCCGGACGCGCAGGCTCATCGGCCATGGCTCACGGGCCCAGCCGCTCCGCGGCATGTGGGATCCTCCCGGACCGGGGCACGAACCCTTGTCCCCCGCATCGGCAGGAGGACTCCCAACCCTCTATCAGAAGCCCTCTATCAGAAGCCCTCTATCAGAAAGAGTTTTAAAAGCCCTTCTCATTGTCACACAGAAGAGAGTATGGATCTTGTAATGGAACTGAAAATAGATTCGACTGGTTAAAGCGACAAAGAACTGTAGTATCACATTCTCAGCCAGCATTGTAAAGAGCATTTTGGAAGGAATGATGCATTCCAATAGACATCTACTGAATACACCAAATGCTTTAATAATGTTTATTCATTTTGGATATTGGAAAACTTGACTCCTAGGAATTTATCTTAAGGAAAAGATCAGAGATCTGCACAAACAATCACCAGCAAGTATGTTCAAGAATTTTTTAAAAATAGTAAAAATTTGGCAACCTTCTAAATATTTAGTAATAGGAGAACGGTTAAATAAATACTCCTAAGCAATGTAATATTCTTCATTAGGCATAATGATATGGTAGGAGAATACCTAATGACAAGGATTTTTTTTTTCTATGAAGTATGGTTAAGTGAAAAATATGATATTTTTTCCAATTATTGATGGTTAAGTGGAAACAAATTAGGTTACAAAATACCATGTATACTTTATTCTTAGTTCTGAGATTGTATATTTAAGAAAAAAAGGAATAAAACTTTTCCAAAATGTTAACAGTGGTTATCTCTGAGAGAGTGGATAAAAGAAGATTTAAAATTTTCTCCCTTTCAATTTATTTTTCTTCCTTTTAGTTTATTTTCTGAAATTTCTAAAGTGAATATAAGTAAAAACTAATGTCCATTAATCAAGAATTAATAAAAGTCCATTAATCAAGAATTAATTAATAAAAATAGCTGAAGATTTACTTGCTGTTCGCCAGGCAGTAACTGCTTTACCTTATCATAAATAAGTTTATTTAATGCTTACAATCATTTTTCGAGACAGGTAATCCATTTACTGTTGACAAAATTGAGGCACAGAGATGTTAGTAATATACCCAAATCACACATCTAGCAAACATTGGTGCTGGGTTTAGAATCCCAGGCATTCTGATGCTGAAGTCCACCCTTTTAATTCGGATACTATGTTTCTAACAAATACCTAAACAGAAAGTAAAAAGTTTGTCCGTTACCAGACACAGAATGAGAACTGTTTCCTCCACTTCTTTGTTAAGAGGTTATCACCAGTTCCTCAGGAGTGGCTCCAGACTACATGTCTTCGATTACCAATTTTATAGAATGTGGATTCCATCGTTTTCCATGAGCCTCTCAGGTTTTGTGATTAAACACATCTGTGTATTCCCATATGTAGGTACTTAGACAAGAGGCTCATACCAGACTTTATGAGTTAAGATTCTGGTGTCTCTCCAATGGGAAAAACCAGGTAAACTGATTGTGCGTAGTTGTCTTAAGTAGGCTTCTGTCTCACTGGGGCTGCAGTGTGCTACCCCACTTCCTCTTATTGTGTCCTTGTGTCAGATGGCTTGGGCTGGCGCTTGTCATGTATACCTTTTATAAGGTATTTAGATTATTTTAGCAAGAAGAACACGCACTAAGAGACATGAAAAAGAAGACTTTACCCCAGGAATGAAACTGGAATAAGATGTCAGAAGAGACTGTGGTCCGATTCACTTTGCTGTACACCTGAAACTAACACAACATTATAAATCAACTATACTATAATAAAAATTAAAAACAAAAAAGAGGCTCTGGTGAGAACTGCCCCATAACCATGACCATGACAATAGCATGTATCACGTAACACATATTATTATTACTTATTGAAGTATAGTTGATTTACAATGTTGTGTTAGTTTCAGGTGTACCGCAAAGTGACACACACACACACACACACACACACACACACACACACATATAGTCTTTTTCAGATTCTTTTCCATTATAGGTTATTACAAGATATTGAAAGTAATTCCGTGTCATACACTAAGTCCTTGTTGTTTATCTATTTTATATTTAGTAGTGTGTATCTGTTAATCCCATACTCCTAATTTATTCCCCGTCCCCACCTTTCCCCTTCGGTAACCATAAGTTTGTTTTCTGTGTCTGTGAGTCTATTTCACATAACAAATAATATTAATAAGTGCTTGCTAAGTGCACATAGTACATGTAATTCCCATTACTCCTCACAACAGTCTATGAGATGTGTGTGATCATTCTCCCCACTGATGCCAGGAGAGATAAATTGCCCAAGGCCGTGCAGTAAGCACTAGTGCTTTTCATTACAGGGCTATTTTAGCTCCCACAAAGGCAAATGGCATCTTTGACAGCCAACACCCTGCATCTCTGTTCCTTCCTCAAATAGAAATCCTTAAATTATTATTTTCATGATTGTTTTACTTCTACTAAGAGATAAATGAAAGTTTTGCTTTTTGTGGGCTTTCAGTGTTCCTTGTGAGAGAACCTTTTCCAACCTATTATAAAAACTCTTCATTGAAATGTCTGTGTTCCTTCAGCTGCCCCTGGGGACTCGTGATCCTGAGTTGCGCTGGCAGAGAATGTGGTGCTTCACTATAAGGGGCTTTGGGAGTGGTCTGATCACTGTGAAGTGATGGCTGAATCAGGATGGCTAGAAGCCTTTGGAATCTGACAAATTCACAACCTTTTTTATTTACCTGCTGGTTGGAAGATCAGAGCCATGTTTCAGGGATACCCCTTCTGTCTCTGTCAGCTGCTTACCAGAAATCCCTAACTGGTTGTCAGCAATTATGCTCTGGTCCTCCAAATTGGACATTCCCATTTGAATGCATCATCACTTCAGCGTGGGTCATTTTCAGCCAGTATTTAACATGGCACCTTTCCCCCATGGGCATTCTGTACTGACTCCCACTCTCCTGTCCTGAAAAAGATACTCCCTTTCACCTTGCTTTTTAGCATACACTCTAAGTGGTTACAGTGTTTATAACCTCACCTTCGGTATTGCCTTTCTCTTTTTAGCCCATTCTTCAATGAATTATAATGCATCTTTAAAGGATAATCACTCCTCCCCTCAACAGAAAAAACAATCAGTGTTCATTTTACAATATCAAAGAGGTGAAAAAGAGAAAATGAAAATTACGTGCAATTAAGGTGCTCAGAGATTACTATTACCATTATACAAGTGTCTTCTCTTTTGTATTGGTACCTGTGTCCTATACTTTACAGGTAGAGATATGCATATAAGCTGTACGCCAATGAAAATGTATTTTATAAATTTATTTATTTATTTATTTTTGGCTGCATTGGGTCTTCAGTGCTGCGCACGGGCTTTCTCTGGTTGCGGTGAGCAGGGGCTACTCTTTGTTGCAGTGCGTGGGCTTCTCATTGCGGTGGCTTCTCGTTGCGGAGCACGGGCTCTAGGTGCATGGGCTTCAGTAGTTGTGGCACGTGGGCTCAGTAGTTGTGGTGCATGGGCTTAGTTGCTCCATGGCATGTGGGATCTTCCCAGACCAGGGCTCAAAACTGTGTCCCCTGCATTGGCAGGCGGATTCTTAACCACTGTGCCACCAGGGAACTCCCATGAAAATTTATTTTAAAAATTGACGTCATTTAATGGTTCTGACAAACCTAGGGGCAGGACAGGAGTAAAGACGCAGACATAGAGAATGGACTTGAGGACACGGGGAGGGGGAAGGGTAAGCTGGGACGAAGTGAGAGAGTAGCATGGACATATATACACTACCAAATGTAAAATAGATAGCTAGTGGGAAGCAGCTGCATAGCACAGGGAGATCAGCTCCATGCTTTGTGACCACCTAGAGGGGTGGGATAGGGAGGGTGGGAGGGAGACGCAAGAGAGAGGGGATATGGGGATATATGTATTCATATAGCTGATAAACTTTGTTATACAGCAAAAACTAACACAACATTGTAAAGCAATTATACTCCAATAAAGATGTTAAAAAATTAAAAAAACAATTGACTGCAACCTCAGGTGACTAGCCAAGGAAGATGGACACATTTGTTTGGGATAATTGCTGTTTTGTTCAAGCTAATGCTTATTTTTCCCCTTTAAAAAGCATACATCCATTGTACTGCACAAATATTCAGTGTATAGTTTAAGTCTTACATACGTATATACCATGTAACAACCCCCAAGATTAAGACAAAATGTTTTCAGCATCCTGCACCCCAGAAAATTCCCTCGTGGCCCTTCCCAGTGAAGAACCCGTTTTCCCTAAGAGGACTATTCTGACCTCTTTCACCGTAGATTAGTTTTGTCACTTCTTAAACTTTATATAAATGGAATCATCCAGTGATAATAATAATCTCCCTTCAGTGTCTGATTTCTTTTGATTAATATTATGTCTGTGAAAGGCATCCATGTTGTTGCATTAACAGTAGTTTGTTCTTTTAAGAACATGGCTGCATAGTATTCCTTGTGTGAATACACTACAGTTGATTTTGTTGATGAACAATTTTGGGTTGTTTCTAGTTTTAGGCTTTGATGAATAAAGATGTTATTTTGAAGGAGGCTGAGTCCTTTGTAGTGATTGCGTCGTTGCCCAGCTTCTCCCTATGCCCAGTCCTGCTCCTTTCCTCTTTATCCCACCATCAATTTTGAAGTTCTCCTTAATAATCGTCTCTCATGGCGATAATCTCCATCTCACAGTCCACTTCCTGAAAACCTTACCTGCAACAACAGCCTGGATGGATATATGTCACATTGGCTGTGCTGTTTTATTTTGCTCTAAGACTTGGAAACACTAAACCTTAGAAGTCAAGTTTTCATAAGGTCCTGGTCACAAAAGGGATAGAACCTGGCATGCCAGGTGCACTGTCAGATTGAATGTCATGGTCAGTAGTAATGTACCAAAAACACGAATGAGAGTTCTCTAGATTTTTAGGCAAAAGCTTCATGTAAAATGAGAAGAGTAGTGGTGTAGGAGGTGTCATCTGGCTTTGCGTGTACAAAATGAATTGAGAAGAAACCTGTTTTGGACAATTATAAGAGTTCTGACATAAGGAAACAATAAGAAGGGAGGGAGGGATGGGAGAACCTTTGTGAAGGTTGGAGGCCCAGCTTGAGGTCATTAAAGCTGTGTGTAGGTATGTCAGTGCAGAAAACGGAGAAGTTAATGATGACACCCATGCTCTGAATCCAAATGGCTGGGATTACATTTCTTGTTCCATTCATTTAGGCTTTGGGGAAGGGGAAAAAAGAGGGTAAAGGAGCATGCTTTTGATAAACACCATGTGTGGGGGTCAGGAGATGCAGTGTTCAGTTTAAGAGTATGGTAGAACCATAAAAAAAAAACTATCAAGGAATAGGAGATATGGGTCTTTTATGGACAAAGAGATTTTAAAAAGAGGGATAAAGATCTGGGGGTCACATCATGTAGTTAACAAGTTACCCCAAGACTTATCAGGTGAAAAAGACAGTATATTTCTTATTTCACAGATCTGTGGGTCAGGAATCCAGGGGCGCCTTAGCTGGGTTTCTCATGGGGCTGCAGTCATCTCAAGGCTTAACTGGGAAGGATTTGCTTCTTAGCCCACTTACGTGTTTGTTGGCAGGATTCACTTCCTTGTGAGTTGTTGGACCGAGTTTCAGTTCCTCATGAGCCCTTGACCATTCTCGATTGGTTGCCACATTGGTCTCTCCACAGGGCAACAGACCACATGGTAACAAGGGAGCGAGAAGGTGAGAGAGAGTGCCAGCAACAGACAGAGAAGGCTAGCAAGACGGAAGTCAGACTCCTTTGTAACCCCATCATGGAAATGACATCCCATCACCTGTATTATATTCTGTTTGTTAGAAGTGAGTCACTAGGTCCTGTACATACTCGTGGGAAGGAGATTACAGAAAGGTGTGGGTCCCAGGAGGTGAGGATCATTGGGAACCCTGCCAGAATTTGCCAACCACATTTGTTTAAAGTAATATTGGAGGACATGGTGCTGATACAATACAGAAAAACTCTCTAAGCATTTTCGGCCACCTGTAACTTTGCAGTTAGGAACTTCCAGAAGAACATTAGAAATGTTTTCCTTTGATAGCGGGCCATATGTCAGTGGAGGTGTTTCTGGCGTTTATTAATGCACTCAGTAACTTGATTTGAAAAGTGAACTGTGCAATACTGTATAATTTCAAACACTTTTCTAGCAAAAATGTATTACTTCAATTAGACTGATTTAAAGCTGTTAGGATTGTCAGAAATGATTTTTAAGTGGATATGTCAAGGTAAAAACAGCAGTTGTCAAGTGAAGAAAGCAGTAATTTGTGCCTGTGCTGATTGGCTTATGAGCAATTGGGTCTTTAAATACTAACTGAGCATTTGTGCTTACCATTTCTCTTCTGGAAGCCATTCTGGCAGTGAGGGATTCAAACTGTTGGAATGCTATTGTTTGTGGTAAATATTTGTCCTATGACTAGGGAATTAAATTTGGCTTCTACCCTGTAATATAGACAAAAGCATCAGTAAGAAGTGAAAGCATTTAAGCAACTCATTTCACCAGTTGGTCAAACACACAGCATAAGCGAAGCATTCTGGGTGATTACAGAGTGGAATAATAACAATAATAACGACTACTCTTTGATGAGAGCAAGTCAGGTGACTTGAAGCCCTTGAAAAAGCTTGAATTCTATTTGCAATCTTTTTAGGCTATTAATTTCTTTAGCAAGCCTTTGTTATTGGGCAGTGGAAAGGAGGGCTTTTGCTTGACCTCTGTGGCAGGGTTTCTTAGTAGTGGCACTACTGACATTTTGAGTCACATAATTCTTTGTTGTGGGGTGCTGTCCTGTTCATTGTAAGATGTTGAGCAGCATCCCTGGCTTCTACCCACTAGACGCCGATAGCTTTGCTTCCCCTATCCCAGTTGTGACAATGAAATATATTTCCAGACATTGTGAGAGGTACCTGGAGGTGGAGGGAGAGAGGCAAAATCACCACACTATGGGAATTACCACACTTTGCAATTAACATTCTAAATTAACAAGAGGTACTGTTATCTTTTACCTCTTGCATTTATGAATATGTTGTCTTTTCTCTTGGTATTCAAAAGCAAAATTCCATATGCTATATATAGGATAATTCATTATTTTATTCATTGAGCCAATAAACATTCATTGAGTGCCTACTGCATGCAATGGACTTTACCTAGGCATTATAAAAGATACAGAAAAAAAAAAAACTGTTACAGACTTTTGTCCTTAACAAGCTTGAGATCTTAGAGGAGGTGGAGTAGGGATTTAGGTCATGAATATGCATAACTGTAATGCAAGTAGGAAGCATTCAATTTGACGAAAGAGGTAAAATTTATGAAATGTCTTAAAGGAGGGGAACTTTTATTTTCCTTTTGCAGACCAGTGGTAGATGAGAAGTTCATTCCTGAGCTGGGATTCTGGAATCTGAGTTTAACAGGGTGAGGCTGACCTACTGTTTGCAGTATGAGAGCAGATTTGGAGTTGGAACTAGAACTCTGGAATAAAACATCAAATCAATAGGGCCAGGGCGAGAGATGGAAACCCAACCTAAAGCCTTCGTGTGGGTTCTCAGCCAGAAATGGCAAGATGGAGGAAGCATATTTAATACCAAAAATGGGAGGAACCTGGAGAAGGTTCCTGAAACACTGCTAAACAGCACTTGGTCCCTTTTGTAGGAATCTGCTAACACACCCAAGACGCAACAGGGGCTGTAAGAGCACTGAACTGGTTTGATGGGAGGGAGGCCTCCAGTGGGACCACAGTTACTCTTCCATTACTCATGGTACCCCGTAGCTCAGGACTGGTATATGAAGAGCAATTCAAGCCGAATACAGGCAGTAGAAGAGTAGCCATCAGAGGGTACCAGGTACCTCCCACCGACCAGCCACGTGTTCACCATCTCCACCATCAGAGCTTTGTTGTGTGGGTGAGCCTTCCAAAAAAAAAAAAAAATTCTCCTAGAGATGATGTTATTATCCACAAACCTCATGGTGCTGAAATTCTCAACGTCTATTCCAAGACTGTTAATAGGTGTTACCTTGAAGAGTTTAATCAACAAATTTGTTTTTGAAATGTGAGTTAAAAAATTAAACACATTTGTTTACTGCACAACTTGTCAGAGTCATTAAGGTGCATCATACGTCTCAAATGGAGGGATATAATATGAAAACATTTCCAGATTATTTGATTACTAAGCTCTTTTGTTGTGTAACATCTCATGAGAACATGGTCTAGTCTACGGGCTTTGTACAGCCCTGCCTGGTTATCAATGAGTTGGTGGAATGAGAGCCTGTTGTCAGCTGGACTTTGAATGAATAGAGTATAGCAGGGCAAATATATCATCATGTGAATATTCACAGACCCCTCTCTTCTTCACCTGCTAAAGAAAAACCTGACTCTGCTAGCTTGGCTCCACCACTTCTACTCTACCAAATAGGTTCCTGTCTTAATCACCAGCTTCTTGGTCTTTATTCTTCATCACTGTACATGCTGAGGTCTGGGGACACTAGTTCATTGCTCTAAAAAGCAAAGAGCAGATGGTAGGAGGAAAATAATAGAAATAATAAGGGGGAAATGAGAAGTGGGACAGGTTTAAAGAGCAGTTGTTGGTGTTTGCCTTCATGCATCTTGGAGTTTGAGAAAGAGGGAGTGTTTGGTAAGAGACTGTTTTTCCTGATGTTACAAGAGTTGGCTTTTTTCCTTATCAAACTGTAGTAAACATTTAAATTGCTTTTTATTTACTGGTTACTAGGATGAATTTCTTTCAGTATAAAAATGAGTTGAAGTGAGGCTTTAAGATGGGATCCAAAAGGCTTGTATTTATAAGGGTTATTACAGGGACTATTTAATTGGAAGCAGAGCTTGTGGGTTAAGGTGAAAGAAGGTCAGAGTATATGAGTGGAAATAAGTGCTTAATGGAATGATTTGGTGAATATCTGTTATTTTTGTTTTCCGACCCACGTTCTCAGAACAATAAACACTCTCCTTCTTCTAGGAACTGTTCCTCTTCCACTCCATGTGGTACTGAGGAGCTGCCAATGACAGAATACAGACCTGTGGCCACAGGAATGGGCACACAGAGGAGGCCTGGCCAATCACAGTTACCCATTTCCATGGCTGTGGGGATGAGCATGTGATCCAATCCAGGCCAATCAGAATCCTTCCTTGCAATTTTATGTAGAGAGGTGGTGGACTAGAGAAGCTGTGATGGGATTAAGCAGGGATGATGGAAACCTGGAGTTGTCTGCATTCACATTCCTGTTACCGTTCCATCCTTCTAGCTGCCCACTAGGAAGAAGCCAGTCTGTAGAAAAGGAGGACATCAGCAGAATCTGAGTTGGGAAGTGGAGGGAGATTGTAAAACGTAATCACATTGTCTAAGTTACTGGGCTCCCTGTGGCCAGCTTACCTCTGGACTCCCCTGTTATTCGGGCCAACCATTCCAGTCTAGCTTAACTGATCTTAGTTTCTGTCAGTTGTAACCAAAGGAGTCTTGGGGAATCATCCAGCAATGTTCTGAGTGCCTTGAGGACAGAAAGGTGTAGACTGAAGTGACAAAGGAGGAAGGCCTTGGAGATGGAGAGAGAAGGCATTGCTGTCAACTTTCTCATGAGCTCTGTTTGCTTAGAGCAGAACCTCATGGGAGACTGGTGGGGTAAGGAGGGACTGGTGATGGTGAAGTGAGTGAGCACTGAGAAACTGATTTCTTCTCCTCGCCCTGAGCTGGCTGCCCTACTGAGGTGATGAGGCAGAATAAGCTGGGTTCCCTGGCTGGTGATTTGATTGTGAGTCACCTAAGTTTATGTTCTAAAGATTGATCTTTCTTTTCTCTGATCTGTTTATCACTTGTAGTCGTGGTATAGTACCATAAAAATATGTTATATTACTGTAAAATACATATATGGTATATCACCATAAAAATATGTAGTATATTGTCATAAAATCATACAGGTCCACACTTTTTATCCATTGCTTGTTTTATCAGTTGCACATCTTTATGGTTTGAAGAGGCTGTAGGTAAAAAGAAAATACGATGCTTTCTTCAGATACATCTGGTGTGGTATTCAAGCTGTGGATATGAACAGGATGAAATAGTGGTAGAATCTACCCACATCCGGCTCGGCAGGGTTACTCACCTCATCAGTGCAGGGTGGCACCCACAGATTCTTCTCACATCTACTCGCTGTGTATTTCTTTAAAAAAATCAGTTCCTCCTGCATAAATTCATGTCTCACTTTGTGTCTTTGTGAAAGGCAGTAACTAAGCAGATGATATGCCTTTGAAGTAGGAAGTGTTTGAGTTCTTGAAAGAAAACACAGAGACCATATTGATTTTTCACTGTGAACCTGAAACACAAATGGGAACACTACATCAGGGTTTTTTTTTTTTTTCCTTGGTATTTACTTTATTTTATTTCTCTATCCTTCTGTTAAAAATAAAGTTCTGTGCTGCTGTCCCTGGTCTTAGCTTGTCATCTTCTTTCTCTTCTATTCCCTGTATACCTATTAGGGTTGAATTAGAAATCCATTTCCAAAGGCAACTGAACTGGGAAATTAATTTACCCTTTGGTCTGTGTGCATGGGCATGAGGTGTGGGCATGGCTTAGTGGAAGCAGGTGGGCAGTAAACCCCTCATAAACTTGGCAGCAGGGCTAGGGAACCTCTAACCATAATCCAGGGCCTTTTCTGCCTAGGTTAAAAGGTCTTGGACTCTATGTCCTGTAGCGACTCAATAAATGTTAGCTGATTTTTTAAACAGTTGATAACAACTGTGTGTTCCTTGAAGAAACTTGGGGTGTGTAGCCAAGTGAATGGAACAGATGTGGGGAAATTGATGATGATAATGCTGGAGACTAATATTTATTGAACACCTACTATGTGTAAGGCACTGTTGGAAGCACTCTATACATGTTTTCATTTAATTGTTACAATGACTTTATGAGGTTGTCCATCTCTCAGATGAGGAAACTGAGGCTCTGAGACAGAGCTCACATAGCTAGTGTGTAATGGAATAGGATTTGGACCCAGATCTCTGATTCCGGAGGCTAAGTTATAAAGGAGCTAATTGGAATTCAACTAGTGAATGGTAATTTGATGTGTCTATCAAGGCAGTGGCTGTCTTGTCAGGCTGTTCCTATAGATGCCCAAGTCTATGTTGAGGGTTATGGTCAGGGCTGTTGTAGAGAGAATTTCCATCCACTGGGTAAAGAGGACAGGATGAAGACTCAGAGGGGAAAGGCAGCTTGTGGGGGAGTGACCTCAGAATTTGGACAGGTAACCAGGGCCATGCATTATTAATAAGGATTTGGTATCTTAATCCTAAAACCTTACAAAGCATCGGAGAGGCTTAAAGCCAGGGTAGGACTTGCATTTTTATAAGATTATACTGGGTCACTGAAAAATGGATCCAAGTGGCCAGACTGGGTCAGCAGGGACTTTTAGGAGGTCATTCCATTGATACCATTGACATGGGAGAGCTAATCATGGCTTGAACTAAGTTACTTGAATAAAATAAATCACCAACTTAGGCAATATCGTCCCCAGATGTTTAGTCTGTCACATTCCCATTCATTCCTCCTGCCTTGTAATTCTGTCCATCGCTCACCACTTTCAGCTGGACAAGGAAACTTGGGGAATTTTGTGAAGAAGCTACTCATTATATCTGGGTAGTGAAGGAGGATAAGTGCAAATAAGTGACTAAATCCCATTTCTGGAGAGAGGTATCTGGGCGAAGGAGGAAAGTGGGTCTGAAGGACAGAGCTTGCCGTTGCTGGGAGGTGAAAGGATTGAAGTTACTATTTGTTCCCAAGACAGGCAACTCAGGGAAGTAGAAAAAGCTGTGAACTGGGAATCAGGAGACTCTTACTTTTTATTTATTTATTTTTTAAAAATTTGTTTTATAGAAGTGTAGTTGATTTACAATGTTGTGTTAAGTTCTGCTGTACAGCAAAGTGATTCAGTTATACATATGTATACATTCTTTTTCATATTCTTTTCCGTTATGGTTTATCAGAGGATGTTGAATATAGTTCCCTCTGCTCTACAGTAGGACCTTGTCATTTATCTATTCTATATATAATAGTTTCCATCTGCTAATCCCAAATCCCCAATCCATCCCTCCCCTACTCCCCTTCTCCCTTGGCAACCACAAGTCTGTTCTCTATTTTATTTATTTATTTTTAAAAATTTATTTTATCAAAGTTAGTTGATTTACAGTGTTGTGTTAAGTTCTGCTGTATAGCACAGTGATTCAGTTATATACATATGTATACATTCTAGGAGAGTTTTTCTGAACTATGGAATCCTTGCTGTGTCACTTATTCTCCTTAAGCCTCAGTTGTTTTGTCTAGAAAGTGGGAATAATAATGATTCTTGCCCTCTGTTGCTCATAGATTGCTGGAATATGTGGAAATGCTTAAAAAGCCACAAATCATTCTATACACATGAACTATTATGTCCAGTCATTGAGGTGAAAGACAATTTATGGATGCAAAGGACAACTTCAAGGGAAAGCACGCTCATATTTTAACATTTCAGTTATCTGTGTATCCAAGTATCATTCCTAGAATCTGATTTTATTTTCTGTTGTAAATAGCAACTTATCAACCAGCGTTTGTTTTGGGGAAGCAGTACTGAAGAGTGCTCAGACCATGGACTTGGGAGTCAGACGGATACAGGTTCAAGTCTACACTCTGCAATTTGATAGCTGTATAACCTTGGTGAAATTATTTAACTTCTCTGAATCTCAGTTTCCTCCTCCGCAAAATGGGTCTATTAGTAGAACTGACCTCCTAAGCCTGATTTGAGAAGTAAGTGCATTATTACATGGAAAGTTGTTAACGCAGTGGTTAGTCCATGAGAAGAACTCATTACGTGGTAGCTATTACTATTTCTATGTGCTTTCAATTTTACAGGGCACTTTTCAGCTCCATTTTCTCATTTAATCATCGTTAACATTATCGATAAGGTGGTGGTGGTGGGGAGGCCTGATTATTAAGCAACTTACATCATTTATCCACTTAGCTAGGTTTTGCATGGATATATGAACGGTCTCCCCTTTCCCCCTTTCCCACTTTCCCCATATTCCCTGGAAAATGCTCTAGGAGAGGGAATCAAATGGGAGAGAGGTGGATAATGATGAGAGCAAATGACATTAGGCCACTTCAAGATCAGGATGTTCCCACGCCCCTGGGCACCTATGACACTACAGAGAAGTTCCCATCAGCCCTTGCATCATTAGCGGTCCTCCCTCCTCGCTGACCCACGGGAGAGCACTTTGGTGGCGTGTCCCAAGGTGATGCTGACGCACAGCCTCGCGATGTTCCAAACAGTTCCGGGGAAGTAGTGGGCACCGGGCCAAGCTGGGACTCGTGATGTCACAGAGGAACCTTCGCACTTGGAAGGCTGACAGGGTCTGCTTTTGCCAGCTACGCACTGCAAGTCAGAAGGGAGTTGGACCTACACAAAGCACACCGTCACTCCAGCCTGGAGCCAGTCAAAATCAGAACAAGACTCTTTGCGGGTTATAGATTGATTAAACAGAAAGTGAGGAAAATGCTAAAGGGACGTCTCACTGTTTGAGTAGCACTCTCTAATCGTAAACCATTGGATTAAAAATTATTCCCGTGCGTAAGGGACAAACGCCGAGTTCCGCATTCCTGCATCAGACCTGAGGGTTCTCAGCCTCCATTGCCAAAGCTGAGGACTTGGACGGAGCAAAAGCTCTAGGGGGAGCTATTTTGTTTTGAATGCGGAGTGTAATCTGCCTTTCCAAGTAAGCAAGATAGTAAAATTCTCTCTTAAGAGTTTCTTCTGGAGAAAAATTGTACTTTCTGGGGCATTATGAAAATATTATAGAAAGACGCCCTGATCATCATGTAGGAAACTTCATAAAATATGTATCAATGTTGAATCTGAATTAGGAAATGAGGCACATGCTGTTCCCAACTATACCAAACAGAATTTGGGCATCTTGGGGATAAGGAAAAAAAGCACAGGCTTTGAAGTCAAGAAGACATGGGTTCAGGTCCTAGCTCAGCTACTTACTAGCTAAGTAGCCTAGGGCACGTTTCTTCCTAACACTGTGAAAAGGAAATAGGAAAGCACCACCCACCCATATTGTTACTTGGATTTAATTTGACAAATGCATTTAAAGCTTGACCTGTAGTAAGTGCTCAAAGAATGATTTTTCTACCCTTCTTATTTCTTAAGAGTGTCAGATATCATACCCATTCATCCCCATCTGTGAATTTTACTCTCTAATTGGTGGTTTTGCTTTTAATATGGAAGATGTGATTAGGTTCTCAAAACAGGGCACATACTCAAATTAGTGCTGCTGTGAAGCTAGGTGTCCTCCTTTCATATCTTTGATAGGATGGTTTGAGAACAGAGTCTCGGCAGAAGAGTGTTTGATGCTGTGGGGGAATGTATTTGTGCTCTGGTCAGAGAGAAAGTAATGACAGAATGGCATTTGCTTCTGTGGAAACGCCTGGGCAGTGACTTGAAAATGATCCTTGAACAAAAGCATATTTCCTGGCATGCTATGGATATACCACTGTGGCCGCCCAGGGACTGCTTGGCCCCTCAGACATAATATTCTGCTTGAGTTAAGCCTCCTTCAGAACCCAAAAGGCTAGAGGTCCAACAAGCCAATTTCTCTGCCTGCAACAAAACAAAGATTGCTTTGGAATCCGTCTTATAAATCACAAATGGGGCTTACTACCAGGCCAAGGAAACTAGGAGTAGTTAACCAATAGATGGAATCAAGAGAGGGGAAAAACACAGACCCACAAAAGAACAGCGACAGATTACAAGGGAAAGTGTTCTGCGTGTTCTCTCTCTTTCTGCTGTGTTAGGCCCCGGGCATCTTAATGAGGAGCTATATTGTCTCAGGATATTACCTCAGAGAGTCTCTCAGAAGCCTTGCTAAGAGGTTGCTTTCTTAATTTTTTTTCTCCTGCCACATGTATACAAGAGAATTCCATATTTGACAGTGTGTTGGTACTTCCTTTATTGAACAAAGGCATCTTAATTTTTCCATGACGGTAACATTTAAGTTACCTCAAGTCCAGTCTTAAAATAGTTGTTACGCTGAAGGGGTATTGTTAGAATAAAGCTGGAAGGAAACATGGAGACAACTACTCCAATTCCCTCATTTTATAGGTGACAATTCGGGTGCCCAAGTTTAGTGCCTTCTTAAAGCAACAAAATGACTGAGGTCAGGGCTGGGTCAAGAACTCAGATTTGTATTTCCACACCGAGGCTCTTTTGACATATCATCCTCTGGGTGGTACTCGATAGTAGAAAACTTAGAACATTATTAGGGATGTACGTCTAACAGAATAACACCAAACAGGCCCACTGTGGAAAATGGTGACACACAGAATGAAGGCGCCACAGAGATCATGGAGTTCACATTTTACAAAGAAAACGTAGCAAAGAGAAGGCAGCAGGGCTCATCACTGATGGAGCCAGGATTTGAACTCATCGTGTCTGGCGTATCTGGTACTAGTTACAAATTAAGCTGCAGTTGGCCAAGGGTTTTACTGGACTCATCTGTGTTTAGAGTATTTTGAGAGATTGGCTGACCCGACTTCAGTGGTGTGTGAGGAACTTTGCACTTTGGGAGCACATAGAGAGTCTGGAAATGGGAATTCTGCCGAGCCTGAGCAGGGGAGTTTTCCAGCTGCATCTCCAATCCTGTACCACACAGGAGAGCCTAAGTGACTTTGGAGTGTGTGTGTACGTTGTCGGGGAGACTGTGTTCTGCTTGAACACAATCTATCTTTTTCTTTTTTGCCCTTCACCTCTTTTAGTGACCCTTACAGCCCAGAAGAGCTTTCATGGTTTCTCCGTTTTGACAAGGGGTAGACACAGATGGCCCCTATGGAAGCCCCTCTCCAGGGTTTTTGCACTTGGGCTTAGTGATTGCATTAGTTACCTTTGGAGAGATGAAAGTCATATAGACTTGTGATCTAAAGCCACAAGGGATGCCATGATCAGATATATGTTTGAAAGTAGAAAACAACTATGTGGAGAGAAACAGATGACTGAATGAATGAATGGATTGCATATGCTTTATCTTCTCTGTAAGGGGTACTTGAACTGTGATTTTTCGTTATGACCTTTAGGAGTCTGACCATAAAACCAACACAACGGAAGACAGAGTGGAGACAAGGAATAAAAATGCGTCAGGGTAATATCATTTGGATCTGGAATCTAGTTGAACCAAAGCCAACCTCTGCCTCAGACACTTCTGAAAAAGAGGCCAATAGCTTCTCTCTTTTAACTTAAGTCAGTTCAAGTTGAGTTTTCAGCTCCATGCAAGAGAGAGCTGTAACTGACACATGAACTTCACATTGCCAGTGAACTGCTTTGTTTTGCGGGATGCCCAGTCAAGCTTTAAGAAAAAAGAAAAGAAGTGCTGGGTTGGCTGCTTTTTTAATTGTGGTTTTATTTATTTTTCATTTATTTGTTTTTGTAAAGAACATGTAAGAAACACTCCAACTGAATTCCACACGGTGCCTAGATCCTGATCCTTCTGAAGCAAAAAAAAATTTTTTCCATTCTCTGGATGGTTCCTGTACACTGTGGTTCTAAAAGAATAAGACACAAAGAGAGTTGGTCAGAGTAAAATTCTTTAAAAAGTCAGCAAACTGAAGGGGGTAGAAATGATCCAAAACAAAGAAAAACAAACAAAAAGGAGAAAAATATCCAAGTTTGAGGTTGATTTCATTTGCCAAATGCTCCTAGTAAATTGAGAAGTTGGCCAAAAGCACAACAAGGAAACGCTCGTTTGGGAAGGTATGCATTAATTAAGTAACTCCCATGGAAACAGAAAGTCTTTCTTCCGAAACAGAGTCCTGATATCGAAACTCATTGGCCTTAGCCAGCCTGGATTGAGTTCCTTTGTTCTACCTTGAACTAATCACGATGGTCTCAGGGATGAGATGCTATGATTGGTCAGGCTCAGATGTCTACCTGGAGCTATGGAGTTGATGGACACCACCCTACTGAGATGATGGAAAGGGTGCTACAAGAAAAATCAGCATGTGAAAGATGAGTGAGTGGAGGTCTGGGAGGTAACAACATAGAACATTCATACTAGAGGTGTCTCTAAAGTGGGCACTGGGTCGAATCCAAACTGCTTTAATGACGTATTTCTCAGGGAAACATTATTACCTAACATAAGCATTTCTTTGAGATTTATAGCAGACATACCTGTTTCTCTGTGTCAGCATTTTCACACTTACAGGAATAGTCCTGAAACACTGAAAATGTTAGAAAGGTATAGAATACTTGTGGTCTACAATGTAACACTGAGAAAGTAAGAACTGAACATTATGAAATCAGTTTCAGTTACTTGTTATAGGGCCTTATTATAAACTCAGGATTTCCTTCAGAGTGGTATTACTATAAATAATTTCAGAGCTATAAAAACTATAATTTTTGTGAAACTGTCAGCCTTGGGCTCTTTGACTATAACACATTCAGAACTTTCTCATTGATGCAGCCATAGAGAAAAAATACCTTGGTTAGGGTGACTATTGGCCCAACTAGAATGATTCCTGGAATCATTTGGCACGCTTGCAAGAAGTTTCCTGTAAAACAAAAAGTATATATTGTGTGTATTCAAAGAGTTGGGTTTGGTAATTTTTCTCATTGCACTTTTCTTATTCCTTTCTCTCAGAATATTTGATACATAAATAATTCATTAATTTAAAAACCTTCCCTCACACCTAGGAAATGTGTCTCATTCTGAGAGGAAGATGGATGCTTACAATAAAAATAAAACGTGGGAGGCTTCCCTGGTAGCGCAGTGGTTGGGAGTCCGCCTGCCGATGCAGGGGACGTGGGTTTGTGCCCCGGTCCGGGAAGATCCCACATGCCGCAGAGCGGCTGGGCCCGTGAGCCATGGCCGCTGAGCCTGGTGTCTGGAGCCTATGCCATAGGGAGAGGCCACAACAGTGAGAGGCCCGCGTACCGCAAGAAAATAAATAAATAAAACATGGGAAAGGTAAATGGGCATTGCTGGATAAATTCATGTTGGAAGAAAATAAGATGGTGGTCATGTCATTCTGGCCTGGTTTTCCCTTCTTTGACTTGCTAGTCCACCTTCAGAAACAGGTGACTGTACCGTCCATCATATTCTTCATTTCCTTTGTAGTAAATTTCACTGATTTTAATTACCATATATCATTGGCTTAATGTAATATGCAGTATTTGAGTTGCAAGGGGGCATGGACAACTAAAATGACATCTCATTTTTTAAGGGACCTTTGTTCTTAAATACAGGAAGTTGTAAAATCTCCAAGAGTAAATTTCATTAGTTCTTAGGCAGTACTATAAGGGATGGTATTCTACTGAGTCAACTCCTTAAACATGGATCAGGAGATTAACTTTCGTAGCAAACTGTCAATCTTTACTCCTAAATTATGGTGAGTAGTGATTGTTTTGGTTTTGGCTTTGAAGTTGAATTATTCTTTTTCCTCAGTTCTGTCAGTCAGAAAGGAGATTTTTCTTCTCAGCTGAGCTCTGCCTAGTTTTCTTTAGATAATTAACATCTCTTCCCCCTCCTCCACTATGCCATTACTTTGTTATTATTCTCATTTATCAAGTTCTAAATATTTCTTTAAAATTCTGAGGGGCTTGACAGGTTGAACTATATCCCATTATTGATGATATTAAATAACACCTTCTGAAAACCTCTCTTCAGGCTTTCTGTCAGAGTTTTAGTAAAATGTCATTATATTTGTATCTTTATTTCTTTAAGAGAGAGAGCGCGAGGTCATTCAGAACCATTTGCTAAAGCTCTCTGCAATATGTTCTTAGATAAAATTATGGTTTAGGAAACAAGAAAACAATAAATTTCTTAGACACATTCTATACTATCCATTGTCAACAGACAAATGAGCTTGAGTGTTCACATATACGTGTCCAAGAATTTTCATTGCTGCCTTATTTGTATCAGCTAAAAAACAAAGATAGTAACAACCTAAATTTCCGAATAGGTGAAACATTAAATAAACCATGCCACAACATAATGTTAAATAATATTGAAAAAGGATGAAGTAGATTTACCTGGACTCACTTGAAATGAAGTTCACGGAATATTATTAGAAATAAAAAGTAATTGCATAATAGTCCATATACAGTAAGTCCCCTACATACGCACCTTCAAGCTGCAAACTTTCAAAGATGCGAAGGTGCATCTGGTTCGAGCAAGGAACCAGAACCTGTGCCATCAGTGTCAGGCATGAGTGAAATTGCATTTTGCCCTCCGTCTCCTATTGCTGACGATACTTCAGCTCTTCCGTCTCCCATTTCTTCTCACACCTCCAGGAAGTAACTCTTCTTGCCTGTTTACTTGATGCCAGCCCCTATATGCCAGCTGTTGTACTGTACTACTGTACTCTTCAAGGTACTGTACTGTAAGATTAAAAATGTTTTCTTCAATTTTTGTGTTTGCTTTTTTATGTATTATTTGTGTGAAAAGTATTATAAAGCTATTACAATACAGTACTATAGAGCCTATTGTGTTACTTGGGTACCTAGGCTACCTTTGTTGGACTTAAGAACAATTTGGACTTTTGAATGCGCTCTCAGAATGGAACTCATTCGTATGTAGGGGACTTACTGTAGTCTCATTTTTTTTTAACATTTTTATTGGAGTATAATTGCTTTACAATGGTATGTTAGTTTCTGCTTTATAACAAAGTGAATCAGTTATACATATACATATATCCCCATATCTCTTCCCTCTTGCATCTGCCTCCCTCCCACCCTCCCTATCCCACCCTTCTAGCTGGTCACAAAGCACCGAGCTGATCTCCCTGTGCTATGCGACTGCTTCCTACTAGCTATCTATTTTACATTTGGTAGTGTATATATGTCCACATATATACTACCACTCTCTCACCTTGTCCCAGCTTACCCTTCCCCCTCCCCGTGTCCTCAAGTCCATTCTCTAGTAGGTGTGTGTCTTTATTTCCATCTTGCCCCTAGGTACTTCATGACCATTTTTTTTAAATTCCATATATATGTGTTAGCATACGGTATTTGTTTCTCTCTTTCTGACTTACTTCACTCTGTATGACAGACGCTGGGTCCATCCACCTCACTACAAATAACTCAATTTCGTTTGTTTTTATGGCTGAGTA
The DNA here is from genome assembly GCF_949987515.2 of Delphinus delphis. Classification (NCBI taxonomy): domain Eukaryota; kingdom Metazoa; phylum Chordata; class Mammalia; order Artiodactyla; family Delphinidae; genus Delphinus; species Delphinus delphis. Next base: position 79,403,813 of record NC_082692.2, on the reverse strand, counting down.
ATATTCCATTATATATATGTGCCACATCTTCTTTATCCATTCATCTGTCGATGGACAAATAGGTTGCTTCCATGTCTGGGCTATTGTAAATAGAGCTGCAGTGAACATGGGGATACATGACTCTTCGAATTATGGTTTTCTCAGGGTATATGCCCAGTAGTGGGATTGCTGGGTTGTATTGTAGTTCTATTTTTAGTTTTTTAAGGAACCACCGTACTGTTCTCTATAGTGGCTGTATCATTTACATTCCCACCAACAGTGCAAGAGGGTTCCCTTTTCTCCACACCCTCTCCAGCATTTACTGTTTGTAGATTTTTTGATGGTGGCCATTCTGACCAGTGTGAGATGATATTGAATTGTAGTTTTGATTTGCATTTCTCTAATGATTAATGATGTTGAACATTCTTTCATTTGTCTGTTGGCAATCTGTATATCTTTGGAGAAATGCCTATTTAGGTCTTCTACCCATTTTTGGATTGGGTTGTTTGTTTTATTGATATTGAGCTGCATGAGCTGCTTGTAAATTTTGGAGATTAATCCTTTGTCAACTGCTTCATTTGCAAATATTTTCTCCCATTCTGAGGGTTGTCTCTTCGTCTTGTTAATGGTTTCCTTTGCTATGCAAAAGCTTTTAAGTTTCATTAGGTCCCATTTGCTTATTTTTGTTTTTATTTCCATTTCGCTAGGAGGTGGGTCAAAAAGGAATCTTGCTGTGATTTATGTCATAGAGTGTTCTGCCTATGTTTTCCTCTAAGAGTTTTATAGTGTCTGGCCTTACATTTAGGTCTTCAATCCATTTTGAGTTTATTTTTGTGTATGGTGTTAGGGAGTGTTCTAATTTCATTCTTTTACATGTACCTGTCCAGTTTTCCCAGCACCACTTATTGAAGAGGCTGTCTTTTCTCCATTGTATATTCTTGCCTCCTTTATCAAAGATAAGGTGACCATAGGTGTGTGGGTTAATCTCTGGGCTGTCTATCCAGTTCCTTTGATCTATATTTCTGTTTTGTGCCAGTACCATGCTGTCTTGATTACTGTAGCTTTGTAGTATAGTCTGAAGTCCAGGAGCCTGATTCCTCCAGCTCTGTTTTTCTTTCTCAAGATTGCTTTGGTTATTTGGGGTCTTTTGTGTTTCCATACAAATGGTGAAATTTTTTGTTCTAGTTCTGTGAAAAATGCCAGTGGTAGTTTGATAGGGATTGCATTGAATCTGTAGATTGCTTTGGGTAGTAGAGTCATTTTCACAATGTTGATTCTTCCAATCCAAGAACATGGTATATATCTCTCCATCTATTTGTATCATCTTTAATTTCTTTCATCACTGTCTTATAATTTTCTGCATACAGGTCTTTTGTCTCCTTAGGCAGGTTTATTCCTAGGTATTTTATTCTTTTTGTTGCAATGGTAAATGGGAGTGTTTTCTTAATTTCACTTTGAGATTTTTCATCATTAGTGTATAGGAATGCAGGAGATTTCTGTGCATTAATTTTGTATCCTGCTACTTTACCAAATTCATTGATTACATCTAGTAGTTTTCTGGTAGCATCTTTAGGATTCTCTATGTATAGTATCATGCCATCTGCAAACAGTGACAGCTTTACTTCTTCTTTTCTGATTTGGATTCCTTTTGTTTCTTTTTCTTCTCTGATTGCTGTGGCTAAACCTTCTAAAACTATGTTGAATAAGAGTGGTGAGAGTGGGCAACCTTGTCTTGTTCCTGATCTTTGTGGAAATGGTTTCAGATTTTGACCATTGAGGATGATGTTGGTTGTGGGTTTGTCATATATGGCCTTTATGATGTTGAGGTAAGTTCCCTCTATGCCTACTTTCTGGAAGGTTTTTATCATAAATGGGTGTTGAAATTTGTCAAAAGCTTTCTCTGCAACTATTGAGATGATCATATGATTTATTCCTTAAGTTTGTTAATTTGGTGTATCACATTGATTGATTCGCATATATTGAAGAATCTTTGCATTCCTGGGATAAACCCCACTGGATCATGGTGTATGATTCTTTTTTTTTTTTTTTTTTAACATCTTTATTGGGGTATAATTGCTTTACAATGGTGTGTTAGTTTCTGCTTTATAACAAAGTGAATCAGTTATACATATACATATGTTCCCATATCTCTTCCCTCTTGCATCTCCCTCCCTCCCACCCTCCCTATCCCACCCCTCCAGGCTGTCACAAAGCACCGAGCCAATATCCCTGTGCCATGCGGCTGCTTCCCACTAGCTATCTAACTTACTACGTTTGTTAGTGTGTATATGTCCATGACTCTCTCTCCCCTGTCACAGCTCACCCTTCCCCCTCCCCATGACCTCAAGTCCGTTCTGTAGGAGGTCTGCATCTTTATTCCTGCCTTACCCCTAGGTTCTTCATGACATTTTTATTTTCCTTAAATTCCATATATATGTGTTAGCATACGGTATTTGTCTTTTTCTTTCTGACTTACTTCACTCTGTATGACAGACTCTAGGTCTATCCACCTCATTACAAATAGCTCGATTTCGTTTCCTTTTATGGCTGAGTAATATTCCATTGTATATATGTGCCACATCTTCTTTATCCATTCATCCGATGATGGGCACTTAGGTTGTTTCCATCTCCGGGCTATTGTAAATAGAGCTGCAATGAACATTTTGGTACATGACTCTTTTTGAATTTCGGTTTTCTCAGGGTATATGCCCAGTAGTGGGATTGCTGGGTCATATGGTAGTTCTATTTGTGGCTTTTTAAGGAACCTCCATACTGTTCTCCATAGTGGCTGAACCAATTCACATTCCCACCAGCAGTGCAAGAGTGTTCCCTTTTCTCCACACCCTCTCCAGCATTTATTGATGCTAGATTTTTTTTTTTTAACATCTTTATTGGGGTACAATTGCTTTACAATGGTGTGTTAGTTTCTGCTTTATAACAAAGTGAATCAGTTATACATATACATATGTTCCCATATCTCTTGCCTCTTGCGTCTCCCTCCCTCCCACCCTCCCTATCCCACCCCTCCAGGCTGTCACAAAGCACCGAGCCAATATCCCTGTGCCATGCGGCTGCTTCCCACTAGCTATCTACCTTACTACGTTTGTTAGTGTGTATATGTCCATGACTCTCTCTCGCCCTGTCACAGCTCACCCTTCCCTCTCCCCATAACCTCAAGTCCGTTCTCAAGGAGGTCTGCGTCTTTATTCCTGCCTTACCCCTAGGTTCTTCATGACATTTTTTTTTCTTAAATTCCATATATATGTGTTAGCATACGGTATTTGTCTTTTTCTTTCTGACTTACTTCACTCTGTATGACAGACTCTAGGTCTATCCACCTCATTACAAATAGCTCGATTTCGTTTCTTTTTATGGCTGAGTAATATTCCATTGTATATATGTGCCACATCTTCTTTATCCATTCATCCGATGATGGGCACTTAGGTTGTTTCCATCTCCGGGCTATTGTAAATAGAGCTGCAATGAACATTTTGGTACATGACTCTTTTTGAATTTCGGTTTTCTCAGGGTATATGCCCAGTAGTGGGATTGCTGGGTCATATGGTAGTTCTATTTGTAGTTTTTTAAGGAACCTCCATACTGTTCTCCATAGTGGCTGAACCAATTCACATTCCCACCAGCAGTGCAAGGGTGTTCCCTTTTCTCCACACCCTCTCCAGCATTTATTGTTTCTAGATTTTTTGATGATGGCCATTCTGACTGGTGTGAGATGATATCTCATTGTAGTTTTGATTTGCATTTCTCTAATGATTAATGATGTTGAGCATTCTTTCATGTGTTTGTTGGCAGTCTGTGTATCTTCTTTGGAGAAATGTCTATTTAGGTCTTCTGCCCATTTTTGGATTGGGTTGTTTGTTTTTTTGTTATTGAGCTGCATGAGCTGCTTGTAAATTTTGGAGATTAATCCTTTGTCGGTTGCTTCATTTGCAAATATTTTCTCCCATTTTGAGGGTTGTCTTTTGGTCTTGTTTATGGTTTCCTTTGCTGTGCAAAAGCTTTGAAGTTTCATTAGGTCCCATTTGTTTATTCTTATTTTTATTTCCATTACTCTAGGGAGTGGATCAGAAAGGATCTTGCTGTGATTTATGTCATAGAGTGTTCTGCCTATGTTTTCCTCTAAGAGTTTGATAGTTTCTGGCCTTATATTTAGGTCTTTAATCCATTTTGAACTTATTTTTGTGTATGGTGTTAGGGAGTGATCTAATCTCATACTTTTACATGTACCTGTCCAGTTTTCCCAGCACCACTTATTGAAGAGGCTGTCTTTTCTCCACTGTACATTTCTGCCACCTTTATCAAAGATAAGGTGTCCATATGTGCATGGGTTTATCTCTGGGCTTTCTATCCTGTTCCATTGATCTATCTTTCTTTTTTTGTACCAGTACCATACCGTCTTGATAACTGTAGCTTTGTAGTATAGTCTGAAGTCAGGGAGCCTGATTCCTCCAGTTCCTTTTTTCGTTCTCAAGATTGCTTTGGCTATTCGGGGTCTTTTGTGTTTCCATACAAATTGCAAAATTTTTTGTTCTAGTTCTGTGAAAAATGCCAGTGGTAGTTTGATAGGGATTGCATTGAATCTATAGATTGCTTTGGGTAGTAGAGTCATTTTCACAATGTTGATTCTTCCAATCCAAGAACATGGTATATCTCTCCATCTATTTGTATCATCTTTAATTTCTTTCATCAGTGTCTTATAATTTTCTGCCTACAGGTCTTTTGTCTCCTTAGGTAGGTTTATTCCTATTTTATTCTTTTTGTTGCAATGGTAAATGGGAGTGTTTTCTTGATTTCACTTTGAGATTTTTCATCATTAGTATATAGGAATGCCAGAGATTTCTGTGCATTAATTTTGTATCCTGCCACTTTACCAAATTCATTGATTAGCTCTAGTAGTTTTTTGATAGCATCTTTAGGATTCTCTATGTATAGGATCATGTCATCTGCAAACAGTGACAGCTTTACTTCTTCTTTTCCGATTTGGATTCCTTTTATTTCCTTTTCTTCTCTGATTGCTGTGGCTAAACCTTCCAAAACTATGTTGAATAAGAGTGGTGAGAGTGGGCAACCTTGTCTTGTTCCTGATCTTAATGGAAATGCTTTCAGTTTTTCACCATTGAGGATGATGTTTGCTGTGGGTTTGTCATATATGGCCTTTATGATGTTGGGGTAAGTTACCTCTGTGCCTACTTTCTGGAAGGTTTTTAATCATAAATGGGTGTTGAATTTTGTCAAAAGCTTTCTCTGCAGCTATTGAGATGATCATATGATTTATTCCTTAAGTTTGTTAATATGGTGTATCACATTGATTGATTCGCATATATTGAAGAATCTTTGCATTCCTGGGATAAACCCCACTGGATCATGGTGTATGATTCTTTTAATGTGCTGTTGGATTCTGTTTGCTAGTATTTTGTTGAGGATTTTTGCATCTATGTTCATCAGTGATATTGGCCTGTAGTTTTCTTTTTTTGTGACATCTTTCTTTCGTTTTGGTATCAGGGCAATGGTGGCCTTGTAGAATAATTTTGGGAGTGTTCCTCCCTCTGCTATATTTTGGAAGAGTTTGAGAAGGATAGGTGTTATCACTTCTCTAAATGTTTGATAGAATTCTCCTGTGAAGCCATCTGGGCTTTTGTTTGTTGGAAGATTTTTTTGTTTTGTTTTGTTTTTTGCGGTACGCAGGCCTCTAATGTTGTGGCCTCTCCCGTTGCGGAGCACAGGCTCCGGACGCGCAGGCTCAGTGGCCATGGCTCATGGACGCAGCCGCTCCGCGGCATGTGGGATCTTCCCGGACCAGGGCACGAACCCGTGTCCCCTTCATCGGCAGGCAGACTCTCAACCACTGCACCACAAGGGATGCCCTGCTGGAAGATTTTTAATCACAGTTTCAATTGCAGTGCTTGTGATTGGTCTGTTCATATTTTCTGTTTCTTCCTGGTTCAGTCTCGGAAGGTTGTGCATTTCTAAGCATTTATCCATTTCTTCCAGGTTGTCCATTTTATTGGCATGTAGTTGCTTGTAGTAATCTCTCATGGTCCTTTGTATTTCTGCAGTGTCAGTTGTTACTTCTCCTTTTTCATTTCTAATTCTATTGATTTGAGTCTTCTCCCTTTTTTTCTTGATGAATCTGGCTAATGGTTTATCAATTTTGTTTATCTTCTCAAAGAACCAGCTTTTATTTTCTTTGCTATTGTTTCCTTCATTTGTTTTTCATTTATTTCTGATCTGATCTTTATGATTTCTTTCCTCCTTCTGCGACCTTTGGGGTTTTTTTGTTCTTCTTTCTCTAATTGCTTTAGGTGTAAGGTTAGGTTGTTTATTTGAGATGTTTCTTGTTTCTTAAGGTAGGATTGTATTGCTATAAACTTCCCTCTTGGAACTGCTTTTGCTGCATCCCACAGGTTTTGGGCAGTCATGTTTTCATTGTCATTTGTTTCTAGGTATTTTTTGATTTCCTCTTTGATTTCTTCAGTGGTAATTTGGTTATTAAGTAGTGTATTGTTTAGCCTCCATGTGTTTGTATTTTAAACAGATTTTTTCCTTTAATTGATATCTAGGCTCATAGCACTGTGGTCAGAAAAGATACTTGATATGATTTCAGTTTTCTTAAATTTACCAAGGTTTCATTTGTGGCCCAAGATATGATCTATCCTGGAGAATGTTCCATGGGCACTTGAGAAGAAAGTGTATTCTGTTGTTTGGGGATGGAATGTCCTATAAATATCAATTATGTCCATCTTGTTTAATGTATCTTTTAAAGCTTGTGTTTCCTTATTCATTTTCATTTTGGATGCTCTGTCCATTGGTGAAAGTGGGGTGTTAAAGTCCCCTACTATGACTGTGTTACTGTCGATTTCCCCTTTTATGGCTGTTAGTATTTGCCTTGTGTATTGAGGTGCTCCTATGTTGGGTGTGTAAATATCTACAATTGTTTTATCTTCTTCTTGGATTGATCCCTTTATCATTATGTAGTGTCCTTCTTTTTCTCTTGTAATAGTCTCTGTTTCAACGTCTATTTTTTCTGATATGAGAATTGCTACTCCATTTTTCTTTTATTTCCATTTGCATAGAATATCTTTTTCCATCCTCTCACTTTCAGTCTGAAGTGGGTCTCTTGTAGACAGCATATATATGGGTCTTGTTTTTGTATCCATTCAGCCAGTCTGTGTCTTTTGGTTGGAGCATTTAATCCATTTACATTTAAGGTAATTATCGATATGTATGTTCCTATTCCCATTTTCTTAATTGTTTTGGGTTTGTTATTGTAGGTCTTTTCCTTCTCTTGTGTTTCCTGCCTAGAAAAGTTCCTTTAGCATTTGTTATAAAGCTGGTTTGGTGGTGCTGAATTCTCTTAGCTTTTGCTTGTCTGTAAAGGTTTTAATTTCTTCGTCAAATCTGAATGAGATCCTTGCTGGGTAGAGTATTCTTGGTTGTAGGTTTTTCCCTTTCACCACTTTAAATATGTCCTGCCAGTCCCTTCTGGCTTGCAGAGTTTCTGCTGAAAGATCAGCTGTTACCCTTATGGGAATTCCCTTGTATGTTACTTGTTGTTCTCCCTTGCTGCTTTTAATATTTTTTCTTTGTATTTAATTTTTTTTTGTATTTAATTTTTGATAGTTTGATTATTATGTGTCTTGGCATGTTTCTCCTTGGATTTATCCTGTATGGGACTCTCTGTGCTTCCTGGACTTGATTAAGTATTTCCTTTCCCATATTAGGGAAGACTTCAACTATAATCTTTTCAAATATTTTCTCAGTCCCTTTCTTTTTCTCTTCTTCTTCTGGGACCCGTATAATTAGAATGTTGGTGTGTTTAATGTCCCAGAGTTCTCTGAGACTGTCCTCAATTCTTTCATTCTTTTTTCTTTATTCTGCCATGCAGTAGTTATTTCCACTATTTTATCTTCCAGGTCACTTATCTGTTCTTGTGGCTCAGTTAATCTGCTATTGATCCCTTCTAGAGAATTTTTAATTTCATTTATTCTGTTGTTCATGATTGTTTGTTTGCTGTTTCGTTCTTCTAGGTCCTTGTTAAACACTTCTTGTATTTGCTCCATTCTGTTTCTAAGATTTTGCATCATCTTTACTATCATTATTCTGAATTCTTTTTCAGGTAGACTGCCTATTTCCTCTTCATTTGTTAGGTCTGGGTTTTTTTTACCTTGCTTCTTCGTCTGCTGTGTGTTTCTTTATCTTCTCATTTTGCTTAACTTACTGTGTTTGGGGGTCTCATTTTCGCTGGCTGCAGGTTCATAGTTCCTGTTGTTTTTGGTGTCTGCCCTCAGTGGCTAAGCTTGGTTCAGTGTGTTGTGTAGGCTTCCTGCTGGCGGGGACTAGTGCCTGTGTTCTGGTGGATGAGGTTGGACCTTGTCTTTCTGGTGGGCAGGTCCATGTCTGGTGGTGTGTTTTGGGGTGTCTGTGACCTTTTATGATTTTAGGCAGCCTCTCTGCTAATGGGTGGGGTTGTGTTCCTGTCTTGCTAGTTGTTTGGCATACGGTGTCCAGCACTGTAGCTTGCTGGTCGCTGAGTGGAGCTGGGTCTTGGCATTGAGATGGAGATCTCTGGGAGAATTTTGCCATATGATATTACATGGAGCTGGGAGGTATTTGGTTGACCAATGTCCTGAACTTGGCTCTCCCACCTCAGCGGCACAGCCCTGATGCCTGGCTGGAGCACCAAGAGCCTGTCATCCACACGGCTCAGAATAAAAGGGAGAAAAAAAGAAAGAAAGAAAAAGATAAAATAAAATTAAAGTTATTAAAATAAAAAAGAAAAAGTAATTATTAAAAAATGTTTTTTTAAAGTAATTTAAAAAAAAAAAAGGAGAAAGAAGAGAACAACCAAACTAAAAAACAAATCCACCAATGGTAACAAGCACTTAAAACTATACTAAAAACAACAACAAAAACGGACAAACAGAACCCTTTGACAAATGGTAAAAGCAAAGCTCTACAGACAAAATCACACCCAGAAGTATACGCATACACACTGAAAAAAAGAGAAAAAGGGAAAAAAAGATATATATTGTTGCTCCCCAAGTCCACCCCCTCAATTCGGGATGATTCGTTGTCTATTCAGGTATTCCACAGATGTAGGGTACATCAAGTTGATTGTGGAGATTTAATCCGCTGCTCCTGAGGCTGCTGGGAGGGATTTCCCTTTCTCTTCTTTGTTTGCACAGCTCCCAGGGTTGAGCTTTGGATTTGGCCCCACCTCTGTGTGTAGGTCGCTGTAGGGCATCTGTTCCTGCCCATACAGGACAGGGTTAAAGGAGCAGCTGATTCGGGGGCTCTGGCTCACTCAGGCCGGGGGGAAGGGAGGGGTACAGAGTGCGGGTTGAGCCTGCGGCAGCAGAACCCAGCATGACATTGCAGCTGCCTGAGGCGTGCCGTGCATTCTCCCGGGGAAGTTGTCCCTGGATCCCGGGACCCTGGCGGTGGCGGGCTGCACAGGCTCCCAGGAGGGCTGGTGTGGATAGTGACCTGTGCTTGCACACAGGCTTCTGGGTGGCGGCAGCAGCAGCCTTAGCGTCTCATGCCCGTCTCTGGGGTCTGTGCTGATAGCCACGGCTCGCGCCCGTCTCTGGAGCTCCTTTAAGTGGCACTCTGAATCCCCTCTCCTCGCGCACCAGGAAACAAAGAGGCAACAAAAAGTCTTTTGCCACTTTGGCAGCTCCAGATCTTTTCCCCGGACTCCCTCCTGGCCAACTGTGGCACACTAGCCCCCTTCAGGCTGTGTTCACGCTGCTAACCCCCATCCTCTCCCTGGGAACCGACCTCTGAAGCCTGAGCCTCAGCTCCCAGCCCCCGCCCACCCCGGCGGGTGAGCAGACAAGCCTCTCAGGCTGGTGAGTGCTGGTTGACACCGATCCTGTGTGTGGGGATCTCTCCGCTTTGCCCTCCACAACTCGGTGGCTGTGCTCTCCTCCGTGGCTCCAAACCTTACCCTCTCTGTCACCCGCAGTCTTTGCCCGCGAAGGGGCTTCCTAGTGTGTGAAAACCTTTCCTCCTTCACAGCTCCCTCCCAGAGGTGCAAGTCTCGTCCCTATTCTTTCGCCTCTGTTTTTGCTTTTTTCTTTTGCCCTACCCAGGTACGTGGGGAGTTTCTTGCCTTTTGGGAGGTCTGAGGTCTTCTACCAGCGTTCAGTAGGTGTTCTGTCGGAGGTGTTCCATGTGTAGATGTATTTCTGATGTATTTGTGGGGAGGAAGGTGATCTCCACATCTTATTCTTCTGCCATCTTGAAGCTCCTCTAGACTCATTTTTAAAATAAATGTCTTCATCTCATATGTGATATGAAGTTTGTATATATGAATGCATACAAACTGTTAAGTGTTATTACCCCTGAGCAGTGAGAATTGTGAGTAATGAATTCGGGGGGTGTTGCTGTTACCTTGACATACCCCTGTGATTTTTTTTTATAAGAACATACGAAAATTTTAAAATGCACGTGGACAAAAGAAAATACCTTATCATGCACTCTAATCCTACAAGTGAGAGAACTGAGGATGGAGAAATTAAATGACTTTTTCACAGTAACACAGCTCATTAGAGACAGATGGAATGTGCATCCAGGTCTTTGGACTTCAACTTGTGTATGATTACTGCTGTATCAGATTGGCCCTCTTTGTGGGAACTAATTTAAAAAATGTTTGAATCATCACTGCCCATATCTTTAAAATCAAACAGAAACAAAGCCCACCACCCCACCTCAAAAACCTTGGAATTTAAATTTTACAAGTTCAGATCTTACTCTTTTTCATCTATGAATGTACTTTCCTGTATGAATTAGAATTAAGGGCTTCTCTTCAGTTTTTCAAGTGAGCTTTATTATCGTCTAACAGAAAGGATAACCCTAGTGTAGAGGAGAAATATCTTAATTAACTGAAAAGTTAAATTGAGTCATCGATTCCATCTGTGAAATTAAGAGGATGAGGGCAGGGGGAGGAAGGGAAGACTGCATTTGGGCTGCTTTGTGTAATAGTCAAATCTTCCAACACTAGGGAAAGTCTCCAGGTCTCAGCTCTTCCAACAAAGATGCTTGTTGTGGTGATATCTGTGAGTCTGCTTCACAAAGACCATCTCTCCAGGTGGGTTCTCAATTGAGCTCTGCTGCTTCTGCGTTTCCCTTGGTTTCATTCATTCCTTCCTTCCTGGCTGCCCACAAAAATTGCTCTGGATAGATGCTCCAGTACCTGAATTTACCTTGTTGAGTACTTTATTCATTATTTTTTTGCAGTCCTCTTTCAATTGCAGATATTTAAATTTACCAACCTGTTCATATTCTCTTTCTGTCTGGGGGATATAGACCCTTTGAGTGTTGAGGAAAGAACATTGTGAAGGAGAGAGAAGGGAGGTGATCAAAAGAATAAGGAGTTTCTAAGCTAAATTTTGCTGTCACCTAATCATCACTGTCGTCTTCCTTACCAGTCATTAATCGGCACTATCATCAATCTAATGCTTGTCATCATCAGAGCTACCATCTGTTAAACAGTGACTGAGAGCCAGGCACTGGGATAGTCATTTTGTATAGTCTTTTGCTTCAGTATAACTCATGGGGGTAGGTGCTGTTATTATTCCCATTTGTATATAAGGAGATTGAAGCCAGTAAGGCTTACATGATTTGTTGAGGGTCACATTGGCTAAGGACTGCCTTGCCTGTTTTGGATAAAGATTGTCTTCTCTCAGGATTTAGGGTAGGAAAACAGGCAAAGGGAACATAATAAGACACTCATCACAGAAGTGGAATCCTCCAACACTTCCCCCCTGTGCCCCCCCATCCCCCCCCCAGTGTGTTCAGCTTATTACTATCTAGGGGAACTCTTTTTTTTTTTTTTGCGGTATGCGGGTCTCTCACTGTTGTGGCCTCTCCCGTTGCGGAGCACAGGCTCCCGAAGCGCAGGCTCAGCGGCCATGGCTCACGGGCCTAACTGCTCCGCAGCATGTGGGATCTTCCCAGACCGGGACACGTAACCGTGTCCCCTGCATCGGCAGGTGGACTCTCAACTGCTGTGCCACCAGGGAAGCCCTAGGGGAACTCTTTGACTTTCTGAAAACATCTATTGATCTCCTCGTGTGGGGAGATTTACAGAGACAGTCTGTAGATCTCAGATGCCATTGAAACATTCACTGCTTGGTCGTGGATAGGAAGGGTGTTTGTAAAAGGAAGGCCAAGTAATGTCATCATTTAGCCTCATTTGTGCAATGGATGACTGTGTTTCTGGCACTGAGAGAGATGCCCCAAAGCCATTTGAAAGATGAAAGTGCTTATCTTGAAGCAAGGTTTTCTGCAAGATCACAAACCAACCATCTAAAATGTTGGTTCAGAAAAAATGAGAGCAAGGAACTTTCAGACTCTTCAAACTGAAATGTCTAGTTTGGATTTTAACAGCATGTAGGAAAATTATCCTTGCTCTGGTCTTTGAATTTGATTCTTCTTATAGGAAGGGGAGAAGGTTTTCCTATCCTTTGGTATTGGGACTTAAAAGACACGCAGCAATTAGGGTGTTTTCATTTTGCTCAACTTTGGTATCTGGGCACTCCTGCTGGATTCTACAGTCAAAATTCTTGTCTGCAGCTTGGGACTGATTTTAATGTAAATAGCAGGTTTGTCCCATCTCAGGTGCTTTTTAAAACATCATTCAGCAATTAGCTGAATCAAAAAAGGAACATAGTACTTCTATATTCTGTCTCAAAGCTTGTCCATATCTAAGCTGAGAATCTTACTTTACTCCCGTTACACTGAAGCAGCTGTTGGGTTGGGTGCCTGGGCTATAAATAATAGAAGAAGCAAGTGCCACTCTTTGGAGTTATCTGAAGGGGAACACTTTCTGCTACCCTCTCTCTGCTAACATCACTAACTAATTTTGGAAGTGATAAGGGTGGATTCCCTGAGGTCATCAGTGGCTATGTAACACGTTATGAGATAAAATAATTGTATTGAAATGTTGCTATTTCTTACAGCACTTTCCACAGATGTTTAAATTCTACATAACCTCCAAAGTTGGATATCAAGTGCTGTTCTAAAAAAATATTTTGAAAAGATTTACCCCTATATAATTCTAGACTGCAACAATGTATGTATTGTTACCACCAGTGGGATTTTTTTGTTTCCCTTCCATTGAATTTGGGGAAAGTCCCTGAGATGCTGCTGTCACACTAAAGGGTTAAGTTTTATAGGGCAAGAGTCTGAAAGAATTTAATTTTCTCAGCACTTTGCCTCATCTCTAGTATCTGCCACAACATGCCTCATTTTGGTAGCATAATAGTTGAGACATCCTTTGGGCAAAAGTAACAAAAATAGGGAATCTCCCCTCCTCGTTCTCCCTAGCAAGTACCATGAGGATATATAGTATGGACATGAATGTTTGGTATAGTGAAGATATGATTGCCAACTCTGCTTGGTTCTGAGTTAATAGCTAGCAAAGGGAAATGAAGCTTACATGTACAAAGAGTGTGCTATGTCACTGAAAAAAGATTTCTAAAACTTTTGGTTAACTGGCACATACATTTTTTCTTCATTATTTTTTGGAATTGAGAACTACTCCACATGCTCACTTCCTACTAGATACATTTGCCAAGGAAACTGGCTCAAATCTTATCCTTGATCACTGTTTTCAGAATTCTAGAGTAGGAATTTCAGAAAAAAAGGTATTGGGCCATCTGGAATTGTGCAATAAAGACCTCCAAAAATTCACTCCTCGATGAAAGAAATGAGAATACTGGCAAAAACTGTCAAAATCAACTTTGGAACTCTCGAAATTAACTAAAGGCTTGCAACAACTTGGGGAGGGTTTATTCAAGAAAAATGGCTGACTCTTGGTAAGAACAGCAAGATTTACGGCATTTTAAATTTGCTGTAATTCCACCCTTCAGCTCTGGTAGGCTTGACAAGCAGCAGCCTTGCGCAGTGATAGCTATAGACACCACAGCCTACCAGCCACCAGAGGGGGAAAAATGGGTTTGGAGCACCCCTAACGCCCAGTCCCCAGAGCATTTCCAGTATTTAGCTGGTCTGGAAGCTTTCCGAAAAACTCCATTCTCAGAGCTTGTTATTATGTAACTTGATTCAAAACTTATTCTGTACAAACAGCATTTTCCCCAGGGTATTTGTTGGAAATAATCAGTGGTGATAGTTTACAGTGACCTGAGGTACCATTACCGGTTAGTGCTAACAAGAGGTTGACCAACAAACTTGAAACATTGAGGAATGGGAGACCCATAGGGGGTTTTGAAAGGCTCTGCCATATTCCTGGGAATCTAGAAGACCACAGAAATTCTCTGCAGAAAATCCTTAGGAATCCACAGAAAAAAATTGATTAGATTTAATAAATAAGTTCAGCAAGTTGCAGGACACAAGATCAGCATATAAAATCAATTGCATTTCCCTATTTTAGCAATGACTAAATTGAAAATGAAATTTTGAAAGCCATTCCATTTACAATAGCATCAAAAAGAGTAAAATACTTAGGAATAAATTTAACAAAATGAGTGTGAGACTTGTACACTGAAAACTAAAAAATGTCATTGATTGAAGCTAAATAATACCTAAAAAAGAGGAAAGATACCCCATGTCCATGGACTGGAAAATTAATACTGTTAAGATGACAAAACTTCCTCAGTTAATCTATAGATTTAACACTATCTCTTTCAAAATCCAACCTGCCTTTCTTTGCAAAAATGGACAAGCTGTTCTTGAAATTCATGTGGAAAAGCAAGGGACCAGAATAGAAGAAGCAAGCTTGCGAAAGCAGAACAAAGCTGGAGAATTCACACTTCCTGATTTCAAATCTTACTTAAAAATCTATAGTAATCGAGACAAGGTGGTACTGGCATAAGGATAGACATACAGATCAATGGGATAAAACTAAAAGTCCAGAAATAAACCCTGAAATTTATTTTAATTGATTTAAATGATTTTGGGCAAGAGTGGTAAGACAATTCAATAGGGAAAGCACAGACTTTTCAACAACTGCTACTGGGACAACGGGATGTCCACATGCAATAGAATGAACTGTATCCCCACCCTCACCATCATATACAAAAAAGTAACTCAGAATGCATCATATCCCTAAATGTAAGAACTTAAACTAAATCCTTGTGACTTTTGGTTAGGCATGGTTTCTTGGAAATGACAACAAAAGCAAAAATAGAAAGTATAGATAAGTCTGACATTAGAATTTAAAACGTTTGTGCTTCAGAAGACACCATCAGTCAAGTAAAAATACAATTCAGATAATAGAATATATATTTCTTATGTATCTAATAAGAATCTAGTATCCAGAATATATGAAGAATTCTTACAGCTCAACAATAAAACGTAATTTTAAAAATGAATAAAGGATTTGAATAGAGCTTTCTCATAAGAATATACAAATAGTCAATAAGCCCATGAAAACATGCTCAATATCATTAGTCAATAGGGAAAAGTGCAAATCAAAACCACAATGAGATATCATTTCACATCCACTAGAATGTCTATAATCAAACAAACAATAACAAATGTTTCCAAGAAACTGGAAATTTCTTGCTGGTAAGTATGGCAAATGGTGTAGCCGCTTTGAAGAAAGATTGGCAGAGCCTCAAAAATTCAACGTAGGGTCCAGAAATTCCAACCTTAGGTAATGAATATATACCCTAGAGAATTGAAAACATGTCCACACAAAAATGTTTATATGAATGTTCATAACGACATCATTCATAATAGCCAAAAGTTGAAACAAGCCAAATGTCTATCAGTTAATGAATGGATAAACAGAATCTGATATATGTATACAATGGAATATTATTCAGCCATAAAAAAGTGAATACCACTATATGCTACAACGTGGATGAACCTTGAAACATTATGCTAAATGGAAGAAGTCCATCACAGAAGGCCACATATTGTTGTACTGCGTTCATATGAATTGGCTGTAGTCAAATTTATGGAGACATAAAGTAGATTAGTGCAGGCAGGGCTGGGTGGAGGAGATGGTGAGGAGTGACTTTTTAATGGGTATGGGGATTCTTCTGGAGGTGATGAAAATGTTCTGGAATTAGACAGTGGTGATGATTGCACAACTTTGTGAATATACTAAAAACACTGAGTTGTATGTTTTGAAAGGATCAATTTTATGGGATGTGAATTATACCTCAATAAAGCTGTTATTAAAAGAAAAAAGATAAAGGCATACCCCAGCTGTTCTCAATTAATGCTCTCAGGATGAGTGACTCAGCAGAGTCGGTAGTTTTTAACTTATATTTTTAAGAGAGCCAAACTATTTTGCAACATAGCAAACATATATTAAAGTGTAATCATCACATCTCACTGTTATAAACTAGGTAAACAAAACAGATTTCTTCACAGACAATATATGGAGATGGAATTCATCCATCGATACATCCAAGTTGTTTTGGTCGTTTTACCTTGAGTTTGAGTTGGCAGAGAAAGAGAGAAAGGGAAATTAAGGCCGAATAACCTCGGCCTGATGATTCTGCTCTTGATCAAAAACAGTACAAAGGCTTTTGTTACATCCTTCCCTGTCCAGCCTGGCTCTCTGTACTGATTATCTTCAACAGATAATAGTTTGTTGGCTAGGTACTGGTAATTATTTTAGGTGGTGCGATTTCACTGTGATTAAATTAAAATCTGTCTCCTCGGCATCCTAAATAAAGCCTACTCTCAGAGTTTAAGTTGTTTTTTTTTTTTTCCTTAAGTTGGAGAACAGTTAAAAAGAGATTGGTGTTTCCTTGAAAAAGAAAAAAACTCAAACTCTTCTACCTAGTGTCATAAAGATGATAATCAACTAAGAGTTGAGCCTTGTGGCAATGAAGATGACTTTAAACGTGAACTGTTCCTTTGTGTTTCTTCTTGGTCCGGTCCGTTCCTTTCCAGGTCAATATCTTTGTTTATTTAATGCTCAGATTTTATTCTAACATTCTAACGCTAATATTTCAGTCCCAGCCCCTTGGATGCACAAGAATATATTACAAGTAGATAATATCCTGCTGGAATACTTTTAATTGTAATGAGAAATAACCAAGTGCATCCTTAAGAAGAAGGGGCACATAAGAAATTTAAAGTTTGTGTTTTGAGATTTTAGTTTTTAGGTGTTCATATACATAAATATTTATATTTTTTTCTGTGTTTGCTAAGGTAAGTCTTACATGCTCATATGATCTTGGGTGTAACCAAGGCCATACCCCTGAGAAAATGAAATTATGAAATTGGATTGCAATTTAAATATTCCATGGGCACAGTCTAAGAATATTGTTCATTTTATGGATTGATAAGTTTTGTTTTGTTTTTTTGCGGTATGCGGGCCTCTCACTGTTGTGGCTTCTCCCGTTGCGGAGCACAGGCTCCGGACGCGCAGGCTCAGCAGCCATGGCTCACGGGCCCAGCCGCTCCACAGCATGTGGGATCTTCCCGGAGCGGGGCACGAACCCGTGTCCCCTGCCTCGGCAGGCGGACTCTCAACCACTGCACCACCAGGGAAGCCCTGGATTGATAAGTTTTTAAGGGAGAAGTTGAAACATCCATCAAGCATACCTCTTCCTCTTAGTGAACCTCTTCAGCCATTTGACGGTTATTCTACTCTGGGCATATTTATCTTAGGTTTGTCACAAGAGGACAAAGAGGGAGGCTTTGAACTGTCATCTGCAAGCTGAATTATCTGATATCATTTATACATTTTAAGGAATCTGGGGGCAGAACTTGTTTGTTTAGATCTGATTTATGCTATGTAATTCCCATGTGGATATGAATATGGTAATCTTGAAGGATAATTTATATTTTCTGTTGCTTTTTCCTAGTGACTGGTTTTTGCTAAGGAATGCATATAAATTACAAATTAGAAGGAACAATGTCTCTAGAATTCTGAACTTGTACTGATGACTGAAATAGTCTAGCATTGTCATAAACAACAGAAAGATCTGAAAATGTTTCTAGATGAGGTGGAAAGCTATTGTCTCAGATCTGCTCAGCAACGTGAATCCCAAAAGGAAGAATACATTAGTAGGAAAATTAAAGGTTGGCTTAATTTTGGAACAATTACATCCAAAATGGGAGGGTGTTTTCAGACCTTGGTCAGAATCTACTGAATCTCTGAAAGTTTTGGAGATTAAATCCAGGTATTTTAGGGTCCCAGCATGCATGCATGAATGCGTGACAGCCCTCCGATCTCCCATTCAAGGCAGACATCACTAATGGAACAGGAGAGACTTGGCTGTTAAACTCTAAGTATGATAGCCAGTCTCCAAAATGTCTCTCAATGATCCTAGCCTCCCTTGTGTATCCATGCCCTTGTGTCATTCCGTCCCATATTGCATACGGCTGATCTATTTGAACCATAGAATAGAGCGGAAGTGACAGTGTGGGACTTCTGAGGCTAAGTCATAAAAGATGTTGTGGCTACTCCCTTGCTCTCTTTTGGATAATTTCCTGGGAGGGCAGCCATCTGCCATGTTGTGAGGACCCTCAAGCAACACTGTGGCGAAGTCCATGTGGTGAGGCCTCCTGCTAATAGGCAGTAGCAACTTGCTAGTGATCTGAGTGAACCACCTTGGAAGTGGACCCTCCAGCTCCAGTCATGCCTTCACTTGACTGCAACCTCATGAGAGACCCTGCGCCAGAACCACAGAGCTGAGCTTTCCCTAATTTCCTGATCTGTGGAAACTACAAGAGGTAATAGGTGTTTATTGTCTCAAGCTGCTGAATTTGGGGACAATTTGTTACGCAGCAATAGATAACTAATGCATAATGTTTGAATGGTGATCCTAGGAAGCTGAAATGAGGGAGTGAGGAAAATGTGTCAGGGGAGAGAGAATAAAGGGTACCTTAATGTGGACAATTGGGCTCAGTCCCATTGGCATATCACTGAGGATGATTTACCATGTACCTCAGAATTGTGTTACCAAGGGATAGGGAACTTGTGTATTTTTCCACTGACTTCCATTTCTCATTGGATAAAGGTTGTCTCTGGGGGCATGAAATCTTCAGTACTTTCAGGTTGCCTTGCTTTTGGGTTCCCAAAGAGTCAGAGAAAATCCTCAGAGAAGCAGAATGCTGCAGGTGGTTGAAATGGGATGCTGTCAGCATGTAACAGAAATGTCCACTGAGGCCACAGGTGAACTCAGGGGTGGATGGAACGGATGAGGAAATACAATGGGACTTCAGTAATATCGGCCACATGGCTTCATCGTCTCTTCCATTGCCACAGTTGGATCGGCCACTCCCAGTCAATTACTGTTGGGATTTGAGGTGAAGTCACTTGTTTTCTCTAGTCTGGAATATACTCCCCACTCTTTGTTCTGTCTCCTCCACTCAACACTTCTTTCCACCTGGTAAGTTCTTACTTAACTCTCAAGGGTCAAAGGTTACCTACCCAGTGACCCTTCCCTAATACCCCCTTTGCCTGGCTAAGTTAAACCTCCCTTTCTTTGTTGGTTCCCTGCTTTCAATAGGCACATGGATTGTAATCATTTCTTTATGTGTTTATCTCCCTGACTTACCTGCCGGTGAACTTTGGCTCATCTTTATACTTCCAGCGTATGACATATATTAGACCCTCAAAAAATGCAAGCTAAATGAGCAAGGCTTAGAGGATTTGAGGTCAAGGTACAAATCTCCTAAGTGTTCTACAGTGTTCTCCCAGACTGTATTCTCCCTACGGCGGTACTCACAGACGTGTGTTTTACTATGGATAAAAGAAACATATTGACATGCTTTTGGATTACTTGGATTGCTCTTTATAGAAGAAGTAATCCAAGTAAGAATAAAGATTCTGCCAGACTGGGTATGGAAAAACGTAATTTTAAAGCCTCAGGCCCTCCAATACCTGAATTTACATACCACATGTGTTTTTCAAACTGTTGTCTTCTACTGACTTGGTAGAGAAACTTTTTTAGTCAAAAAAATGGACTCTCCATAGCAAAGTCATGGAATGGCTATGTTGCCATGTGACCTGTGGCATGAGGTTTGGTTCTTATTATCAGAGTTTGAAGGATACTGTTTATAGGTGGGGGGAAGGGGAAAGTGACCAGCACTCTTTCAAAGCTGGCATTGTTTCTACAGGTCCCTGGGGAATGTTACCATCCCCAAACACTAACAGATGTCATTCTCCTGTCCTGGACTGACCTGAGGCTCTTACCCATGGTTCACTTGTGCGGAGATTTAGCCCATGTGCATTTCGTCGTCTTTCCCTTCAGGGCAGGACAAGCAAAGAGAAGAGACGTGTTTCATTTTGGCTCATTTTGTTTTGCTTTTGTTCCATCAGAGCCACTCCATGGCTTTGTTTAGAGCCTCTAATACTTGCTGGACCTGGAGAATCCCTTGTTGGATGCCAAGAGTTAAATGTATTCAGTGCATTTTCCAGGGGGCTTGATGAAAGGTGCTAACAGATGTTGATTTCAGCTTTGTCATTCAAGTGCTTCTCAAAAACCACCTGATGTCTCTGGGTTAGAGCTTTTCTTTCAGCCTTTTCTCATTACATTTTAGCTGTGTTTTGTGAATAAACCTTTGAAGAAATTTGAGAGCTATTTTGGAAACCCAAGGAGTAGAAAAGCTGAAATGTCTAAGCTCTGAAATATGCATTTGGCCTTATTCTCAATGCCTGTAGTCGAGGGAAGGCAAAGGCAGATGCTAAGTATTTTTCTGTGCTCTGAAAAGATAATATTCCTTTAAAAAATTAACCATTAATTCTAATTATGTATACAATATATATTATATACTCTATATACATTAATTCTGTTACAATTATATATACACACAGTCAACTTTTTCCACTGTGGTCTTTGTAAAAATCCTTTAAATTTTGTGCTAAAAAGTTCATATGTTTAGAACTTTTAAATGCTTTTATTTATCCTAAAGGTGAATATAATAAATCTGCATTCAGATACTCTTTTTTTTCTATAGGTACCTGTAGTAGAGACAAGGAATAAATGCCAGTATTAGGCTCAGGGTTTGCATTTTCAGAAGTAGTTTGGGACCCTTCTGACTGCAAGTAAAATGTAGAAATCTTTTAATTCAGCTGATTTCACTTCAGTTCTAGTAGAGGCCTGATTTAGTTAGGATTGTAAGCAGTGTTTGACTGTTTACATGAGTGAATAGAGAAGTAGCATCAAGTATGTCTCTGAGGTGCCCTTTCACATAAATAGTCCCACTTTCAGCAAGTCAGATATGACCTGGTGTAGGTTAATCACCCCAGTCTTGAAGATGGAAGCATTTTCTGGTGGACTCCCAAGAGGCCAGAGGAAGCGAGAGATGAGAGTGGGCTGCCTGCTGCCTTCCT
This sequence comes from Delphinus delphis, assembly GCF_949987515.2. NCBI lineage: Eukaryota > Metazoa > Chordata > Mammalia > Artiodactyla > Delphinidae > Delphinus > Delphinus delphis. The sequence goes on along the minus strand of NC_082692.2, from coordinate 79,382,542 downwards.
AGTCTTCTCTTCATTAAGCTGGATTTTAATGCTTTTTTTTTCTAATAAAGCTATTAGAAAAATGAAAAAAAAAAAAAAAAGAAATGACCTGGTATAGACATGCAATGTCAAGGTTATGTCTTGATTTGTTGGCCAAGCACTCCTGCCCCTCTTCTAGAGAACAGCAGGCCAAGTTTCCATTGAGGAACCACTGATCTCAAATTCCTAGTCTTCCCCCGCCCACTAACCCCCAGATGGGGATGATTCTCCTTTAATGGCTCAAGACTCAGTCTGGACCAATCAAAAGATCACACTTGCCCTGATCGCAGTGATTGGTTCAGGCAGATCAAAGCCTTTCTGAAGACTTTTGCGGGAACTGTAGTGCAAGAGTTGCCCTTGTCTTCAGGGTCTAAGATGTCAAGCAATTTAAACTCAGAGTTGTCTGTGGCCATGTTGGTGAAGAGAATCTGCCTTCAATAAGAAGCAATTCAGAGGTAAGCTGAGCCAGGAGATGATGAGAAAGAATCCTTTTGAGATCCAGCCATGCCAGGAACAGCTGACCTTAGCCTTCCCTTTTAAGTGAGCCAGTAAGATGCCCTTTTGTTGTTGTTGTTTTTCTATGAGTTGGAATGCAAACTAATATACAGCACTCCCCGGGAGCTCCTTTGCAGGGTGCAGTGGGACTTCTGCAGACTGGATGGGGTCCTGGGAGGTGAGGCGGCGGCGGGGAGGTCATAAGGAGAGGCTCTGCTCTGGCTGCACTCCTCTTCTTCCATATGAACACCGTAATTTCTGGCAATTCGTTTTTAAATCCATTTTTGGGGTGAAGAAAGCCAGAGTGAATGCAGAACATGAGCCTGGGTTCTTGCCCCTGCTCTGCACTAACCCATAACCTTGTATCAGTACTTTCCTGTGCTAAAAGCTTTGACTTCCCCTCTGTGGACTGCAGTTTCTTCCATAGTAAACCTAGGTCAGTAAATTTTTTTTTTTTTTTTTTTTTTGCGGTACGCAGGCCTCTCACTGCTGTGGCCTCTCCCGTTGCGGAGCACAGGCTCCGAACACTCAGGCTCAGCGGCCATGGCTCATGGGCCCAGCCGCTCCACGGCATATGGGATATTCCCGGACCAGGGCACGAACCCGTGTCCCCTGCATCGGCAGGCGGCCTCTCAGCCACTGCGCCACCAGGGAAGCCCTAGGTCAGTAAATTTCAAACTGTTCTGTGGAGCCCCTGGGGGAAGAACTAAACTTAGGAAATAAAGGAGATCAAGCCATCATGGTTTGGGTTTTCTACCACATTTCCCAGCCTGTTCAACCTGCAAGTAATCTTTTACTTATTTTATGTTGAAAATTTCATTTGAAGAAGAAAAAATAAAAAGCCTTTTTCTTAAAAATGTTTGAAAACCACTTAGCGTGTCTCTAAGTTTCCTTCCAGCTTGTTTCTCTGACATCTTCAAGATAGTAATCTCTGAGGACTTCACGCTGAAGGGCCTAGAGCCTGGTCTGCCTCTATCTGAGCACTATCTCTTGACTGATGCGCTGAGCCAGAGATACTGTGTTTACCTCTTTCCTGTTTCTAATTTGTGAGTTTGCTTTCTTGGTGATGTTAACAATGTATAGATCACTGACCTCCTCTCCAAAAAGGGCTCTTTGATGAAGGGTTTAGTGTATTTGTTTCTTTTTAAAATGAGTTGTTTAAAAACTCTTGTTAAAATTGCATAACTAGTACTTGCTCATTTTAGAGATTTTTAAAAATCTAAAAGTTCAGGGGGAAAATATCTTCCATAGTCCCACTACCCAAAGAGAAAGTCTTTTGGGTCTGAAAGTCTCCCTGATAGCTTTCCAGTGTAGTTGGGATCAAATCCCCTCTTCCAAGACCGCCCCCTTCCCTACTGTGTCACCCAGGCCTAGACTGAGCTGAGTCCTCCACTACACCTGGTGGCTCCTAGCATTGTATGACTTTCCCGACTTCCTTCTGTTCTTTGAAAGGGCTCATTTGCTTTCATCTCCAAATATTTGTACCTGCTGTTACCCACCTTCTTCACCTGCTGGCTTCTCCTTGCATTGTGGATCCCTGCTGAGATGGCCCTATCCTTGGGAAAGCTGCTTTCCCCCAAGGGGGCTTTGCTAGGCATACACTTCTGGAACATCCTCTACTTTCCTGAGCACAGCCACAAGTTAATACTGTCACTTGTAGGGCTTCCCTGGTGGCGCAGTGGTTGAGAGGCCGCCTGCTGATGCAGGGGACACGGGTTCGTGCCCCGGTCCGGGAAGATCCCACATGCCGTGGAGCGGCTGGGCCCGTGAGCCATGGCCGCTGAGGCTGCGTGTCCGGAGCCTGTGCTCCGCAACGGGAGAAGCTACAGCAGTGAGAGGCCCGCGTACCGCAAAAAATAAATAAATAAGTAATACTGTCACTTGTTTATCTCCTGGTTGCTCCGTGACAACAGACACTAATTAAATCTTTTTTCACCATTAGACATACCTCCCCCACCCCCCACCGTGCTTAGCCGTCTGAAAGTTGTGACTCAGTATAGCTTGGCAGAATGAATCAATGCTATTCAGTAACTGAATTTTTATTAAGACAGTTTTTTTTTCAAATAGCTTAGTTTCACAGTCAAATTGAGAGGAAGGTACAGAGATAGCCAGTTTACACACTTAGCCACAGGCTTTGCCTCCCCTATTAACCAACATCCCCACCAGAGCGTATATTTGTCGCAGCTGATGGGCCTCCGCTGACACACTGTAATCACCCAAGCCCATGGTTTACATTACAGTTGACTTTTGGTGTTGGGGAAATGTATAATGGCATGGAGCCATCATTGTGGTGTCACGGAGAGAATTTTCACTGCCCTAGAAACTTCTGTGCGCTGTCTCTTCATCCCCCAGCCCTACACGTCCCAACAACCACTCATCTTTTTTCTGTCCCCATAGTTTTGCCTTTTCCAGAATGTGATACAGTTAGAATCACACACGACATAGCTTTCCAGATTGTAGTCTTTCTGTTAGTACTACGCGTTTTAAGGCTTCTCCATGTCTCTTCATAGCTCATTTCTTTATAGCACTGAGTGATATCGTATTGTCTGGATATGTCACACTTTATCCTGTTAGGTATCAAGGGCCACATTGGTTGCTTCCAAGTTTTGACATTTATGAACAAATTGAATATTTGTGTGCAGGTTTTCATGAGAACGTAAGTTTTCAACTCCTTTGAATAAATACCAAGGAGCACAATTGATAGATTGTATGCTAAGGGTGTGTTTAGTTTTGTAAGAAACCACCACAGTATCTTCCAAAGTGGCTGTAGTATTTTTCTTTTTCATCAGCAGTAACTGAGAGTTCTTGTTGCTTCACATCCTCACCAGCACTTAGTGATATTGGTGTTTTGGATTTTGACCATTTTAATCAATGTGTAGTTGTTGTTTTAATTTGCATTCCCCTGATGACGTACGATGTGGAGCATCCTTTCGTATGCTCATTTGCCATCTTGCCATCTTCATATCTTCTTTGGTGAGGTGTTTAATAGGGTCTTCGGCCATTTTTTAATTGGGTTGTTTGTTTTCCTGTTGTTGAGTTTTTGGAGTTCTTTGTATATTTTGCGTAGTACTACTTTATCAAATGTGTCTTAGAAATATTTTCTCCCTTTCTGTGGCTTGTTTTCTTATTCTCTTGGCATTGTCTTTTGCAGAGCAATAGTTTTTAATTTTTGTGAAGTCCAGCTTATCAAGTATTTCTTTTATGCATTATGCCATTGATGGTGTATCTAAGAAGTCATATCTAAGTTCATCACCTTACCCAAGGTCATCTGCATTTTCCTTTATGTTGTCTTCAAGGAGTTTTATAGTTTTGCATTTTACATTTAGGTCTGTGACCTATTTTGACATAATATTTGTAAAGGGTATAAGATCAGTGTCTAGATTTATTGCTTTGCATGTGGCTGTCCAGTTGTTCCAGCACCATTTGTTGAAAAGACTGTCTTTGCCCCATTGTATTTTCTGTTCTCCTTTGTCAGAAATCACTTGACTGTATTTAAGGAAGTCTATTTCTGGGCTCTCTATTCTGTTCCATTGATCTGTTTATTTCTTCTTTGACAGTACCAAACTGTTTTTGATTACAGTAGTTTTATAGTAAGCCTTGAAATCAGGTGGTGTTAGTTCTCCAACTTTGTTCTTCTCCTTCAATATGGCGTTAGCCAGTCTGTGTCTTTTGCCTCTCCGTATAAACTTTAGAATTCATCTGTTGATATCCATAAAATAACTTGCTGGGATTTTAACAGGGGTTGCATTGAATCTGCAGATCAGTGGGAAGAACTGACATCTTGACAGTACTGAGTCTTCCTATCCATGAACATGGAATATCTCTTTGTTTATGTAGTTCTTTGTGAATTTTTTGATATATTTCTTTGGTCTTAACCCCTCCACCTCAAAATTATCTTTTAAATATAATTTATGCCAACAGTTGAAGCTTCTGTCTTTCTCTGGGTGTTCTGTTAAACATTGATACACTAAGTGAGAGCCATCTTTCCTTGTTTTAATTGCCGTCTCTTCTGTGCTGAGACGTTACTTTTATTTACGTGCCCTGCCTCTGCTCTGTGCCAGGTACTGTGCTCAGTGCTTGTCCATATATTAGCTCTGAAGTGTTCTAGAGCCATGCAGAGTAGGGAGGCTTTATTACTCTTATTCTCTAGATTAGAAATTGGAGGCTTATAGAAGTTAAGTAACTTGCCCAAGGACACCATAATCTTAAGTGTCTAAGGTGAGGTCTGAACTGGGATTCAGGTGGATCTGAATTCAAGGTATTGCTTTACTCCTGTGATTGCTCCCTGGCCTGTGAACTCAGGTTAGTCTGTAAAAAAAGTTTTTGTTGGCTCTAACAAAATAAAGGATTTGGAAAAAGGTAAAAATTTTCTATCAATTAGCTTATCTAGAGGGTGAGGTTACATACACAGTACAAATGTAATCATAGGTAAAAAGTCCAACCTGTTTTAATATGGAAAATCTATTGTTGGTGGTGCTATGTTGGAAGAGGTGAGTTAGCCCATCTGAGAATGAGGTGTCTTCCTGAAGGATGGCAAGTAAGTATTTCTTCTCACTTCTGTGAACTGAAATTAAAGAATTCTATTTTAAAGACCAAACCCTTCTTGTCCTCAAGGGAATGGCAACCAAATTTTTCCTTGCTGAATTTAGGTTCTGCTTTAAATGGGGCAGTGAAGGTTTCCAGGTGGGCCAAACAAAGAAAATAGGATTTGGGGGGTGGTGTGACGTTAAGTGTTAATCTATGGGAAGAAAAGCACAGAGAAAGGAGCCTAAAGCCCGTGACTCTGGGAGGAAGGGATTTGGTGGCATCTCGGATCTGTTAAGGAAGTGCTTGGTGAAAGGGCCCTGGAGAAAAAGCAGTGGGTAACAATGTATATTAACACACTGCTCACTCCCACAAAATCAGTAACTTCACATGGCCTCTGGCAAGAGCTCTGGCTGATTAACAGGCCAGTCTTGACACAAAGGTACTCTTAGTAGTGACTACCCAGCAGGAGCAACACTTGGCCAAGTGACAAGGCTTCCATCTCGGGTCCCATGTGCATACCTTCTCACAGTTCTCCCAAAGCTACTGTAGATTCAAAGGGACCCCTTGAAGTGGGATGGAAGCAACGCCCTCCTGGGTGTGGAATGAGACTGAGCATGAAGCAGATGTCTCTCTTATGCCCAGTTGGATGAAAGACCTTGCCCTGGGCAGTTTGGGATTGTGAGATTGGAGTCAGAATATAAGCTGCACACTCCAGACATCCTTTCATCCTGTGCAGCAAATGGCATCATCATTAAACCATTAGAGAGCTCCTGCTGTGTGTTCTGATGAGATCATGTTTAAGCTGAATCTTCTACAACTTAAGGAAGCTCTAAGGCTTCCCCATGATTTTGTAGTGTTAGTGCTTCTGCTTTTCTCTGTCTGCTTCCTGAATTCACTCCACCTTCCAGATTTTGCCTTATGTTTGATCTTAACAGGAAGTTCTGACTCTTCTTTTCCATAAAAAGTTGGTCACTCCCAGTATTTTGTGAAGCATTGGTAATTTCCCTGAGAAGTTGGGTTGTAGCCCAGGGCATGGTTACACCGGTCATCCAAGGCTGGCTACCTGTTACCTTCAGGTACTACACATGACCCTCCCCACAATGGCAGCCATCTGGGAAATTAAGCTTTAGTTCCCCATTTACCCACTATTTTACCTTGGAGTTTTATATCATAGTGTCTGGAACAGTGCCCGGAGCTTCATCCACATTTATTGAATGAATTAATGAATTTGTACATATATGCATGAGTAAATAAGCATTAAAAAGCCATTCTCCTATGAATGCCAAAGTGAAATTGAGACGCTTACAACATTATAAAATGTGAGTTATTGTCTCTTATCTGAAGAGTACACTAAATACACCAGTGAGAAGTAATGTTAGGAACTGCCTCTTATGCCCTGAAGGTGGCAAATATCTCATCTAACTGGCCCAGGCCAGTTCTTTTCTTTGCTATGCCACGTACAGAAGGAGCTTTCCTAGGCAGCCTTTGAAACAGTGACAAGCTCATTTCTCACTACCGTGATAAAACAGAACAAAACAAAGCAAAAAAACCTCCTTCACTCTTCTATCTAAAACCTATGCAATCTTAGTATCTAGCCTGGCCTCACATTTTAAAAATGAGTATATGGGTAATAATATAGTATTACTAGTTCCACAGTTAGAACTCACATCCTTTAATTTCACCTCTTGGTTCAGAATTCTTTCCTGTATAACTTCTTTCCTCTAATTCAGGGCCCACATGCTCAAATGCTTTATGAGGTCCTAATAGGAAATGTAAAGGAGAGAAGTTGTGATGTATAAGACAATAGGGAATGGTGAGGAGTATGGCAATCTAGGTCATATGCTTCATTTAAAGGACAAGCCTACATTTTAACTCTTGCCAGTATTGCATGAGGGAGCATTGAGAAACCTGCTTCTCATAGAAAAATCTAAAACCTGAATGTTTATGTAAAAATTTTCAACCTTTACATTTTGACAGAACATTTTTTAAAAACTTAAAAATATATGGGCTGAGCAGAACATGTATTCAAGACTTGCCCACAAGTTCTCACTGGTGACTTCTGCTCTGTACCTTCCAGTGAACTTGACCACAGAGCTAGGATAGAGAGTTATAAGTGTTGTCTCAGGTCATTTGATGCTGATCTATGCTTCTCTGTACCAATATCTGAAGACAACTTCCTGTTTAAAAGTATTTTCGTGTGAATTTAAAGTTCTCTAATACTAACTCTCACTTTCTTTGCCTTTGGTTGTGTTTTATGAAGAGGGAGATAAAAGGATGCAGTTACATTTCTGTCTCTCAAGAAGTAGTAGAGTTAGTAGTCAAGAGCAGAGTCTCTCGAAGCTTTCTGCTTGGATATGTGACCGTGGGCAAGTTACTTAATCTTCCCATGCCTTGGCTTCTTTATGTGTCAAATGGAGATGAAAATAGTACCTACTTCGTAGGGTTGTTGCAAGTATTAACTGAGTTATATGTAAATTGCTTAGAACAGTGCCAAGGCACCTAGTAAGCACACAGTAATTTTAGCTGTTTTTAGGATTATCTTGTTAGTATTGCTGGTGAGTTGTGCTTATCCTTGGATTTATTACCCACTAATTTTGTCCTTCATGTGGATCACAGCTGAACAAAAGGTGGGTGTATGCACTGTCCTTTACAACATGTAGGCAGATTAGGGTTAAGAGTAGCAAAACATAATCTCCAGGTCCTCTCATTTGGCTATCCTTTCAGGGGGATCAGGAAGTCGTTGGGCTGTGTAGACATTGGCAAAAGAGAAGGAATACACCTGGGGTTCAAGACCCTCCAGAAGTGGCTTCTGAGGTTCTGAGAAAGGGGCCCAGGCTGATTTAAAATGGAGACCTCTTTTAAGCTAGTCTCTTACCTATTGTTTATGTTATCACCAATGCATCATTAAAAGTAACAGCCTCTGTTGCTCTGATGGGTTATTGGGCTACTTCATGTTCTCAGAATTTCTACTAAGGCGTTTTAATAAATTTGCATTCATTTTCAGATACCACTGTCTTTTATTAACCTTAACCTTCATAATAGAATTTATTTATTCTCTTGGTTATTATCTTGCAATGTGCATGCGCCATCTTTTAAAAAATTAATCAGGAAATCTAAACAAGAAGGGATATATGTATACGCATAAATGATTCACTTTGCTGTACAGCAGAAACGAATGCAGCATTGTAAAGCAACTATACTCAAAAATTTAAAAAAAGAAAAAAAATTAATCAAATATTTATTTATTTATTTTTTGCGGTACGCGGGCCTCTCACTGTTGCGACCTCTCCCGTTGCGGAGCACAGGCTCCGGACGTGCAGGCTCAGCGGCCATGGCTCACGAGCCCAGCCGCTCTGCGGCATGTGGGATCCTCCCAGACCGGGGCACTAACCCGTGTCCCCTGCATCGGCAGGTGGACTCCTAACCACTGCACCACCAGGGAAGCCCTCAAATATTTATTATTATTTTTCTACTTTTATTGAGAAATAATCGATGTACATCACTTGTATAAGTTTAAGGCGTATCGCGTGATGATTTGATTTTACATATATTTTGAAATGATGACCACAACATGGATGGATGGACGGTTAGCTAACATCCATCTTCTCATAGAGATATAGTTAAAAAAAAAATAGGAAAGAAAAGTCTCTCTTTGTGATGAGGTTTCTTAGGATCTACTCTCTTAACAACGTTCGTATATACCATACAGCAGTGTTAGCTGTAGTTATCACGTTGTACTTGGCATCCCTGGTATGTATTTATCTTATAACTTAAAGACTGTACTTTTTGACCACCTTAAAGCATGTGTTTTCTAACTGGTTGAACAAGCTAGAATCTCTTGCTCAGGTAGAGGAATAAACTCATTTTATGTAGAGAGAGGGTGTCCAGAAAGAAATCATGTGACAGATTGCTGGTGTTTCTTAACAGTGCAAACAGCAGGAGTGTGATAGGACCAGTTTACAATCTGACCTCATAAACATCCTAGAGCTGCACTCCGTGTCTCTCGACCAATAGCCTGCCTTTCACTTGAGGCCACCTTGCCATGTGCAGAAACCCTCCCAGGAAAGGAGATGAGCGCATCTCTCCAGGTGGCAGACAGGTGTCATAGGAAAGGAATGTGGAGACTCCAGTGGGTTGTTGCCATGAGGTGGAGATCACTGCAGTTTCTCTTCGAGCTGTCAGAGGGGCCATGGTGAATCCGTATGTAGAGGACTCTTCCTCCTTAAAAAAAGGCTCTTCCTTAAGAAAGCCTCTTTCTTTAGGTGTTCTTTCTCTGACCTCTTCCTTTGTGTGGATCATCATGTCTTTCATTAATCTTTTTTTTCCTTTTCAGGGAGAGGACTATAGGACAGTGGTGTCAGGAAGATATTTCATGGGCCTGCTCTGCACACCCTCCCACCTCGCACACTGACATTTGTGAGATAGAATGAAGATAACCCAGGGTCCACAAAAGTTGATGGGATGCCTGAAGGGATGTGATCATTTCCTGGGTCAAGGCAAGTCTCGACAGGGTGACTGTGGCAGGTAACCCGTGGCTGGTCCCCTGTCTGTCCTAGGAACTCATTGGATGGTGGTGGGATGAGGCATGGCCAGACAATAAGAGGCCACTAGGCTTGCCTGAATACCCCACTGGGGTTACTTCCAGTGAATGTCTATACCTTCTTACACCTCTTGGTCAGGCCTTTCCCTGGATGAAAAGGACTCAGAGGGACCTAGTCTCAGTTTTATCCACACCTCTTCTCAACAGCACCAAGACCCTATTGCCCATTTATGCTTGGAATTAAGTGATTTCTTTAGAGTTTTAGGCTTTCATCCAAGAGTTCAATTGTGCTTTTCAGTGTCATCTCTGATTAGTAGGAAACTGAACTTTATTTCTCTATTTTGATTTGCTTTTTGTTGAACTGTGATTTCTCCATCTTGATTGAAACAGGAATGATTTGCTTATTATACTCTTGCTCTGTCTAGAAATTCTATCAGGATTGGAGACGTCATGGGCTGTCTTTTGAACTGTTCGTTGCATGTCTTCTTGATAGGCCAGTTACAGTGAACAAAGCATTTTAGGTGACATCTAACCGGAGGTTTGTAAACTATATTGTCACTCTGATTTCTGTTCTATCAGTTAGTATTGTGTTTTCTTTGCTTTGGCTACAATCCCCCATGTGGCTTTTAATCCATCCCAGGTGCTGAACTTTAAAAATGTATTTGTGTGGTCAGCATGTTACACCAGAATAGCCTCTCTTAATCTGGAGTGAGTTTGGGGTTCGGTTTACACGTGTTTGTACCAATTCTTGTTTCTAAAATTCAAAGCCCTTTTCATTTCTACGGTTACTGCTGAGGAAGCTATTCATATCCTGGTATTTATGTGATTAATACACACCCCATTTCATGACTTTTAGCATCTCCAACTGTAGATGAAAAATCCTCGGTAGCAGTGCATTCTATTTCAAGTTGTGATAAGAACTGACTTTCATGTTTACTGATGATAAAAGGATTTTTTTAAACGTCCATTTACTGATGCAGCATTGGAAATCCTGTATAAGTTGAAAGGAAAATATCACACCCTTGACATACTGGCCTCTGTCTCTGCAAAGTCTGTACCTTATGCCTTAGAGGGTGGTGACTTCGATGTCCAACAGATAAGGACTTCCCTGGCGGTCCAGTGGTTAAGACTGCTTCCACTGCAGGGGGTGCGGGTTCGATCCCTGGTCGGGGAACTAAGATCCTGCATGCTGTGCGGTGCAGCCAAAAGGGAAAAAATAAAAAAGAGGGAATATCCAACAGGTCTTTCCGCAATAATAGAAATGTTCTACTCTTTACTATCCAATATGGTAGCCACAAAACACATGTGGCCGTTGAGCATTGGAAATGTGGCTAGCGTGCCTGAGAAAATAAAGTTTTCTTTTCATTTTATCAATTTAAATTTGAATAGTCACATGTGTCTAATAGCTTCCTTATTGCGTAAGTGGTAACATATGTGAACTGAAGGTTGATCACTGAGACTTCTAAATTTGTGAATTATTCTCCTGCTTTTTCTTTCCTTGTGTTTAAATCTGCCTTGAAAAATTACTAATATTGGTGGTGATAATATTTTTGAGTTCTTATTCTGTGCTACGTGTTGTCTGTGCTTTGTGTTTTCACATGCATTTCCTCATTTAACCTTTACCTCAAACTACAAAGGCGCTCTTACTATTACCTCTATTGTTGCTTAAAGAGAGACCAAGAGAAGAGAAGTAACTTGCCCACGGTCACACAGGAAACTGGGGTTGTAGCCTGAGGTCACATGATCCCAGGAGGGTGCTTTTCTCTCTTTCTTCCAGACACTAAACTGTTTATGCTTTTCCCTTGTTTATGGATTGTCTAAATGAGCGTGGTATTAATTTCCTAGGGCTGTTATAAAAACACACCACAAACTGGGTGGTTTAGAATGACAGATATTTATTTTCTCACAGTTCTAGAGGCCAGTGCCCACAGTGCCATGCTCCTTCGGAAACCTGCAGGGGAGAATCCCTCCCTGTCTCCTCCTGGCATCTAGTGGTTTGCTTGCGATCTTTGGCACCCTTGTCTTGTAAATAAGTGACTGTAACCCTCCTCATCACATGGCGGGCTCCCTTTGTGTCTCCGTTCACACGGCTTCCTTCTTATGAGGACAACAGTCATACTGGATTAGGGGCCCACCCTACCCCAGTGCGACCTCACCTTAACTAATTATGTGTGCAATGACACTATTTCCAAAGAAGATCACTTTCTGGGGTCCTAGGGGTTAGGACCTCAACATATCTTTTTTGGGTGGACACAATTCAACCCATAACAAGAAGCTGTTTTATTCTGTTAGCATGGGGACTTTTCTGTATTCCTAGATAATTTTAGACTGAGATTTTTCTGGAAGCAGAGTGTCATAATGGGAAGAGCACTACCCTGGGAATCAGGAGAGCTGGGTCTGAATCCTGCGAATGCTTCAGTCCCTCGGTTCCTTGGCTTTCGATCTGTAAAATGGGCGTAGCACGAACAGTGGTCTGGCGTTCCATTTCTCTGCTCTTACTCTGGCAGAGCGTGCTAAGCGAAGGAAGCACAGAGGCCATGGAAAGCTCAAAGCCATTCCGTTCCCCGACAGAGCCTGCCAGTTAATGGTGATGGCCCTTGGTCCCATGCCTCTCATCCCCATGCAGATGTCAGGATAGAGCCTTTCTCACAGGTTCAGATAAAGGCAGGGGAGAGTGGTGGCAGAAGATGGCGTGACTTTGCACTCACATTGGTTTTCAGGACTCCTGAGGACAACTTGGTATTGTACAGTGGGTGGTCCTGGTGGTCCCAGTGGAAAAGAAGGAAGCAGTGGGGGTGGGGGCACCCCCACGTGCCGTGATGCTGTGGAGAGAAGGCTGAGCAGCAGGATGCCTGCTCGGAATCTAGCTCTGTGGTCTCCAGCTGTGTGACCACTGGGGACAGGCTTCCTCTCTGTATCCCAATTGATTCCCCTCTGTGATTGCAGAGTTCCATTCCATGTTCACTGAGCCTCCCTCTTCTCCTAGGTTTACTGATTGATGCAGTGTTAAGGCAAAGACCAGTGAGGTCTTTAAATAAAGTTTGTTTGTTTAGCCCGCAGTCATTTCCGACTTTCACAGCCTTGGATATTTCTTTGGAAGCATGGAAGAAAAGTTTGACCTTTGCTTATGCTGCATTCAGCAGCTTAACATGGGTACCTCCTCTGAAGGTAAGGAAAGTGTGTAGTGTGCGTGCTGCTCACCCTCTGCATAGAGGCTGAATCCTTAAATTCTCTGTGCTGTTCATGCCTGAAAAATCTAGTGGTAATTTTTTTTTAACCTCTTTATTGGAGTATAATTGCTTTACAATGGTGTGTTAGTTGCTGCTGTATAAAAAAGTGAATCAGCTATATGTATACATATATCTCCACATCCCCTCCCACTTGAGCCTCCGCCCTCCCTCCCTATCCCACCCTTCTAGGTTTTCACAAAGCACCGAGCTGATCTCCCTGTTCTATGTGGCTGCTTCCCACTAGCTATCTATATAAGTCCATGCCACTCTCTCACTTCGTCCCAGCTTACCTTTCCCCCTCCCCGTGTCCTCAAGTCCATTCTCTACGTCTGTGTCTTTATTCCTTTCCTTTCCCTAGGTTCTTCAGAACCAATTTTTTTTATTGTTTTAGATTCCATATATATGTGTTAGCATACGGTATTTGTTTTTCTCCTTCTTACTTACTTCACTCTCTTTGAGAGACTCTTAAGTCCATCCACCTCACTACAAATAACTCAATTTCATTTCTCTTTATGGGTGAGTAATATTCCATTGTATATATGTGCCACATCTTCTTTATCCATTCATCTGTTGATGGACACTTAGGTTGCTTCCATGTCCTGGCTATTGTAAATTAAGCTGCAATGAACATTTTGGTACATGACTCTTTTTGAATTATGGTTTTCTCAGGGTATATGCCCAGTTGTGGGATTGCTGGGTCGTATGGCAGTTCTATTTTTAGTTTTTTAAGGAACCTCCATACTGTTCTCCATAGTGGCTGTATCAATTTACATTCCCACCAACAGTGCAAGAGGGTTCCCTTTTCTCCACACCCTCCGCAGCATTTATTGTTTCTAGATTTTTTGATGATGGCCATTCTGACAGATGTGAGGTGAGAACTCATTGTACTTTTGATTTGCATTTCTCTAATGATTAATGATGTTGAGCATTCTTTCATGTGTTTGGTGGCTATCTGTTTACCTTTGGAGAAATGTCTGTTTAGGTCTTCTGCCCATTTTTGGATTGCGTTGTTTGTTTTTTTGTTATTGAGCTGCATGAGCTGCTTATAAATTTTGGAGATTAATCCTTTGTCAGTTGCTTCATTTGCAAATATTTTCTCCCATTCTGAGGATTGTCTTTTCTTCTTGTTTAAGGTTTCTTTGCTGTGCAAAAGCTTTTAAGTTTCATTAGGTCCCATTTGTTTATTTTTGTTTTTATTTCCATTTCTGTAGGAGGTGGGTCAAAAAGGATCTTGCTGTGATTTATGTCATGAAGTATTCTGCCTATGTTTTCCTCTAAGAGTTTTATAATGTCTGGCCTTACATTTAGGTCTTCAATCCATTTTGAGTTTATTTTTGTGTATGGTGTTAGGGAGTGTTCTAATTTCATACTTTTACATGTAGCTGTCCAGTTTTCCCAGCACCACTTATTGAAGAGGCTGTCTTTTCTCCATTGTATATTTTTGCCTCCTGTATCAAAAATAAGGTAACCATAGGTGCGTGGGTTTAGCTCTGGGCTTTCTGTCCCGTTCCTCTGATCTATATTTCTCTTTTTGTGCCAGTACCATACTCTCTTGATGACTGTAGCTTTGTAGTATAGTCTGAAGTCCGGGAGCCTGATTCCTCCAGCTCCATTTTTCTTTCTCAAGATTTCTTTGGCTATTCGGGGTCTTTTGTGTTTCCATACAAAGTGTGAAATTTTTTGTTCTAGTTCTGCGAAAAGTGCCATTGGTAGTTTGATAGGGATTGCATAGAATCTGTAGGTTGCTTTGGGTAGTATAGTCATTTTCACAGTGTTGATTCTTCCAATCCAAGAACATGGTATATCTCTCCGTGTGTCTGTATCATCCTTAATTTTCATCAGTGTCTTGTACTTTTCTGCATACAGGTCTTTTGTCTCCTTAGGTAGGTTTATTCCTAGGTATTTTATTCTTCTTGTTGCAATGGTAAATGGGAGTGTTTCCTTAATATCTCTTTCAGATTTTTTCATCATTAGTGTATAGGAATGCAGTAGATTTCTGTGCATTAATTTTGTATCCTGCTACTTTACCAAATTCAATGATTAGCTCTAGTAGTTTTCTGGTAGCATCTTTAGAATTCCCTATGTATAGTATCATGTCATCTGCAAACAGTGACGGCTTTGCTTCTTCTTTTCTGATTGGGATTCCTTTTATTTCTTTTTCTCTGATTTCTGTGGCTAAAACTTCGAAAACTATGTTGAATAATAGTGGTGAGAGTGGGTAGCCTTGTCTTGTTCCTGATCTTTGTGGAAATGGTTTCAGTTTTTCACCATTGAGAATGGTGTTGGCTGTGGGTTTGTCATATATGGCCTTTATGATGTTGAGGTAAGTTCCCTCTATGCCTACTTTCTGGAGGCTTTTTACCATAAATGGGTATTGAATTTTGTCAAAAACTTTCTCTGCATCTATTGAGAGGATCATATGATTTTTCTCCTTCAATTTGTTAATATGGTGTATCACAATGATTGATTTGCGTATATTGAAGACTCCTTGCCTTAATGGGATAAACCCCACTTGATCATGGTGTATGATTCTTTTAATGTGCTGTTGGATTCTGTTTGCTAATATATATATATATATATATATATATATATATGTGTGTGTGTGTGTGTGTGTGTGTGTATATATATATATATATATATATATATATATATATTTTGTGGTACACAGGCCTCTCACTGCTGCGGCCTCTCCCGCAGCAGTGCGGCATGTGGGATCCTCCCGGACCAGGGCACAAACCCGTGTCCCCCACATCAGCAGGCAGACTCCCAACCACTGTGCCACCAGGGAAGTCCATGTTTGCTAACATTTTGTAGAGGATTTTTGCATCTGTGTTCATCAGTGATATTGGCCTGTAGTTTTCTTTCTTTGTGTCATCTTTGTCTGGTTTTGTATCGAGGTGATGCTGGCCTCGTAGAACGAATTTGGGAGTGTTCCTTCCTCTGCTATATTTTGGAAGAGTTTGAGAAGGATAGGTGTTAGCTCTTCTCTGAATGTTTGATAGAATTCGCCTGTGAAGCCATCTGCTCCTGGGCTTTTGTTTGTTGGAAGATTTTTAATCACAGTTTCAATTTCAGTGCTTGTGACTGGTCTGTTTCTATTTTCTGTTTCTCTGGTTCAGTCTCAGAAGTTTGTACTTTTCTAAGAATTTGTCCATTTCTTCCACGTTGTCCATTTTATTGGCATAGAGTTGCTTGTAGTAATCTCTCATGATCCTTTGTATTTTTGCAGTGTCAGTTGTTACTTCTCTGTTTTCATTTCAAATTCTATTAATTCGAGTATTCTCCCTTTTTTCTTGATGAGTCTGTCTAAGGGTTTATTCATTTTGTTTATCTTCTCAAAGGACCAGCTTTTAGTTTTATTGATCTTTGCTGTTGTTTTCTTCATTTCTTTTTTTTTTTTAACATCTTTTTTGGGGTATAATTGCTTTACAATGGTGTGTTAGTTTCTGCTTTATAACAAAGTGAATCAGTTATACATATACATATGTTCCCATATGTCTTCCCTCTTGTGTCTCCCTCCCTCCCACCCTCCCTATCCCACCCCTCCAGGCTGTCACAAAGCACTGAGCCAATATCCCTGTGCCATGCGGCTGCTTCCCACTAGCTATCTACCTTACGTTTGTTAGTGTGTATATGTCCATGACTCTCTGTCGCCCTGTCACAGCTCACCCTTACCCCTCCGCATATCCTCAAGTCCGTTCTCCAGTAGGTCTGTGTCTTTATTCCTGTCTTACTCCTAGGTTCTTCATGATATTTTTTTTTTCTTAAATTCCATATATATGTGTTAGCATACGGTATTTGTCTTTTTCTTTCTGACTTACTTCACTCTGTATGACAGACTCTAGGACTATCCACCTCATTACAAATAGCTCAATTTCATTTCTTTTTATGGCTGAGTAATATTCCATTGTATATATGTGCCACATCTTCTTTATCCATTCATCCGATGATGGGCACTTAGGTTGTTTCCATCTCCTGGCTATTGTAAATAGAGCTGCAATGAACATTTTGGTACATGACTCTTTTTGAATTTTGGTTTTCATGCTCCTGAGTACGTCTGTTCCCGCCCATACAGGATGGGGTTAAAGGAGCAGCTCATTAGGGGCTCACTGGCTCACTCAGGCTGGAAGGAGGGAGGGGTACGGAATGCGGGGCAAGCCTGCAGCGGCAGAGGCTGGCGTGACATTGCACCAGCCTGAGGTGCGCCGTGTGTTCTCCCAGGGAAGTTGTCCCTGGATCACGGGACCCTTGCAGTGGCAGGCTGCACAGGCTCCCGGGATGGGAGGTGTGGAGAGTGACCTGTGCTCGCACACAGGCTTCTTGGTGGCGGCAGCAGCAGCCTTAGCATCTCATGCCCGTCTCTGGGGTCTGCACTGATAGCTGTGGCTCACACCCGTCTCTGGAGCTCGTTTAGGTGGTGCTCTGAATCCCCTCTCCTCCCACACCCTGAAACAATGGTCTCTTGCCTCTCAGGTAGGTCCAGATCTTTTCCCAGACTCCCTCCCAGCTATCTGTGCTGCACTAGCCTCCTTCAGGCTGTGTTCTCGCAGCCAACCCCAGTCCTCTCCCTGGGATCTGACTTCTGAAGCCCAAGCCTCATCTCCCAGCCCCCACCTGCCCTGGCGGGTGAGCAGACAAGCCTCTCGGGCTGGTGAGTGTTGGTCAGCACTGATCCTCTGTGAGTGAATCTCTCCACTTTGCCCTCTGCACCCCTGTTCCTGTGCTCTGCTCCGTGGCTCCGAAGCTTCCCCCCTACCACCCCCTGTGTCCACCAGTGAAGGGGCTTCCTAGTGTGTGGAAACTTTTCCTCCTTCACAGCTCCCTCCCAGAGGTGCAGGTCCCGTCCCTATCCTTTTGTCTCTGTTTTTTCTTTTTCCTTTTGCCCTACCTAGGTACGTGGGGAGTTTCTTGCCTTCTGGGAAGTCTGAGGTCTTCTGCCAGTGTTCAGTAGGTGTTCTGTCGGAGTTGTTCCACCTGTAGTTGTACTTTTGATGTATTTGTGGGGAGGAAGGTGATCTCCATGTCTCACTCCTCCGCCATATTGAAGGTCTTCCAAGGAAGTTATTTTAAATTGCGAGATCAGGAAAGACTTGTATTTTAGACTCTAATGGTATGAAGGTGCCAGCCAGGCAGAAGTCTCTGAGCAGCAGCTTCCAGGCTGTGTGCTCCCTCAAAGTGAAGAAAAACAAACCTGAAGAGTATCTTTTTAAAAGTGATTCTCTCTCTCTCTTTTTTTTTTTTTTTGCGGTATGTGGGCCTCTCACTGTTGCGGCCTCTCCCGTTGCAGAGCACAGGCTCCGGATGCGCAGGCCCAGTGGCCATGGCTCACGGGCCCATCCGCTCTGCGGCATGTGGGATCTTCCCAGACCGGAACACGAACCTGTGTCCCCTGCATCGGCAGGCAGACTCTCAACCATTTTGCTACCAGGGAAGCCTGTGATTCTCTTTTAAATGGTTGTCTCTTAACTTGTCATGCAACATTTCTTCTTAAAATATGGTTTTTACTTTCAAGGATTTTGTTCCAAATGTATATTTACCTTGCTCCTTGCTTAGATCTCTTGAGGGAACATTTATTTTCAAATTATGATTATGCCAATTTTGTAAATTGTGCAATAACATTTTAAAGGAATTTAGTAAGTGTGTGTTTACTATTCAGCCCTGGATTACATTTCAGTGGGAACAACAGAAAAAAATCCCCAAATAGCCATGGCTTAAAAAAGGTTGAAGTGAATTTCTTTTTCATACTTAAGAAAGTAGAGGTAGTCCACCCAGGGACAGCATGATGGTATATGGCATCAGAGAACAAGATTTCTTCCATCCTTTTTTTCTGTCATGTGTACTTTTTTCGCCATGTACATCTCATGGTTGAAGATGGCTGCTCATTTCCAGCCATTGCATCAACGTTCTAACCAAACTGTAAACAGAAAGGAGTCGCAAATGGCTCTCCCCCTTCCCTTTAGGAAACTTCCGAAAGGTTGCACGCACACCATTTTTGCCTATATCCCATAAGCCTGTTAGCACCACAGTTATAACTAGTTATAAACGGGTCTAGGATATGGTAGATTTTATTCCAGGTTGTTTTGTGCACAGCTAAAAAACAAGTGTTCTTATATTGATAGAAGGTAGAAAGGATTTTAAGAGAACAGTTAGTGGCCTCTCCTCTAGTGCTATGCCCCAAGCCAAGTAGGGTGCTTGCTAAGTAGAGGAATGACCCAGCCCAGCCTAAAATTCCTTCCAGTACTTGGTCTTTGCTTACCTTTTGATTCTCATCTTTCAATCATCTTTTCATAAATATTCTAATCACCTATACATTGACCGTCTCTCAATTCATCCCACTGTTCTTTCTTAGCATTGAGCCTTCATCTGTGCTGTTTCTTTGGTCTAGAATGTTCTCCTCTTTTCCCACCCTCCATATTAAATTCTGACTTTTTTTCTAGATCTTTAGCTCAAATTCCATATCCGCAAGAACACTCTGCTGGTTCCATGCATATAAGTTTCTGTAGTCACATAGTTCCATCAAACCATGTTCCTTTAGAGCATTGATCACTGTTTTCAAGTATACACCCATTCATGTCTTTATCTGATGCCTTCTCTCTTCTCACTTAGACTCTAAGTGCTCCTTGAAGGTAGCGATCATGCCTGCGTTTTTCACTGCAAACCCACCGTGGTCATCAGGATGCTCAGCATATAATGGACAATTAATAAATATATGTTGAACCAAGTTAATGTATGAATAAATGCTCTGATAAAAAAATTAGTAGTTTTACTAGGGTAATACAATACAAAGAGTTTACTTAGTATGTGCATGAAATACATGCAAATGGCTAAATAATTAAAGAAAAAATTGGGAAAGAGCAACCTAATGAATCCAAGTATCCAGCTATGAAAGATTCCTTTTTCCATCCCACCATGAGTTTTTTGGTTGTCATTTAGACTTTGCTTAAGAGTAAATCTAGTCTCCATATTAGTAAAAATGGTTGTTTTCTCTCAGTAGTCAGCTTTACAATGTTCCTGTTCGGTATTATGTTCTTATTTTGATCTGATCATGGAAGTGAGGGATTATGGTTCTGTTCCCACCATGTGCGAGTGACTTCACTCTCTGTACATCAGATTCTCATTGAAAAATGGGGTTGATAAGAGCATCTCCCTCTTAAGCAATGCGCTGGTTTGGATGGGCCATGCTGCACCAACAAATCCCCCCAAAACTCAGGTGCTCGATCTGACAAAGGTTTATTTCTTATTTACACAAAATTTGTGATGAGTCAGGTGGCTCCTCAGAGCAGCTACTGTTCATTCACTGGCTCGGTGTGATCTAGGTGACCTCAATCTTGTGACATTGTCCCTTCAACGCACAGCTTCCAGGAACAGGAGAAAGAGCTGGAGGAAAGGGGATCATCATACCGCAGCTTTTAAATGCTTCGGGTTGGAGCGGACACATGCCACCTCTGTTCACAGCCCATTTGTCAGAACTAGTCCCATCACTTCCTCTAAAGCCAGAGGACAGGGAAGTGTGGGTGAGCACATGGATTTCAGTGGGCAATAAATGTATTAGCCATGGGGTAACAGTAGCGGTTAAATAATTTATGATGGTGATGATGACGACATCCCAATAGACATTTCATTAAGAGCACAAGTTTGATTTCTTGTTATCCTTCACACCCACCTCCCCACCTACAAATAGGTAGTAATTAACACCATAATACCCTGCATGATATGGTTGCCGAATAACAGAACACAAAGGGCAAAGCAGAAGCCAGCATTCGTTGAGTGATGGCTGTGATGATGAGGCTGGGGTTCCTAAGATGGAGGAAGAAATGGCAGCTGAATGGACCGAAGTCTTCAGGGAGTTGCTGAAGGCACTTGAACTGGCTACGTAGGACAAATAGGATTTGAGTGGTAGAGAAAGTAGTCGGAATGGAGGACGTGGGGAATTCCAAAAATATAAGCAATGTCCCCAAGGCATTAAAACGTTACCTGTGACGGAGGGGAAATTTTACGTGGCGAGGCCAGTAGAAAGAGATGAGGTGGGCATGAGGATACTCTCAAGGGGAGTGTCTCAAGTATTAAGTGGCTGGTTATACAGTCGTCTTGAACTAGACAGATGCTATGGCTTTTCCATCGCTCAATTCCTAGTTTCTCCCTGGCTCTCCCTTACTGCTCCTCCCATTTCCAACGCATCAGATCCCAAAGAAAGAAAGACAGTCACAGTTTTTGATCTGTTTATCTGATAAGCAGAGAACAAAGAAAGCCACTCCTCCAGAATTACTCTGTAATTTTTGTACACTTTGTAATGAAAATATGGAAAAAAGGCTTTGAAAGAAAAATACCTTTGTAGTTTTTTTTTTTTTTGACCCTTTCATCAGATCTCCCTGTTAACTCTCTAATAGGTGGCAGGGTTGGGTCAGTTCTATCTGGGCCTCTATTTCTCTCATCTGTTTAAGGAAAATACGTTTGTGAGGAGTCTTTGGATTTGTCTTTTCAGCTGTTGTTTTTCAAGTTTTCAGAAAGTGAGCAAACGTCATTGGACTTCGTTTCCCTTTCCTTTCACAAGTGAAATGTCCTTTTTGTCTCTATGGAAACCCTCTGGAAGTGCTACCAGTAGTTTTGGTAGAAGCCACTGGTGCTTTATGCCTTTGCATTGTTGCTTCCTGCTGGAAATCTGAGGCCTTATCATTTGATTGGGCCAAGTTTTCTAAGAGTGTGTTCTGTGTTTCTTCTAAAAGTCAAGTTTCTTACGGTATCACAAGAAGAAGACAAAGATGCAAAACCCATGGTGGACCTTAAGGTGAGGGATGGTTTCCAAGACACTCTAGCCAGAGGGTGAAGGTCCATGTTGAGTCTGAGGAAGCTCAGGGAGGGGACAGTGCCCCAGGTGGAACGCGGTGGCAGCCAACATCGCATATCGTGGGCGAATCTTTCTGAGCGTGATTAGGAGCACAAATGAAGGCTCTTGGGGAGTGGATCGGTATATTCATCAAGGGAATTGGACTCCTCATGCTTTCTTTATGCATGCTGGAATACATTAAACTAAAAACCAATTCATCCCGACCACTCCAAGGTGCAGGCACCTTGCCTGGAAGATGGAAAGGGAGGGAAAGGAATTTCATCTGGTGGTAAGGCGTGTTGCTCTTGGACCAGGCGAATTAATCAGTGCTTGGAAGAGGTCTGGCAGCCAAGTGGGTTGTCGGCTTGTCGGTATCACTCTAGTGTCGGGGAATTTGAGATAATGGGAAAAGTGGGGGAGGACCGGGGCATTATAAGCAGAGAGAGAGCAAACTGTATCAGAAACCATGAGAGCAGAGTGCCTAGATGTCATAAAAAGAAGAAAAAAAAAGACTTGACTACCCACAGAGATTGATGACAAGAGAAGAAAGAAAGAGGAAGGAGCTTTTGAAAGAGCTTTTCTCTTGATCAGGTGATAATTTATTTACTGTGTAAAATGACAAGAGATGCAAAATGAGACCCTGGGTTGCAGAGGGGGATTTCAGATTTGGCCATCAATTGGGGCCTAAAAATAGAGCTTCCCGAACCTATAGGCCAAACAGGTATGTCAGTTTAGCAGTGTGTGAATAAGGAGGGATTTGCCTACAGCGGTGTTGGGCGGTCCTACATCTGGTGGCTGACATTACACATGGACTTGGAGATAGAATGTGGCAGATTTGAAACCAAACCAAACCAAAAACTACAGGGCCAAAAATGTGAGGAGGAAGATCTCTGGGGCACTTTTTAGAGTAGATTTCCATCAAAATAATAACTGTCATTTATTGAGATTTAACTATGAGTATATTGTTTGAATTAATCTTTACAACAAATTATGAATTAGACCAAATTGTTGTGTTCATTTTACAGATGGATAGACTAGGGCTCAGAGCTGTTAAGTGATGTGACCAGAGCACAAAGGTAGGGGGTTGAGAGTTAACTCAAAGTTGAAGCTCCTAACTGCTGCCTTTCCTGTGGGACTCCTAACGGGTAGAATATGTGCATGAAGATCAAGGTAAATGTGTCCTGCCTCAGTCAGGGGTTAAAGGGCAAAAATATGTGTTGAAAACCATGCTGTTTCCTCTATACTTTTCTTGACTCCATTACCTCAGATCCCTGGCCTGTTTTTTGGTATTATTTCCTTTTTCCCTTACTCTATTTGTACCTCTTAGACTGTGGCTTTGATCTGCCACCTCATTCTGCTTTGCTTTTGTTTATATCTCATCAGTCAGCATAGAATAGTGGTTAAAGGTGTGGCTTCTGATGTTGGGTAGCCTGGGTTCAAATCTAAGCTTTGCTACTTGACTAGCTAAGGTGGCCCTTTGTGCTTCAGTTTCCTCGTTGGTTTTGGTTATTTATGGCTATGTAACAACCCACCCCACAACTTTGTGGCTTAAGATAATCATAACCACTAGTTGCTCACAAGTTGGCCCGGACTCCACATGGATGGCTCACCTCTGCTCCGCGTGGTGCTGGCGGTGGGGGGACCAGGGGCGGGGGTTTGCCTGGACCTGGAAGAGCCATGATGGCCTCATTCAGAAGTCACACAACATCAATTTGGCTGCATTTTATGGCCAAAAGGAGTCATGAGGTCACCCCAGCTTCAAGAAAAGGGGAAATGTGCTCCACCTGTTGGTGGGAGGAGCGGCATGGGTATAATTGTGGGAGACCATTTTTGCAGATCATCTACCTTGCAGAGGTGAGTGGGCTCTTGAGGTAGGTGGCTCCTATTATCCTGACCACAACGTCATGAGTTACCAGGAGAGAAGTGTCATGAAGTACAGACTCTGGGATTCTGTTTTAAGATGAAATGCACACGTGTGCAAATTTGGAGCAGGGCATGAATTCACTGGCACTGAATCCTCAGTAGAAGCCAAATGGATGTGCTCATGTAAAAAATTAAAGCATCTACCATTCAGGTGACATTTTGTTTCCTTCAAAGGCAGGGTCATGCCAAGCTTTTCCAAATAGCTCATTAATTATAGTCCTCTAAATAGTCATCTAATAGTCATCTAAATTATAATTTAAATTTCATGAGGGTTTTAAAGAATTATTGTTACAGGAATGGCAGTGAAGTAAGGTCGACTTGCCTAATAAATCAGGAATTTACAGGTTCTTCTTGAAAGTAGCTAATTGAAGACACGGTGAAATATTTTCCCTCTACTGCTTTTGACAATGCCTGTGTCATAGCATGTTACATTTGTCGTATATGTGGACCCAGTCAGTGAAGGTACACCCGTGAGGATGGTTGCTGAGATGTATCACAGCTTCTGAAGAGGAGTTGGTGAGTGATGGGATATACGTAGTCATCCAGGGTGGGATCAGACAGGAGCCTTAGCAAATCCAGTAAGCCAGACATCTTGAATCTCACGTCTTATTATCGGTATGAAGAGATTCTTTTTTTTCCCTTTCATGTGGAATCCTGAGATGCTCTTCTCTGAAGCCTCCCATGCCCCTTTCATAGACACCGAGCTAAGCACTAAGTTCTCAAGGCTCCTTGGAGGACCGTGATATGCCCACGTGACTTACATGAGTTCAAGCACACACAATAGGTGAGGCCCCTGTTGCTTCACTCATCAACAGTGGATGAGTTTAGTCTGGGTATGAATCCAGTATTATTGTGTAGTCTTTTCCTGAATGTACATTTATGCTCGTGTCTTTTTTAGAACATTAGTTCCATGAGAATGAGGAATAGTTGTTTTAATTGATTAATTTAATTTAAAAGCTTATATGTAAATATAGCATACATACATATAGCAGCTTACAAAAATTAGGTATTCATCCGTAGTCAGCAAGTATTTATGAAGCACGCTATGTGCCACATACTTTTCTAGGCACTGGCAGTATAGCAGAGAATGAGAGTGACATAATCCTTGATCTCCAGTATGTTTATCCAAGATGGATGTTAGATATTTAATAAATACTTCTAAATAATCAAGTAAATAATTTTAAGAGTACATAGTATCACAAAGGAAAAGTTCAGAATACTATGGAATGCATATTAGGGACCCCAACTTGATCTGGAGAGTAAGAGAGCTCTCCCTGAAGGAAATGCATGCTTAAGTTCAGTCAATCAAGGGATAGTTATTGAGTATCTCCTGCATCCTGGGTACTTTTCTAGGAATTGGGATTAGAAAAGGAACAAGATAAGAGTAGGGCATACCTAGATGAATAGATTGGGGACCAGCATCTCAGGCAAAGGAAATGGCATGTGTAGTGACCTGGAGAGAGCCTGGAATGTTCCAGGAACTGAGGAAAGTCAACACAGCTGGAGCCGAAAGAGAGAGGGAACAGTGGAAGAATGGAAGGTTGGAGGGGTGTATAGGATTCAGATCATACCAGTCTTTGGAGGCCCTGTTGAGGTTTTGGGTCTTCATTCTACAAGCAGTGGAAAGTCTTTGAGTGCATAAGCCAAGGAATGCAATTCATTCACTCATTTTCATTCAACAGATGGCTTTTGAGCCTTTTTACGGTAGCATTGGCCAGGTTCTAGGTATAGAGCAGAAAATAAGACAGACGTGTCTGAGACTGCTAATTGCACTCTGGTATTAGTTTTCCCTGTCGTCTTCTTTTTTTCTTTTCTTTTTTTGCTGTACGCGGGCCTCTCACTGTTGTGGCCTCTCCCATTGCGGAGCACAGGCTCCGGACCTGCAGGCTCAGCGGCCATGGCTCACGAGCCCAGCCGCTCCGTGGCATGTGGGATCTTCCTGGGCCGGGGCATGAACCTGTGTACCCTGCATCGGCAGGTGGACTCTCAACCACTGCGCCACCAGGGAAGCCCGCCCCCGCCCCCGCCCCCGCCCCGTCTTCTTTAGTAATAAAATCCCTGTTTTTTCGGCTGGGCCTGTTCAGAAGTAAAGACTACATTTCCCAGCCTCCCTTGCAGGAGATATGACCATGTGACTTGGTGTAGGCCAATGAGATGTAAGCAGAAGTATATTTAAAGGAAGGAGGGCCTTGCTTCTTTTCACCTAGTCTTCCTTCCTGCTGGCTGGAAAACAGAAGCCATGACTGAACCTTGAGGTGAAAATCTATTGAAGGCAACACATTTAAAAGTTTGAAAGAGCTTGAGCCCCTTGAGGGTCTTGGAGCCACCTTATCAGCCCTGGACAGCTTACTTCTGGACAACTTCTACGTGGAAGAAAAATGAGTTCTTATCTAGTTTAAGCCACTTTTAGTTTGGATTTTCCATGAACAGCAGAGCAAACTCATCTTAATTGGAACAATAGATAAGGTTCCAGTTCTCACGGAGTTTACACTCTGTTGTAGGGAAATAGGTCAGAAACAAATGGAAGGGAAAGTCATTTGGAGAGAGGCACTGAAAAGACAAATGTTGGAAGGCTGCTTGAGATTAATGGCTCAAGATCTCTTTGAAGAAGTGTGAGTTAAGCTGTGGCAATGATGGATTTTATGAACGATTGCTGGCAGAAGTGTGGAGAATCGGTTTTAAGAGGAGACATTCTCTCCCTCTTTGAACAGGGCAAAAGCATATGATTTATGGGAGTTTTCTAAAATCAATCCCTATATACTTGGATTTAACTGCACCCAATATCCTCTGACATACAAGTACCATCCTCTAACAATGTGGGTACCTCAAACAGAAGTCCAAAGAAACATCAGCTCATTAGGTCTGTACCCCTGTACTCATACCAGTTGACAAAGCATTGTTCTAACTTCCCAGCCGTAGGGGCAAGCTGCCTGGAGTCTGAACCAGTGATGGAAGATGAGTGCATTTGTGTTACGCTGAATGACAGACCTTGTGGTCCACCCTGCCAGTCTCCATTTGCAGATCCTAGATTTTAGATGAATGCAGTGACATTATCCCATGTTGAAGCTGAGGAACCTTTGGAAAGGGTCTAATAGATGCTTGAGAAGAGAAAGCAATGATTTGTGAGTTCCTGTTTTCCACAGAGAAGTTGCATTTCACCTACCAGCGAGGATACTCTTTCCTCAGCGCTCTGAAATTAAGACTTCTGTTCTTGGTCTAGAGGCCATGTTCAGAGCAGTTGGCATGTACACTTCCCCTCTGCTGGCTTGGTTTTCTCATTTCCCCAGCACCACAGCATCACTTTGTCTCATTCTCTGGCGCTGACAGACTAGGCTGCTCTTTCAGGTGGTTGGGGAAGCGATGCGGCAGAAGCAATCTTGTCCTGTGGACAAAGTGAAACCAAATACTTTACTACTATCTTCACTGAGGCAGCAGGAAGTGTAAGAAGGACTTCTGTAACCAGAGTTTGGAAGGGGCATTTAGATACCTGTTGTGACTGTGGTTCCTGTCCACATCCTCTGACTTGTTTCGTTGCCAAAACTACAACACTTCTTCCTTGTTCTTCTTCCTTTGCCTCTTTCTATCAAGGTTAACATCATTTGCTGACGTTTACTAGGGAGCCATAAGGAGGTTACTTGGGTGATGGCGCTAAGGACTCCTGAGCTTCATGGGAGAATGATTTGTGTCCTGGGTAAGGAATTTCTTGATCCGTGAGAAGGGCAATGGCCTAGGAGTCAGAAGGCTTTGGTTTTAGTTCTAAGCTCTTCCTCTGATTGACTCATTTGGTGACCTTTAGCCATGCTGGTAATGACCCAGCCCACACCCAGTTCTCAGGAACTCTGAGGATGGGGTATCATAATGTTTACAGTCACTGAGCTATTAGGAAGGCCGGAAGTGTGAGTAATTACAAATATGGAAGTCGATCAATGATTATATCAACTCATTCAGTATGGCTGCTAATCTGAAAGAAGATATCAAACAATGGGTAAGCGGTTAGGCATGGACTGTGGAGTCACATAAGTCCAGGATGAAGGACCAACTCTGCCACTTTTACCTGTGAGACTGAGCAAGTTCCTTAGCCTCTCTGAGGCTCAGTTTCTTTATCACAGAAGAATGATAAAACAGTACGTTCCTCCGAAATACAATGATGTTTAAATAAGTCCATGCCTAGGGAGCATTTAGCATCATGCCTGACACTTTGTAAATACTGAGTAAAAGATGCCTTTCAAGTTTATTTAAATTATAAGTAAGTAATAATAATAAATAATAATAATTAGCACTTTAAACATCCTGCATGACCTGGCTTGGAAGTCCCAGCGAGAGGAGATTAAAGAGAACATTCTGTGCCAGCAACAAAGCTGTGATAGAACGCAGTGGGGACAAGAAGCATAAAGGGCACTCTGGGGGAGGTACGGAGTGTGGAAGTGCTTGAGAAGTCCTTAAAGCAAGAAAACTTACATGGTGGAAATTTCTTGATCGCTTCTAGAAGCCTTATGTAACAGACAGTATTGTTTGCCTTTCCTCCCACTCCCACCAAAAAAACCAACAAAATACCTCTTATTCCTTTTCAGTAGAACTTCCCCTCACCCACACACCTCCAGATAGTCTTCCAAGAAACAGATCCCTCTGTCTAGCCAAAAGGTGAATCCTGAATCAGTCAAGAATTTTCCTTCCCAATCAATTATCTTAGGTGTGAGCATGAAACCTAGTTCTGGCCAATAAAAAAATGAGAGGTTGGCTGGGGGAGTTTTCAGAAAGAACTTCTCCAGAAGAAAGTTCTGTTTCACTCAAGTTCAGGAAGAGGCAGTCTCTTTTCTGCTATATCTAGTTTTGTCCACATATGAAGCCTCGAACTGTGTGGCAGCCATTTTATGACCATGAGGAGAGTTAACCCAAAGTAAAGCTCCTGTGTTGAGGATGTGTTGAGGATAGAGTCTAAAAACTAAAGAAAAAGATTTTCCTAATGTACACAGTGAGTGATTCTCCTGAAGTCTGCTCCGTCTAAAAGTTGTGTCCTGATGTCACACACATGTGACCCTGTTATGCTCTTCCCACGTTGTACATATAGAACTTGAGTTATGTTACTAATCTTAACTATTGCCCGGCAATCATGGAAATTATCTATTCTCCTCAGTTTATCAAGGCAAAGAAGGGTATTTTTTTTTTTTTGTAAACTAGTGGTGGAATAGAAAGAATAAAATATTTGTACCCTGAATACCTAAACCATCTGTATAGAATAATGTGATACAGAATATATATGTGATATATATACATCATTGATACCTTTAGCAAGTATGAGATCTCATCACAGGTCTGCAGCTAGCAGGAAACATGCTGTTGACATATTAGAGTGCTTTGTCTTTTGTTGTTTTATCCCTCTGATTTATAAGAGAAATTCAAACATTTTTATTCAAAGGTAACTGAAGAACAACCCAGAGGGAATAATTTATCCTTATTTTTCTTGGGAGTATTAAGCCTAGTGAAATGTAATAGAGAGAACTTCCTCACCCATATTCAGAATAGATGAGAGCGTGTCTACCACCTCCAGCCCCCACTTCACAGTGAGATGCAGAGAAGTTCATATACATCACCCCCTAGCGAAAAATAGAGTTTCATGCAGAAACCTAAGGATGATACTGTCCATTTTTAGACACTAACAAGCTGCTTTCCAGACTCAGATATAACCAGGGAGATGTCTTTTGGAGTTTCAGAGACCCAGCTCAAGGGAAATAGAGAAAATCTTATAGCTCTTGCCTAAAAGACACACCTCAGAATGTCTTTGGACTGGGCTATTTTTCTGTTTTCCCTTGGTTTGTGCTGTTTTACTCTGTTGGTACCATCATGTGACAGGCCGTGGAATGGGACGCGTTTCTAAGCTTTGTTCATTGGCATTGTGCTTTTAGAGATTTGCACTTAGAGACAGAGATCAAAAAAACTTAAGGTTTGTGGTTCTGAGTTCTGTTCAATGGCTATGACACTACTAGCTTAAGAAAACGATAACATCTATTTCGTCTATTGTTTGTCTCTTCCACTAGAATGTCAGCTCCATGAGATCAGACCTGTCTGCTTTGGTCACTGTTACATTCCCAGCACCAGAAATGTACCTGTGCCATGTGTTGCATGGTTGAATGAGAATAAATCTCACTAGCAAAAAACCCCGATAATATCAAAAAGAGGTGATCAAACCAATCATTTAGTGTTGTAGAAACAGGTGGGTTTCAATAAGAGCACTTCCTTCTAGGGGTTGTGTGGGAACTACGGGTACAGTTCTGGTTGTTCCAAGGGTTGGGAATATTTGTAGCTTTTCTGCTCCTCTGCACAGATGAAATCTTCTGACTCTTTTATTTATGACTTTTAGTGCCCAAACATGCAAATACTGAAATGCATAACATATTAAAATAAGTGGCTTTTTCCCCTTTATATTACAGGTGGGGCATATTTATTTATTTAAATA
The DNA here is from genome assembly GCF_949987515.2 of Delphinus delphis. Taxonomy (NCBI): domain Eukaryota; kingdom Metazoa; phylum Chordata; class Mammalia; order Artiodactyla; family Delphinidae; genus Delphinus; species Delphinus delphis. The sequence continues at coordinate 79,352,531 of NC_082692.2, read as the reverse complement.
ACATGTTGGTGTGTTATCTGTGAATTTTATTCCTGAAGAAAGAGGGTGTTGCAAAATAAATGGCTGCTAACCAGTGGCTTACAAAAGGAGGAAACTACCCTGTGGTTCAACAGAATTTTTCAGCTTTATAACCAGTTGATTCAGGGTTGTGTGGACATAACCTCTCTCCTTGCAGAAAGCATTTCATCAGTGCCAACTCCTTCCTGCTCGAAAAGTGTCTGAAGACAAGAAAATTCATTCAGTGGCAAATAATTTAGTAATGAATCAATGGAGAGCCAGGATGTTAGAAGAATAATTTAGAGGACAGTTTTGTATGTTTCTGGGTGATTAATCTGTTTCATGATTTACAGTACTGACTACAAATGTGTATTTACCGCATGTGACTGTTTTTCGTTCCTTATTATTACTTTTGTATACGCGGTTTATTTCTTAAGTTGTGTTCCTTGGTTACCAATTCTTAAAAGAGCTGAAATCTGCATGAGTATTTAATGTGGAATGTTGAGCTAGTTTTAATCAGCAAAGTGCACTGTCGTAAAAATTGCAACCCAAATCTTTTTTGTATGGTTACAAAATACCGTCCTGTTCTGTGCATGGATTTACAACTCACTTCTTATAGGACTTGAATCCTGAGGTTACGAGGCTCTCTCTTTTTTTTTTTATTTAATTTTATTTTTTTATTCAGCGCGTTCTTATTGGTTATCTGTTTTATACGTACTGGTATATATATGTCAATCCCGATCTCCCAATTCATCCCACCACCTCCACCCCCCGCTTTCTCCCCTTGGTTTCCATACGTTTGTTCTATTTCTCTATTTCTGCCTTGCAAACCAGTTCATCTGTACCATTTTTCTAGATTCCATATATATACGTTAATATACGATATTTGTTTTTCTCTTTCTGACTTATTTCACTCAGTATAACAGTCTCTAGGTCCATCCATGTCTCTACAAATGACCCAGTTTCATTCCTTTTTATGGCTGAGTACGAGGCTCTCTTGAGCACTGTTTTTATGAGCAAAGAAAAAGGAGAGACTCTAGAAGTGATGGGGCTAAGTGGACAGTTCAAAATGAAGTCTATCATTAGAAACACACTAGGGGACAGGTTGTGAAAAGGTAACTTGTGTTGCTATGAAACTTTACATAAGCCCTTGATGATCTTGGCACTCTTTCCTGTTAAGGAAGGATATAGCCCCAGAATCCTAAAGACAGAAGACACTACCAACTCATCCTTGGCACATGAAATGAGTCATTTCTTTTTGTACATGCTGGGGTATGTCTTTTTTTTTTTTTTTTTTTTGTGGTACGCGGGCCTCGCACCGCTGCGGCCTCTCCCGCCGCGGAGCATAGCCGCTCCGCGGCATGTGGGATCTTCCCAGACCGGGGCATGAACCCGTGTCCCCTGCATCGGCAGGCGGACTCTCAACCACTGCGCCACCAGGGAAGCCCCTGGGGTATGTCTTTTAAGTGTGGGCAACATGTAGAAGAACCCCAGAGTATAAAAGAACTCAGACTTTACCTGGAGAGGTGCAAGAAGGAATTCCTTTAAATGATGCAGAGCATTGCCCACTCAAAGCTAGCACTGGAAGTTATCTCGAGTTGTTAGCTGGTTGCTAGGACCAGCATCCTAAGACAGAGATTTTCTTAAGCCAAAACAAATACAGTTAAGAGATGTAACTTATTTAGTATGTCCAAGATTTCTCTGATGGAAAAAAAAAGAGAGGAAAAATGATCTTCAAGTCTTCAGCCACACATGTTGACAGTGCAGTTAATCTCGGGGGAAACCAACGTCAAAACAAAAATATGGAATCACTTTGCAAATGAAATCATTTGTCAGTTGTGCTTGCAGACAAGATATAATGATGCCTTCGGTTGTGCAGGCACAATTGCCTAATCTATCACTACGGATACAGGGAACGTTTCAGGTTTGCTGTTTAACAATTGGATTTTGTGAAAATGTACTGAAGATATCCATCTTATTGGTAGCATTCTCTTGTAAACACCTTTTAATTTGGATTCTAATTGAGAACTTTCACCCTAACGTAGATTTTGTTAAAAAAGTACCTAAGGATACTGCACCTAGAAGAATCTCAACCTGGCTCATTAGAGATGTAACTATAAGATAAGAAATACCCCCCAGGCTTTATTCTATTGGAAAACAAAACATCTCAAAACATCTAAATATCATATCTCTCAGTGTCTCCCCTTGGGTTTTGTGGCTCATTTCCTGAAGTGCTTTTGTTCTCCTTCTCAGCTTTGCTGCATGTGAGATGCTCTGAAGGAACTGAGTTTTGACATTGTGTGTAATTCAATATTTCAGGGCAAAGGCAATGGCGGATCAAACAGAGTCTAGAGTCTTCTTAGGGGAGCAAATAGAAAATGCCACAAGCCTACCTACCCTCGGGCAGATTTATGGCTTGGTGTCTGGTGAATCTTGAGATTAACACTCTCCAACCCCTATTGTCTAGACCTGGCAAAGGCAGAAGATTAATGTCGACAGGGAGGCAGCCCATGCTGGATGTTGGAAATACAGATCCTACCTTTGACTGGGCTGTAGATCAAAGAAGCTTGCCATTTAGACAGCCCCTGGAAGCAGATTTGCAAATCAAGGAGAAGCATGCATGTCACAAGTGAAAAAGTAAGCCTCAGAAAAGAAAAAGGTGCGTGAAGACTCGAGTTCAAAGACCACAGCAATCTCATATTTTAACTTGAGCAACTTCTGTCTTGTGGGTTAAAGTTAGTTGGAAATGGAGGTGAGAATGAGGATAGCGATCTTGTTTGTGTATTACAACCTTTGTTCAGTGATGACAGATACAGGGGTCACCTCTGAGGTCTCACAGGCAGAAGCAGGGTATTTGTTTACCACCATTAGTTCCCAGTCAAATGCGTGATTTTGGAAATTTGCTTTCATCAAAAGAAGTTTCAAGGGGATGTTTGGAGAGATCATTTACCATCTGTCCTCCCCTGAGTAAAATGTTTCGGTGATTTAGTTCTGCAGAAGGTAGGAGGATGAAGATAAATCATAAAATACACTCTGTCTGAAATGAGAGCACAGGGCTGGCTAACATCCAGAGTACGAGTGGTCAGTGGTCCTGATTTCTGATGGGAAGGGTCACAAATGGACCCGGGGTGAGTTTCTATGGGCTATAAGTCACCCCTGGTTTTGACTTGTTTTTTGGTTCTGCTCTTTTAATTCTTTGTTGTTTATTTGTTCATTCAGCAACGAACTATTTCTCTCCCTTTAGTTCTGAGCTTGGCATTGGGTTTTAAAGACCTCACTGTCTAACTGAGTGGTTCTCGCCTGCTGCCATTTTGGCCCCCTTACATTCCATTCTCCACACAGAGCAAGGGTAAACTCTTCAAAAATGTGAATCAGATGAGGTCATAGCTTAACCAAGACCCTTCAAATGGCTCCCTTTCTCCCATTTAAAGTAGCATCCGAACTACTTCTGTTGGCCTTTAAAGCCAGCAGGAGGTGGACCTCACACAAGTGCCACATCTACTGTGGACGAATGACCCAGGATGGGTGAGGACACCAGTGTAAACGTGTGCATGGTTGTTAATAAACCTTACATTTTAAAACGAAAATAAATATAAAGAAGATTGATGGAGAGTAATACAAGGTGAGTTTGCAGAGAATGGCAAGACATTTTAGGGTAAGGATAAGGAGTTTTATCAATACTTTATCCTAAGTGCAGGGAAAAAATCACTGAAAGGTCATGTGATCAGATTTGTGTTTTTAAAAGACCGCTTGGGCTGCCATGTGGAGGATGGATTGAAGAGATCAAGAATATAAGGGGAAGCTGAGTCAGGATACCATTGTAGTAGCTTAGGGAATGGGAAATGGGTGGATACAAAATGTATTTTGGAAATTAAATTCATGGCATTAGAGTTAGATTGGACATAGACTGGCGTGAGGGCAAGGGAGGATCTTGCTTGATTGATGGTTACCAGCTTCTCTGTGAGGTATCATTCCTATGACCCAGGACTCAAATGTCACCACTTTCACAATGATTGGTAGCATCACTGGTATCATCCACTGCTATATACAGAGTTTAGTTGGCTTTTTGCTTGCTTTTGCAAAAATATGACTAATTATATCAGAAAGTCACCGGGCTTGACCTAAGAGACTGTCAAACCAAGATACTCCAACATCTTTTCTTGAACGTGAATGAAGCACTTACTAAGAGATTTTATGCTTTCCTTTTTTTCCTCCACAAAGTGTATGAGTGTCAACAAAAGTATGTGTCTTGGGGGCTTCCCTGGTGGCGCAGTGGTTGAGGGTCCGCCTGCCGATGCAGGGGACGTGGGTTCGTGCCCCAGTCCGGGAGGATCCCACATGCCGCGGAGCGGCTAGGCCCGTGAGCCATGGCTGCTGGGCCTGTGCGTCTGGAGCCTGTGTGCTCCGCAGCGGGAGAGGCCACAGCAGTGAGAGGCCCGCGTACCGCAAAAAAAAATAAAAAGTATGTGTCTTGGGATTAAAAAAAAACAAGGATTTGAGACATGTTAATAATACACATCTCTTATGAGAAGGTGATAGTGAACAAATATATTGTCTTGGGTGAATTAGTGTAAATAAAAAGCATAAAATATTAGATAATTGAAGGCTTTCTGATGGGACCATCTATTGAGTAAAGCCAAATGCATTTTGAACACATAAAAATACAGAATATTAACAGTGAAATATCTGCAACATATAGTTGAAAGTTCTGGCATCATAACAACTCTTCAGATGAGGTTCTTTCAGCTAAGAATTAGATGGCTGACTTTATACCATCTTGCAAATTGCATTGTCTTTTCACACTTTCAATTAAAATCAGCCAATAATTTAGCCTAACAACCTGATGCTGCCTAAGAAGTCCTCTTCAACAAGTCTGAGCTTTGCATGTGAACGGTTAGTGGTTGGTCTTCATTCTGTACCACTTACAGCTGGTCCTCATATTGTTCAAAGCAAGTGACATCATAAAATTTCCCAAGAATCATTAATAAGAGTGGTAATACATTGGTTTTTAATGATTTAAAATGCCCTCGGAAGTCCTCTGTTCTTCCCTGCAGAAAATTTTAACCTGAAATCAAAATTATTAATAGTTTGATTATGATCAGCAGGAATTTTAGCCTTCTGTTTGCCTTTATAAAAGCAATGTTTTCATCTGTATTATTTATAATATGTTGTCAGCATGCCACATTTGTTTGGCATGTACTCCAAAGGGGTTGCATAAGCCTTTTCTTCTTCCAAAGGAAGGTTTTAATCATGAATTTTCTCTGTGTTTGTATTTCATCTAACTTACTTTAAGGACTTACTAAAAATTACCTAGATTATGACCATCTTTTGAGTCCTTAGGAACTCTACCCATTATTGTTTATCTCTCACATCCCTACCTTTTCTCCTTTCTTCTTGTCATTTGTCTTCTGTCTCCATGTCTCCCTCCCTTTCTTCTGCAAGCAGTTTATCTTTAAGCTACTTTATATGTGTCAGGCCTTGAGCTATGCATGGAGGTAGACAAAGACCCTTTGCCTGAAGGTCACATGATTAAATGGGTGAGACAGAGTTAGAAACAAGAAATTGCAATATTGGTAAAAGGGGCTCTTAGAGAAAGTATGGGTAAAGTATTAAGGCGGCTAATGGGATTATCTGACTCATATATATTCTCCATTTTATTCATTCATTCAGTTAACAAGTATTTATTGAGCTAGACAGAGCTTAAAGCCCAGGAGAATAGGCAGTTAAAAAAAATGAGCGTATAGCAGTATAACTGCAATTGTGGTATACGTTATCGTGGAAACGTTTAGGGTCCCATTGGGTCACATAACAGAGGAAACAGACGACTAGTCTGAATATGGAAGGTGGACTTCTCCTGAGGAATGGACATTCACACTATGATTGAAGGATGGAAAGAAAGAGTTAGCGTCAGGGGCAAGTTGCAGTGATCTGGGCAGAGACCCTGTGGTAGAAGAAAGCCAGTACAGCTGAAGACCAGTAAGCCAAGGGAAGGGTGGTGCAGTGAGAACTAGGGAGCTGCCAGGTCATCCTAAAGACTTTGACCTTAATCCCAAGAGCCATAGAAAACATTTAAGCAAAAGAGGGACAGGATCTTGTATTTCTCAACATTTTACTTTCCCTTGCCTCCCCAGCCTTGATTTTTGGCCAATTTCTACAGTGCATTTGGTAGCTGAAGCATTGGACATCAGTACCCAGGATTAGCATATTAACTATAACTAGAGTTCGTATTCTGACACCCCAAGCCAGAAAACACACTGACAGCATGGCCTGAGGATGTAAAAGTCTACTGAGAGACACACTGCCCATGTCACCTAGGTTTAAACAGTGAGCTTTGAGAGCAGCAATCAACCCAACACAATTTTTTGCTTTCGCCATGTTTGTGTTGAAGCCTGCAAAACACTTGAAATATTATAGCCTTGATAAGGTCTTTGGAAAGCATATTTGGATCAGTAACCTCCCTTTTTCTCACTCTCTTTTTAAATCTGGAGAACTTCGGCAATAGCCACACCAGCAATTAATGATAATAACTCATGAAAATTCAGTACTCATACCATATTTTCATGAAGTTTAGCACTTTTTTCACCATCCAGTATTCGTGTGTATGTGTCTTATAGACCTTTTCCCATGGGCTAATTAAGTACCACCTTGGAGAGAAAGTGTCTTGTGAGCGTCTTTGAAATTGTTCTGAAGTGATATATATGGTAATATATCTAGGTCAAGCAAGAACATGTGTCACTACATGTAGGTAATACAACATCGAAGGCTATGCTTAAATGAAAGCAAAATCCTTTATTTTTGTTATAAGAGTGCCCAGTCTTGAGTTCAAATCAGACAAGCACCAAAAAGAGCAAAAGAGCCAGGAAGGGTTTCTCTCTGATTTTTTTTTTTTTCCTGATCTGAAAATTATTTCAAAAATAAATGTTGGGCTTCCCTGGTGGCGCAGTGGTTGGGAGTCCGCCTGCTGACGCAGGGGACATGGGTTCGTGTCCGGTCTGGGAAGATCCCACATTCCGCGGAGCGGCTGGGCCCGTGAGCCATGGCCGCTGGGCCTGCGCGTCCGGAGCCTGTGCTCCACAACGGGAGAGGCCACGACAGTGAGAGGCCCGCGTACCGCAAAAATAAATAAATAAATAAATAAAAATAAATGTTACAAGAGTTGTTTTCCAAGGAGAGCTATCACTTCATCTCCAATAACCTTCAAAGACTTTTCATGACAGATTTTTTTGGTTGTATATATTTTTTTGGTGTGCACAGGTTTTACACAGCAGTCACAAGGATTGGAGTTATTGTGCTCTACCAAGTGGTTTATAAATTCCCTTTTCCACTATCACCTTTACTCATTTAGGCTCCAAAATAAATACTCTGTTATGTGCATAGAAAGAATAATGGCTGCTGATGTTCAAGCAATTCACTTAACTAAAAACCAAGGCTGAAATATTCTTATTGATAATTTAGTTCCACAAGTTGGAGGTTATTTTAATTTATTCTCATTCACGCTAGTCAGGAATACAGAGCTAAACCTAGATTTCAGGATCTGTCTTGTTTTTTCCTCTCTTATAAACTGCTAAATTACAGCCACTTGGGGATCTAGCTCTAATTTAGCATTTATTAAATAATTCAGTGCAAAGATGAATGAAAGTCAACAAAAACATTGTGAAATAATGAAAAAAAATCCTTTTTGGGAATGGTATAGAATGGTCACTGCATTTTCGTAGATTGTAGGAGTTGTCTTGAATTCTTCTTGCCTTTGCTACCATGTTGCCTAAAAAAGATAAGAAAAGCCCACACATATGTAACTCATCTAAAGTCAGGGTCCCTAGTGGCCCCCTCTCATCCAGTTTTGTGTAAAAGAATCACCAGTAATGACACCTAAAGACAGTGAAGAAGTTTAAATATTTTATGGGGTCGCTTAAGAAATGGCAATTGGAGACCCATTTAACTTTGCACAGCAAGACTTTTCCCAACTCTCTCTGTATTTGCAACTGCCCTCCATTTCTCTTTCCTGTCTCTACATTTCCCTAAACTTCACCCACAGACTCACCCTGCCTGAATCTTTCTCTTTGCCTTTCCCGGCTCTGCTTATCTGTCTCTTCATTATGAATGTCTGCTTACCTTCTATCTCTTTCAGTTCTCCTGGCTATCCATTTTAGGCAAAACCAAAGGTGAGGAGACTGCAAAATAAGTAGGGAGCCTTTTCTCCTTAATAGGGTTGGGGTGGGGGAGGCAGATAGAACCTAGACCTGTGCTTCTCATATTTGAATGTCCACATGAACCACCTGGGGAACCCTGTTCAAAAAGCAGATTCTAATTCAGTGGGTCTGGGATGGGGCCTCAGATTCTGCACTTCCAGTCAGCTCCATGATAGTCTGTTGCTGCTGCTTCCTGGACCACACTCTGAATAGCAAGGCCTTTAAGAACAGTCAAACTACATACCAAGAGAGAGGAGGCCTGGATGTAAAGAAAGTAGCTAGAATATAAACTAGCCTGACTCTACACCCAGTGAAGACACTAATGATGTCTGCTTTACTTGCTGCTGTAGCGCATGGCCTGACACTGTCCATCATATTCAGTAAATACATATATTCTCCCTGATGATGTTCAATAAAGCAAGCCCCGAATGTTCCTGTTTTTTCAATCTTGTCTTCTCTTAACACTTAAAACGCCTGAGCAGTACCCACATTTCTTGAAGCAACCCCATTTATTCCAGACATTCTTCTGGCGTCTGATTCACACTGAAGCCGGGGGCACTGAAGTACTTTTGTCTGACCCTTGCAGTCTTCAGAGATTCATTCTTCACTCCCAAGTACACTCACATCCCACCCTTGGCCATTGCTCACTTCTGACAGTCTGGTTTGGATGTTAGTCATGGCTCCCAAAGTTTTAGTTAATACAGCTTTATCCGTAAGCTTAATCAACAAGCTCTCTACTTTATCATATCAGCCATTGATCAAACAACAGCCTCTAAATCAGAGAGAGCCCTGGCTGATCCTTGGAAACTATATCCATTCTTGATGCTGAGCCGTTGATGAAAACTACTTGTATATTGCTTTTTTTAACCACTTATTTACCAGTTTTATTTTAGCAGAATAACTCATAATTAACAGTTTTTAATTTAAAACAATACTTTTATTATTTAATAGCAAATGTGAAACTTGCTTTTTATTTTAAAAATGAAAAAAATCATAATCTAATACATACATCTACATGTATTTTTTTTTAATTCACTGAGATCAAACTATGGCTATTGATCTGCAGCTTATTTTGTTCACTTATCACTTCTAGACAGCAATCCTTGTCAGTTATATTCTAAGACTGTAAAACCATAGAACCAGATTTTGACATTTAGTAACCATCCTCTTAACATAAAGTCTGACAAAATTTATGTTTAAGGTAAATATTGAACATATACCTGTCTGCAAGTGTATATGTAAATATTTGCTTTGCCATTTAGTCATTTGTAAATGTGTTTTACAGTAATTATGCATAATCTTATATGTAAAAAAAATCTGGTAGACCTAAAAAGCATTCTCATGAAGCAAAAATATTGAAAGCAGTTTTTTTTTGGGGGGGGGTGCCTCTCACTGCTGTGGCCTCTCCCGTTGCGGAGCACAGGCTCCGGACGCACAGGCCCAGCGGCCATGGCTCACGGGCCCAGCTGCTCTGCGGCATGTGGGTTCCTCCCGGACCGGGGCACGAACCCGTGTCCCCTGCATCGGCAGGCAGACTCTCAACCACTGCGCCACCAGTGAAGCCCTGAAAGGAGTGTTTTTAAGATAAAAAATTTAAGAATGCAGTGAATAATGAGCCAAAAGCAAAAACAATCAAACAACAAAGAAAACTCCTTGTCTTTTAAGAAATGATATAGAAAAGTATTCGTTTATTTCTACATGATAAACTTTAAAATGCCTAATTATTGAAAAAAGAGAGGGGGTTATAAAACACAGGAAAACATAAATATAAGAACAACGAAAAATGACTGAAGGTATAGCTAATTTTAATTTTCAAGGGATGATTTCACATTTTTAATGGAAATTTTGAGAAGTCAGAGTTCAATTAATCTAGGGATTTTATTGTAGAAACAGACTCGCATCTTAGGAAAGCTGTGTTGAGCTTTTATTTACAGTCTTGATATATGAGGCTAGGTCAGGGAAATTTTTTAAATCATCATTTACAGACCTTTGATTTTGTTTTTGTTTTTTTGGTTTTTTTTGGTGTCTCTGCTTATCAGCAACCTGATTTCCTTTAGGCTGACCCCATTGTACGCTCTCTTATAACAGTACCTTTTGTGCAATCCCATTTTTCCCCATCTTGGTGGGAAAGAAAATCAAGTTGTACATCCTTCTTATGGAAATGAGGGGGAACCTGGAAGTATCTTCTGTCAGCTCCCCCCGCCCTTTATTTTTCTATTGTGGTGTGGGAAAAAGTAGGAAAGAAGACAAAGTGAAGGCAATGATAGATCAGACATTAAAAGACAGGTTCTTAATGTGCTAATATATACCCCTGGAAGGATAGGGGTACACATTAGCCAACCTCTACTTTCTCTTTTTCTGCTTCCTTCCTTCTCTTTTTATTTTTTTTTTCTATTCTTTTTTTTTTCTTCACAGACTTCTTTATCACTTTTTATTTTCTCCCACTTCCTTGTCCTCTTATTTCCTTTTCCTTCCTAGGCTATGCTTTTTCTTCCTTTGGTACCCAAGGCACTCGTCTCTGGAAATCTGTTACCCTCTGTTTCTTGTCTGTCTAGTCATCCAACAGTGTTTGTGTCTCTAATAAAGTTTTCTCCTTCTCTTTATCCCCTCCCATATCCTTATCCTTTCATTATATCAGAATATTCAGAGAAAGAAAATTGTCTTGACTGTGTTTTCCACAACTCAAATTGGATGTAATCCCATCATTTGCCGAGGAAAGAATTTCATGTGACTTGCAGCAGTTTCCTTTGTCTGGATGTCCCACTCATCATTGGCTACTCTGGCTGTGAGGGATATATGGGGCCCAAACTATGCTGTCTGCCCAAACATTTGCAACAGAGGTTTGTCCTGAGGCCTCCAGTCTTCTGCACATAATGATGGTTTTGCTCAGTTGTCTGCGTCTAATTCTCATATACTTTTTTCATTATTTCAACTGTATTCTAGCTGGAGCTGCCCAACCCACAAAAATTTAAATGTCATTGTCAATTGTGGACAGCAGGCCAAATAGCTTCAAGCATCTTCCAGCCTCCTGAAGTGTAGCCTGTACTTCCTCTCTCTCATCCCTTTTCTATCCCCTCCCTTCTCCCCAGCACACTCCCCCATTGTATTTTACAGTAACAGTACTGTTAGAAAAACAATGCATAAAAGCATTTTCTATTGGAAACTGTAAACCACCGAGCTGGCCATCAGAAGACCAGTATCATTGGTATTATACAAACATGTATTATTTTTCAGCAGAGAAAGAGATGGTGTCAGAAAGTCTGAATCTGTGCACTTTATAGAAACAATGAGGTTATACAAATGCATAGACTCAAGAAATATGATCGATGCTCTTGTGGTTTGTGTGATCTGTTTCTGTAATGAATGGCAAGCCACTAAGCAGGATCAGTTAAAGTTGAAGGAGGAAACCTCAGGTTTATATTAGACAGTGGTCATTAAGGTCAGATGTGGGTATTTCCTTGTGCTTTTCATCATGAATCTGATTATTAGTCCTGCTCATAATATATGTTTTGGCTATCTCAGAGGAAATATTGAGGTGCATTATTATTTGATCCAAATAAATGGAAAGAAAACATATATTTAGAAAGACATTCTAATACTAGAGAGAAGTCCAAGATGACTTGGTCCAACTCCCTTATTCTTCAACATAGAAGCTGAGGTCCAGAGAAATTAGAAATGTGCTCAAGTCACGCAGGCATTTCTGGACAAAATCAGGTCGAGAATCAAGGTCTCTGGGCTCTGCGATTGGTGCCCTTGCCTCTGGTTTGAAATTTACATTTATGTAATTTTTCCTAGTGACAACAGTATTTTTGTGTTTTCTGCATAATTAAGTCCTTTTTGGTAGTTGTAACAAGTTCAACAAATATATATTCCTTCACATCTTTACTTTTTTTTTTTTTTTTTGCGGTACGCGGGCCTCTCACTGTTGTGGCCTCTCCCGTTGCGGAGCACAGGCTCCGGACGCGCAGGCTCAGCAGCCGTGGCTCACGGGCCCAGCCACTCCAGGGCATGTGGGATCTTCCAGGAACGGGGCACAAACCCACGCCCCTGCATCGGCAGGCGGACTCTCAACCACTGCGCCACCAGGGAAGCCCACATCTTTACTTTTTAACGTTTATTATATGCAAAGAATTGCGCTAGTGGTTTGAATGTATATGGGGGTAGTATCATTGTATTTGTTTTCTGTTGCTGATATAACAATGACAACCTTAATGGCTTAAAGCAGCACAAATGTATGACCTTACAGTTCTGCAAGTTAGAAGTCTCACAATAGTGGTTAAGAATTTGGGTTCTAGGCCCCAACTGGCTTGGTTTGAATGACAGCTATGTGACTTTGGACATCTTACTTAACTGTTCTCTGACTCAGTTTCCCTTTCTGTAAAATGTGAATATTGTTGGTACCTGCCGCTTAGAGATACTGGGAAGATTATAGGAGTTAATTCACATTAAACACATAGAGCAGTGTCTGGCACACTGTAAGCACAGGAGAGAGAGAAAGATTGATGCTTCTTATTATAATTATCATTACTAATTAAAAAATTGGGCAACAGAATTCCTGATATTTAGGAGATCACAGTTGAGTTGTCAAGAGGTGTACTATGAATAGTGTTTTATACTATGAATTATTCAATTTTTTGAATGGTTCTGATAATGTAATGAGATGAGTGTGCTTGGTGTACAAGAGAAGATAGGACAGTTTTGAGCAGGGGGCCAGTAAAAGAAAGGCTCGAATCCAAAGTGTTGAATCTGAGCATTGTTTATCTAGCGTGTAAGCTGGACAGGTGTTAAAAATGGACTTAGTTTATTGGTTTACGTTTGTCAGGATCATTCAGTAAATATTGGTAGCCTCTGACAATAAAAGCTGGCTGGGAAGTGGATGTCCTCTTTCCCTACATATAAATTTTTGTATCGAGAGCAAGGCTGAAAACAATTTCTGCCCCAAGTATGAACATTTACTAACAGCTCTCTTCTGTAAACCTGTAGCTAACTCTGTTCTCTGTTGTTTTAAGTTCTTTAAACACTACCTTGAGGCAAAGGGTCACTCCAAGACAGATGGGGCCATGCTCTGATGGTGGGATTAACTAATGTAGTTGTATCAGGCAGCAGAAACAGCCGGGATGTAGGTCTGCATATGGCTGAATGGTACCTTTGTAGCAGAGTTGCTAGGCTACTGGGCTCAGCAGATTCTTAGGCCCCATCTTTGTAAGGCTGAAAACTCCTGGATAGTACTTAAAATCAACTACCTATCTTGAGTACCATTTATTTCACCAATGGAAAAATTACTTCCAACATGTTTTGCTGATTCGTAGATCCTCTGTTGTACCTTTAGATAGAGATATTTGAAATGCTTGCTATAGAACTGCTGGATTATGGATTCCTGTTTAGAGTCTTTTAAATGCTAACTAACCTGATTAGGATTATTCAGACTTAATCACCTGACTGCAGATTCTAGATTAGATTTGATTTATATATATGCTCACATATATTGCATGACCTGTTAAAACTATTTTCAATTACATACAAATGGCTATAGTTGAGGGTTTGTGTTATGGAGCTAGAAGCAATAAGATTACAGATGGGTTTTGGTTCTTTGGTTCTCATGCTCTTCCTGACATTTCCAAATTCTCTGTTGCATATAACCTTCAGCATAAAAACATACTCTCAAATCTCCCATCATAATAAAATCTTCCCTTGAGTCCACCTGTCCTATGGCTACTACCTCATTTCTTTGCTTTCCTTCATAATCAAACCATAATAATTCCAGTTCTCAATTCCCGTTTTTAACTTTTTTTATGATAAAAAATATTTTTGGAACTGTAGCTTGCATGTAAGAAGAGTGTATAAAATGTACTTATAGTTTAAAGAATAAAAATAACATGCACCTCCATAAACCCATTTCCAACTTAATAGAATGAAGGTGAAATGGGGGAGGGAATCGAGGAATCTTGTTTTTCAAACAGTTTTCACCAAGTCCTTTTCATTTTGGCAAACTCCTCCAGCCCCCTAGTTCTAGTTACCAGCTGCAAATTCCCGAGTCAGTTGAGGACTTTGTGGTATAAATTGGTTTGTGCTCAGATTTCTTCATGACTAGCTTGGAATTCAGCTTTCCTGAGTCTGCTAAGCCATTTGCCACTCATCCATCTGCTTTCAAGCTTCCAAAATTTTCTTGCTTTTGTCTTTTCTCCTGTTCGCCTCATCCTTGTAGTCTTGTGTCTTTTTGTTTTTTTGTTTTTTTTCTCTTTTTGATGGTCTTACTGAACTTTGGAAGCAGGTGCATTAGATGTGTATTCAGTCCATCAGCTTGGCCCAGACAGTCCCCGTTATTCTTCAACTTGCTTTGATCTGGTTTCTGCTTCTATGGCACCAATAAAAGTGATTGTATTTAGGTCACTAGTGACTTCCATGCTATCTAATTCAACATCCATTTTGGGTACTCATTTCATTGGACCTCTCCACATCACTTGACAGTTATATCCATTCCTTGGAACCACTGACTTGCCTTCTGGGGTATGGCTTTTTCCTGATTTTTCTCCTGTGTCTTTTAATTAGCTTTATTTTCTGGCTTCTCCACCTCGGAGCCACACTCTAAATCATAGTTTTCTTTGGTTCCTTGTGCCTTGTATTTATTCTCTCACCCTAGGTTAGCGATATGTTCATCATAGCATCAAGAAAACACCTGTATATTTATTGCAACCCAAATTTTGTCTCCATTATTAATTTCTTTGCTGAGTTTTCAGTCTTATATATCCAATTATTCATTTTCCTTATAGCATATTCCATTTTTCATTATGTAGTAATTTATATATTTAATTACATCGTCATTTTCTTCCTAGACTCTGAAGCCTATTAAAGAAGAAACTGTATCTGTCTGCTTACTATTTACCTAGTATAGCACCTGTCACATGGTAGGGGCTCAGTGATGCATGTTGAATTAATTAATAGACATGCATAAATATATACATATATATGAATATGACTTAGATTTTGGCCTCATATTTTCCATTTTCCAATATATTATACTCTTTGTCTAGGACTGAGGTAGGAACTTTTCAGACCATTGAAAACTGGCCTGGATCACTGCCCCTGTTTTTTTTCTTTTTCCTCTGTGTGCCCTTATCAAAGCCTTGGAGAAAAGATTCAACCACTTGGTAACATACATTTAAACTCAGACACTTTAGGAGAAGGTGACGAATTATATGAGGAGAGTTGAGCAAGAGTTTCTTTCTAAAATACCTATTTAATTTGTGAAAAATAACCTCCAAATCAGCAGCATTTAAGTTCTTGCCAAAATCAAAACTCAAAAAAGAACCATGGGTTTTTTTTCCCCCCTCAATTTTCCATAGTCTTCCATAAGGGAAAAAAGTACTTTGAGATTAATCAGGCACCTGATCATGGGCTTTTACCTAGTTCTGGAGTCTGTTTTAACTCCTGACATCTTTATTTGTTGAAATATCATTTTGGGGATCCAAGAAGAGTAGAATTGAAAACGAGGGGATTTCCACCAGCCTCCTGGCTAGAAGTTTCCCCTTTAGTTCTTCATGTTGCGTGAGGATGGTAAGCCAAAGATTATTGAAAACAGTGATTTGCCAGGTAATGTGATATGGAAAGTCAGTGTTGGCTGTTCAGGAAATTGCACCTCCCATGCTGTTGCAAGAGGCTTGCTTTATCATGTGTTGAAATCACATTTTAGATTCTCAGCTATGCTTCCATGTCTCTGGTGGCTGAGGCTGTCTCTGAAGTGAGTTCAGCTGGGCCTAGATTAAAATCCAATTTAGTTCAAAGAGCATTTGCACTGTATAGTAAGTATACATGACCTGTGAAACAACCCTTTGAGAGTCTTTTTTTAAAAATGATTTTAAAAGGTACAATTAGCTTGTTAATGATGGATACAATTCAGTCATTAAAATAGTCTAAGACATTTTATTCACATAAATTTTGAAGAGCTGCTATCCAGCAGATGCTGTCTTAGGTACTCTAGACTTTGTGGCAAACAAGTCTAAAAATTGGAGAAAGATAGAAAATAAGAAAATAAACATATATATTGAAAATTCAAATACTTCTTGATAAAAGAAAACAAATGGTGTGATGTGATTTTCTAATGTCTTAGAGTAGGTATATGTGTTTGGGTTCTTTAGATCAAGGTGATCATGGAGGACCTCTTTGAGGAGGTACTTTCAGGCTGAAATGTGGAGAATAACAAGTAGTCAGTCATTTAAAGACCCAGAAAAAAAGTATTCTGTGTCAGGGAAATAGGGCCAAAATCTGTGTCATCAGAGAGCTTGGTTTGCAGGTAGAATTAAAGGACCAGCTTGGCTGAGTGCAGTGAGGAGAGTGGGATAGTGTTTGGTGATGATGGGAGAAAGGTGGGTGGAGATTAGATCATGTAGAACAACAGGCCTCAAAGACTCAACTGGAAGTCTCCAAAATCTTTCAGAGAATCTGCAACATTAAAATGACTTTGATAATAATACTGAATGTTAGTTGCCTTTTTCACCTTCATTTTCTCATGTGCGTATGAGTTTTCCAAAGGCTACACACAACTTTTCTTGCAACAGTCAAACTTCTGAAGTCTCAGGGCAACCAAAATTTAAGGTAAGACAGATGCCTCCAAAGAGAGAAGGTACATGAGTCATACTAGCCGATAAGAAAAATTTCAGCTAAAAATTTTAATGCCTGAGCTAAAGGCTGAGCATGGTTAATATGAGAGTCTAGAACCCTTAGAAGCCTTAGACTCAAGGGGGCTTGACACTCACTCACAGGGTCTTTTTCGTGGTCTTTGATGGGTACTTTTGAGAAAGACAGGAGTCAGAGTAAGAGTCCAGAGTAAACCTCACTAGTGGTGCAGGCCTGGAAGAGGGAACAACAACCTGTGTGGGAAAGGCATGAAGCCCTAACCATGTCCTTCAGTTGGAACTGTCGGACAAGAGATTTAAAATAAGTTGGATGAATGTGTTAAGGGTTCTAGTAAAACATAGGACAACACAGAATATCAGATAATGAGCTTCAGCGGAGAGGTGGAAATTATAGGAAACAATCACATGGAAATGCTGTAAATGAAAAACAGAGTTAAAAAATATCATCGACAAGCTTATAAGTAGATTTAAACTAGCTGAGGAAAAGAATTTGTGAAATTGAAGGTAGGCCAATAGAAATTACCCAGTCTGAAATACAACGGAAAAAAGAATTGGAAAAAAAAAAGAACTGAGCATTCAAGAGTTGGGGAACAATATCAAGTGATTTAACATACATTTACCATACATATGATTGGAATCCTAGAAAAAGGAGAGATAAAGAATAGGACAGAAGCAATGTTTGGAAAACATGGCTGAGGATTTTCTAAAATTAATGAAAGATACCAAACCACAGATCTGAGAAGCTTAAAGACTACTAAGGATTCAAAAAGAAAACAAACAGAACAAAATCCAACAACCTAGACAGCCCATACTCAAAGTTCTGAAAACCAAAGATAAAGATAAAACCTTGAGGGCAGTACAAGAAAAAAGGTACATTACATAAATAAGGACAAAGATGAAAATTAGAAGAGACTCTTCTTCAGAATTCTGCAAACAAGAAGATAATAGACTGACATTTTTAAAGCACTGCAAAAAAAAAGTCAACCCAGAATTTTACACCCAGCAAAAATATCTTTCAAAATGAGAGAGAAGTAGAGACTTTTTCAGACCAATAAAAACTGAGAAATTCATTACCATCAAATCTGTTCTACTAAAAATGTTAAAGGAACTTCTTCAGGCAGAATAATATAATACAGTAAAAACCTGGATCTATATGAAGAAGTAAAGAGCACTGGAAATGGCATTAATGAAGGAAGATATAAAATTCGTATTTTTCATTTTTTCACTTTAAATTGCACTACAAGATAACTTTTCTAAGTATTTGTCTAAAGCAAGTGGTAATATATTATGTATTTATAGCATATATATAAGTAAAATTTATAAAATAATTGCAAAAGGAGAGGACAGAGGAAGTAGAAGACTACTGTTTTAAGTCTCTTGTATACCATGTGACGCAGTATAATATTATTTGAAAGCAGATTGATTAAAGATATATGTTGTAAACTCTAGAGTAACCACTAAAAGTTAGACTAAAAGAGGCGTAACTCCTCAATATAAATAAACAAATAGATAAATACATTGTAATTACAAAAAATAAAAAAGGCATAACAGTATTTCAGCTTTAATATTTTTTCTAATATGGTAAGTATTGATAGGTATAACCCAGCTTTTTGTATTTTTCTCTAATTTTTAGGAGTGTAAAAGAGTCCTGAGACCAAAAAGTTTTACAGTTGATGTAGCACCTTAAATGCCCTAGTAAGGAATTTGAGTTTAATTCTAAGTGTGATTTGAAGACCTTTGAAAGGTTTAAGTAAAGGGGTAAGATGACCCGATTTACATTATAAACAGATGTGGAGAGTAGACTGTAGGGAGCAAGAATAGAGGCAAAAGACCAGTCAGGAGTCATCCAGGCCACATGGGGTGATGGCTTGACCAAAAGTGGTGGCGATGGTGGGGTGTGGATGGATTGGGCTGATCTTATAAGGTGTGCTTATAAGATAAGTGTGGGTTGAGAGAGCTTGGATTAATCAAGGATAACTCCTAGATTGTTAATCAGCTTTATTGATTACACTTTACCCTTTTAAAGTGTTCAACTGGATGAGTGTAGACAGATGTATACACCTGTGAAATAACCACAGTACTGAAATATTGAATATTTCTACCAACCCTAAAGAATTCCTTGTGCCCCTTCCCAGGACTTCTAGATCTTTTTACTTTAGCAACTAAAGGAACAATGGTGTAACTAAGTCCAATAAGGGAGGAATATATTTAAAAGGGGGAGAGGTGGGAGTTAAGAATTCTGGCGCTAGATTGATAGACTATTTTCAGTGATCATGTTTTATATCCTCCAAAAGATGTCCATATCATTGCCTTTTATTATGCTCCAACTGGAGGAGAGCTCCAATTCTACCCTGCAATAGCAGTCTGCAATTCTCTTTATCATACACTCACCATGTTGCTAGATTGTAATTGCTTGTATATCCCCCAATACAGTGAGCTCCTAGGTGCTACGACTGCTCTCCTGCACAGTCTGATAGGTAATGAGCATGCAGTAAATGCTCGACGAATAAGTGAACGTGAATGATTCTCATTTTGCTGGGATTTCCCATCATTATTAAGGTGGCATTCTTCATACCTGCCTGGAATACAAAATATTCACCACCATCCCCCAGCTGCAGTGTCAGTTGTAAGATATTGTTTCATTGGTTAAGATACCTTTTTCTTTATGTGACTGTGGCGTTTTTGAGCAACAGACAGCATCTGTAAGCTGGCTGGCTGGGATGGAAAAGCCTTTTAGGTTTAGAGCAGAGCGATGATAACTGCTAAACAAAGACTCCAGCCCTTTGAGCTCTGAGTGTTGACACAAGAAGCCCAGACAGCCCTAAATATGCTCCATCCACATTTTCTTTAATGTGGTACTGCTTTCTGGAAGAACAATGATGAAGACTTAGAGTGTGCATCACATTTTAAACATTGAGATACAACATACATATGATAAAGTACACAATGAATTTTTGCATGTATATTCACCCATGGAACTGTCACCCAAGTGAAGATAGAGAACTCAGCCTCTAAGAGTAAAGGGAGGAAAAGTGAGTGGGCACTTGTCATGAATGAGAATAGACTGAAATGTAGAGCATTACAGCTCAAATTGTATTTTCATTTCTGTCTATTATATAAGGACAGCAATTTAAATGTCATTTTGCCTGTCATGTGATGCAGTATTATAATATTTGAAGGCAGGCTGATGAATTAAACATGTATATTGCAAACCTGTGGGCAACCACTCAACATTGTTTTCAAGAGGTATGAAAGTATAGGCAAGATGTGATTGCCTCTATGTAATCATTATTTTTCTTGTTCTTTTCAATGGGGATGTTTTCAAAACTTAAAAATATATTTTTAACTTTCTCCTCTGAACTCTTATTTTATTGATACTTTCATTTACCTAACGACTAGTTTCATCAGAGAGCTGAGAGCAGAACTTCACAGATTCGGTTGAATAATCGAAATGGTTGGATTAGTGGGAGCTGACTGAAAAGGTCGTGCAGATAATAATAAAGAGCTCTTTTCTGCATGTCTTGTCCTAGTCAGCTGTATCACATGAAACTGGGAACGGTGTTCTGGACTGAGAAGACCACACTATTTCATTTGAGCGCCTTATGGATTCACTCACTGATTTGAAGTATGTCAACACTCAGAATAGAAACAAGAGATACGAAAATCATGCCTGTCTGTGTTTCATTTAAAGTCAGATTTACTGGAAGAGTTTTAAAGGCATAACCCATTCCTCCAGGAGAATGCTGGATAAGAGATTGACATGCATTACATAACAAATGTTCTTCCAGTAATAACAATCCTTGCATTTATAAGCAGCTTTTAACTTTTCACTAGCTTTTACACATATTATCTCATTTGAGATCTTTTTATATGCCTCCTAAAATGCACATGAATGCCGGATTTCAAACGTAGATGAAATTTGTAATGGATTTTTGAAGTAGTCATAAATTGCTGCGGATGTACCCCCAAGAACATGCCTTCCTTAACAAGAACATGCCTTCCTTAACAAGAACAGCGTGTATCTTTAAACCTCCGATGTTAAGAGGCTGACAGTTGATATATTACTGTAAGAAGCAAGCTCTTTTCCAAGTCCCTCCCAGGAATCATTTGCATGTTTTTCAGATATGGAGCATCCAGAATTGTTTTTAATTTGGAGCCAAGAACTTTTCTCTTCAGCTGACTCCTTTTCTTGTTTTTACCTGTATCCCCTTAAGCTGGGTTTGTGAGGAGAGTGATTAAAATCAAACGGATACCTTCTTTCTGTAGCTAGGGAGAGAACATCCTGTAAAGCAGGGGAATTATTGGTGGAGGGAACACCAGATTTTAAGTAAAACCTTCCACAGTTAGATTGGGTGGGAGCAGGGTATCGCTTGAGGGCGTTACAAAGTTGGGGAGAGAGAAATATTTGTGATTCGAGAAATATTGCTCAAGAAGAAAAATAGCTAAAAGTTGGGTAGGTCTGTCTGGTGTTGTTCTATCAGGTAATTGTACCTAGTTGAGTTACTGTGGGAGGGCTTGGGAGCCCGAGTTTGCCTTAAGACCAAATTATATTTGATTCCCAGCTCAGTGACTTAGGGTGACTTAGCCTCTCTTGGGCCTCAGTGCTCGACCAGTAAAGTGGGGGCACGTGGTCCCAACAGTATAGATTCATTCAAAGATTAATTGAAAGAATTTACACAAAGCATTTAACATTCCATTTGGCACACAAGAATTGCTTCATAAATGCTACCCTTCATCAGGGCTGAATTTTAACTAGTGTTATCAGAGTAAATGCTCATAAATTGAAGAAGCCAAAGAATCCAGATGGTGGGAGAGACCACTGAATTTTTGAAATGAAACCTGGAGATTTTATGTATTTCATGGGTAACCAGTTAAAGGATTGCCGCATCATTTAAGGTTTCCTGATTAAATAAAATGGTAGAACGCTTAAGTTGAAATGCTGATTTTACAAGGCAGAGAACTTTCTTTTTCCTAGAGTTTAATTTTCCCAACTCTAATCTGGATTCTTACAAACATGCTAATCGTAACTTTTGCATCGGTAACTTTACTTCACATTTCTTTGGGTAGCCACACCATTTTTTTTTTTTTTTTGAATAGCGAGATTGGAGTTGAGAGTTTTGCCTGTCATATTCCATGAAGTGTTGCATCACTTTTTTCCTGGGACAATCAATTCCTTTCTTTTCCCTGCCTCCTTCACTGAGCCCCCCGGATCCGTGTGAATTAAAAACTTCTCAGGGTTCTAGGAACAATATGTTTACATGCATGAAAACATCTACTAAACTGATGATAATTACTAATAATAACGTTGCTGTTCTTGCTTGACTACTAGGCACCAGGCACTGTGCTTCTAAAACGAACTCCTTTAATTACCTCAGCCACGCTATGAGGCAGGTACTACCATTCCAAGTGGGAAAGCTCAGCAGAGGTTGAACAGCCCCCAGCACGGCCACAGTCAGTAAGCAGCGGTGTTGTTATTCAAAGCAGGGCAATTCATCCCAGAGCCCCAACTCTTGGCCTCCATGGCTTGATCAGGGCCCACATTTAGCCGCAGCACTGTCGGCTTTTGCTAGAGAACCCGTATGTCCCGAGTTGCCCAAGGCAGTCGGTTTCTGTGTAGTATAGTTATTAACCGTGCTCACGTTTACTCCCCAAACTGTCCTGGCCTTGTTTGGATGATAAATTCTATGGTCTCCCTAGTGTCTTGTCAGTTTTTATCCACATCTCTCATTAGACCTCATATTTCCATTTATAACCACTCTCCCAGGCACCGAGTGCCATGTGTTGCCCTGGGCTTTCTCCACTTCTCTGCGTTGGCTGCTTTTAATGCCAAGTCGCTACAAGTGTCAGCCGCACCGCATAGGCTCTTGCAGATGCTGCGGACATCCCTCTTCGCCTTGACGCGCTTCATTCATCTTTGGGTTTCTGTGCCCGTTCTGTCCCTGTGCCTCGATGCCCGCCTCATGGTCCTAGCTTGCGGGTGGTCTCAGTCACCCCTTTGGATGTGACTTCTGACATTTGCTCCTCAGCTGCATGCACCCATAGCCCCCTGATTCCAGAAAATTCTCTACTTTGGTTTTGAGGCACCATAGCTTGTCTCTGTGACTGTGTTTCCTTTGACCGCAAAGTACAGCCAGTGTTCTCAAGCCGGTTGTCTTTCCTTAGAAAGAGGCAGTTCACCTGCTAGGGGGAAGAAAGACATTGAATACCTATGTATTCTCTGTCGAAGGGCTCATTTGTTGAAAAGTTACTCTCTTACAAAACATGTTTTTCATATAAATATGTATGCATCCCTAAATAGGTTATGAAAAACTGGCCTGTGATGTTACAAACAAAAGAATGTATGACAAGAGCAAGGAACGCATGGTTTTGACCCAGTTAACGGAAGTGGAAATGGTCCCAGTCAGCACCCTCTTGTGTCCGCTGGGACCCCTGTGATGCACCCGCAGCCCATCGTCCTTCCCTTTGCTGCGTGAACCTGTTCCACGTTCACCAGGGGACTGAGGCTGAAGATACTGAGGCAGGGAGACAGTGGGTAACGCTTTGCACTGCAGTCACCTTCAGGTCTTGTCCTGCACCTTCTGTTATTCTGTGACTCCAAAGACCCAAGAGCGACTGTGAGATCACGATCATTACATGAGAAAGCAAATGCTGGGCTCACAGGAAACCCCTACAGTTGTTCCTCTAATTAAGGTGGAGTTTAAGGCTCTTCCTTAAAACTGTTCTTAACAATCATCCAATACGTCCCACAAACATTTCAAGACGCTAATGGCAATCCGTGGTATCTCTATCCCAGTGACCGTCTCGTTATTACCTTACCCTGTGAGGTAAATAATATGATTTTCAGTTTCATCAGGCAGGTGTCTGGCTCAAGGTCACGTCACTAGCCAATGGCCACTCCAGGCCCAGATCAGATATTCTTTCCCCTCTACTGAGCTTCCTTCACATTTCTCTTCCCGCCTCTACAAAAGTAATCCTACATAGCCAGAGAAGAGAGGTGGAAAATCCAGTGTGTGGAAAGGAATATTTCTTCAGACAGCTTGTTCAGCAAGCACACCCAGTACTGCATGTAAATGAACGTCCTGGCCTTCATTTATATTCAGGTGATGCAGCGTGCAGAAGTGAGAGATGGAGCAGAGAGTTTGACCATCGTCGTGTCGTGTCCATCTAATGCATCCGGACAGCTTGAAACATACGCATGCAAATAATTTGGCAAATGTAAATGTCCTCTGACACGTACTTGGTAGTAAACATATGTGTCCGACGTCCTCAGCGTCGTCTGCTTTATTACTGAAAGTATACTCTCTCCCTGTCTTTCTCCTACTCAGTTTAAAAAGTTATATTAAATTACTTCATATTTTCTTTCATGGATCAGAACATTGGAGAGAACAGCGGAACACCAATTTTAGCAAGAAGTGTGTTTTATACTAATCAACTTGCTGTATGTAAAAATCTAGAAAGGAGGAAAATGACATAGAAAAACAATATTACAAGCTGAATCTTTATACCCAAAAGGATTTTTTAAATTAGTCAGCTTTGTTTTTTAGAGCAGTTTTGAGTTCATGGCAAAATGAACCACCTTTGGTGGTGTCCTCTTTATGGGTTTGGACAGGTGTATAATGACGAATGTAAAATGGCACATATCCACCATTGTCGTATTGTACAGAATAGTTTCACTGACTTAAAAATCATCTGTGTGCCATCTATTCATCTTCCCATCCCCAGCCCATGGTCACCACTGGTCCTTTTACTGTCTCCGTACTTGGTCATGGGCTTTGAAGCCACAGAATTGCCTCCAGGTCACACCCTCAGTATCTAGTCAGGGCTTCCTCCTCACCCCGCGTCTTGAACTTTTTCATTTCTGTCTTAAGTAGGGATGGCTGGTTTCTAAAAAAAAAGGAACTCTCAAGCTCGTTCAAGTAAAGAGGAAGGTAATTTAAGGCTACAACAAGCAATGTATAGTTGGATTTAAGAGTGTAAGCTTTGGAATCAGAACTGAGCTTTGCTACCATTCACTCATCATGAGGATTGTATGGGCAAATCACTTTCTCTCTCAGCTTCAGTTTATCCTCTGTAAAATGGGAATAATAGGGCTCCCCTGGTGGCGCAGTGGTTGAGAGTCCGCCTGCCGCTGCAGGGGACACGGGTTCGTGCACCGCTCCGGGAAGATCCCACGTGCCGCGGAGCGGCTGGGCCCGTGAGCCATGGCCGCTGAGCCTGCGCGTCCAGAGCCTGTGCTCCGCAACGGGAGAGGCCACAGCAGTGAAAGGCCCGCGTACCGCAAATAAATAAATAAATAAAATGGGAATAATAATAGTTCTTACTTCCTAGGGTTGTTTGAGAATGAAATGAAACATTGTATGTATGATGCCTTGGCTGTGTGCTTAATAAAACTGGTCATTATTTCTTTGTCATGAATTTGGATACTGAATCTTCATGAGGCCGGAGGTGGAAGGTTGGTAAGAATGGAGGCCATATATTCAGTCTTTTTATCTCCTTTCTAGTGTTTCCTGCTTTTGTGTCTTTTAATTTTTTCTCTTTCTTGACTGAGGTCCTCAGTTTTCTCTTTCTGTCTCTTGTCTGTCATGGCTTATGTGACCATTAGTCCTAAATCTATTTGACTTTCTGATTCAGTGTTCATCAGTACTTGACTATAGATTCTGAATAGCTTAGTTCAAACTCTCCATAATGACAATCTGATTGGTTGCTGGGTTGACACGTTGGGTCCATTTTTCCCTCATAGTATAATTAAGCTCATGGTCAGGTTGTTGACTTCTAGCATCAAATAAGTGCTGCTTTTCATCCTACTTTGAATCTCAAAGTGTTTTGTTCCATCATCCCTGACCCTCTGGCTTTAGATTCAAGGACTTGAGTGAAATGCTTTCCTTGTCTAAAATCTAAAAGATCTGTCACTTAATATGTTCAGGCTTCTTGTAAGTTCTGAGGACCTTTCAAAGGGATGTTTCGAAAGCTTCTAGACAAAGATAATTGTGTCAAAAGGGAAACAGCTGTCTCTGTATTTGCAGAGGAGAAGAAAATTAAACAAATAGCAAAGATGAGACTCACATATAATTAAAATTGGATTATTGCAGCATTTGACTCACCAGCCGGGAGCTCGATTCCTCTACCTCAGTATCCAGTGTCTTACCATTCCTTCATGCTCACCCTGCATTCCCATCTTTCATTCAGTATTTCCCTTTCATTTCACTGGAATGCTTTTCTCCCTGCTTCGTAACACATTTCTCCATCCCTATACTTCAGCACCATTCCTTTCTTCAAGATTCTTTTGTTCTTTCGCTTCTTGTTTGTTTTGTTTTTTTTTTTTTCCTAAAAGGATAGATGAAGGATATGATAAATTCTTACATTACTTTCCTTTTATTTATTTCTGGAAACAATCATTTTCGCTTTTCATGTGGTAAAATCTCACAGAACTCATTAAAATCAGTTTCAAAAGCATAGTATTAATCTCCTGCTGTTTACATGTAAGCAATTTCAGCCAGTTTTCCAAATGTTTAAATACTTGGTCAGAAGCTGTGGTTTACCTCCCGACTTTGTTTGGGAAAACCAAACTAAAACAGCTAGGCTTTTTCTCTTTAGCCTGGGTTCATGACCACAGAGTTTCTTCCTTGAATCCTTTGACATTATTCTGTTGTGTCTTGAATGTTAAAAAGTCACAAAGTAACTTGTTCTGAAAATCTCTAAATTCATATCAACCAGAAAAGATATATATGTTATAAAAGTTTTACTTTCATTAAAATACCAACAGCTCATCAGTAGTATTTCTTTTTCTTTTTTTTAAAATTGAAATATAGTTGACTTACTATATTAGTTTCAGATGTACAACAAGATGATTCAGTATTTTTATAGAGTATACTCCATTTAAAGTATTAGAAAATAATGGCTATATTCTCTGTGCTGTACCATATATCCTTGTTGCTTATTTATTTTACACATAATAGTTTGTACCTATTAATCCTCTACCTCTATCTTGCTCCTCCCCTCTTCCTTCTTGCCACTGGTAACCATTAGCTTGTTTTCTGTATCTGAGTCTGTTTCTATTTTGTTATATACATTCATTTGTTTTAATTTTTTATTCCACATGTGGTAGCAGTATTTGTCTTTCTCTGTCTGACTTATTTCACTAAGCATAATATCCTCTAGGTCCGTCCACATTGCTGCAAATGGCAGTATTTCATTGTTTTTTATAGCTAAGTAATATTTCATTTTATATCTCTACCACATCTTCTTTATCCATTCATCTGTTGATGGACACTTAGGTTGCTTCCATATCTTGGCTGTTGTAAATACTGCATCTGTGAACACTGGGGTGCATGTATCTTTTCAAATTAGTGTTTTTATTTTCTTCGAATATGTGCCCAGCAATAGAATTGCTGGATCATATGGTAGTTCTGTTTTTAGTTTTTTGAGGAAACTCCATACTGCTTTCCATAGTGCCTGCACCAATTTACATTCCCACCAACAGCATATTAGGCTTCCCTTTTCTCCACATTCTTGCTGACATTTGTTAGTTATTTGTAGACTTTTTGATGATAGCCATGACAGGTGTGAGGTATTACCTCATTGTGATTTTGATTTGAATTTCTCGGATGATTAGCAATGTTGAACATATTTTCATGTGCCCATTAGCTGTCTGTATGTTTTCTTTGGAAAAATGTCTATTCAGGTCATCTGCTCATTTTTAAATTAGACTTTGTTTTTTTTGATAATGAGTTGTATGAATTATTTATATATTTTTAATATTAACCTGTTATTAGTCATATCATTTGCAAACATTTTGTCCCATTCCGTAGGTTGTCTTTTCATTTTGTCAATGGTTTCCATTGCTGTGCCAAATCTTTTAAGTTTAGTTAGGTCCCGTTTGTTTATTTTTACTTTTGTTTCTTTTGCATTAGGAGAAAGAACCCCAGAAATATTGCTACCATTTATGTCACAGAGTGTTCTGCCTATGTTCTCTTCTGGGAATTTTATGGTTTCAGGCTTACTTTTCAGTTTTTAATCCATTTTGAGGGTTTTTTTGGTATATGGTGTGAGGAAATGTTCTAACTTTATTCTTTTACATGTAGCTGTCCAGTTTTCCCAGCACCACTTATTGAAGAGACTGTCTTTTTTTTTCATTGTATATTCTTGACTCCTTTGTCATAGATTAATTGAATGTAAGTGCTTGGGTATATTTCTGGACTTTCTATTCTGTTTCATTGATCTGTAAGTCTGTTTTTATGCCAGTACCATGCTGTTTTGATT
Source organism: Delphinus delphis (assembly GCF_949987515.2). Taxonomy (NCBI): domain Eukaryota; kingdom Metazoa; phylum Chordata; class Mammalia; order Artiodactyla; family Delphinidae; genus Delphinus; species Delphinus delphis. The sequence continues at coordinate 79,324,453 of NC_082692.2, read as the reverse complement.
ACTGTAGCTTTGTAGTATAGTCTGAAGTCAGGGAGCATGATACCTCCAGCTTTGTCCTTTTTTCTTAAGATTGCTTTTGCTATTTGGGGTCTTTTGTGGTTCCATGTAAAGTTTAGGATTATTTGTTCTAGTTCTGTGAAAAATGTCATGGGCAATTTGATAGGGATTAAGTCCATCAGCAGTATTTTTGTTTGGTTTGTTCCACAAATACTATTTGAGTGCCTACTAAGAACTAGAAGTAAAAAGAGGTAAGAGGGTACATGATAGATACATACTGGCAGACGTTTAGTGGAAGAGCCAAACAATAAATAATAATGATGTATAAATTGCACAGTTGTTTGAATTTCCCACATTATTGTGAAATAACTATGCAAAGAATTATTAGAAACAGTTACATACTGATTTTATTTTGAGAAGGAGAAAATCACTAAATAAAAGAGTTTGGATGCTTTTAATTTATTTTTAAAAACTTAATGAGTTTTGATTTCAACCTGAAATCTCAGTTTATATCCACTTTATATTTATTTACATATTCAACAGATGTTGACTAGTACTGAGGCAGGTATTAGACAGGTAATCACATATTTACATATTTATTTACAAATTAAGTTCAGTGCTATGAAGAAAAAGTACAAGGAGCTGTGACAGTATAATTGGGAACCAAATTTAGTTTGTGGTGTTATGATACAGAGCAGAGTGTTTAGTTGTGGAGGAGCTGGAATCAGACAGACCTAGCTGCCGATTCTGACTGTGCTACTTACTAGCTTTATGACCACAAAAAAAGTGAGTTAACCTCTTAAGCCCACATCTGTGAAATGGGCACATGCACAAATACTTTTGTTTCGGGGGTTTGTTGCAACAAGCACTTAGACATAGAATAAATGCTTTTAAAAAGTGGCCTTTACTGTTAATTCTAACCAAGACATTAAATACAGAAAGCAGGAAGTAGGAAAATAAACATTATTTGGAAACATTTATGCTCACAAAACCCCAGTGCACCACAATGCCAAGACATGACCATCTTTTCCAGGAACCCTGGATATTAGGTGTTATTGAGACTTCCTTCATTCTGAAACTGTGTCCCTGTTGGGAATGTTGTGGCTCCATTTCCTCTCGATTCTGAGGCAGGGGGAGGGCTCTGGGTGGGCCTGGTCATGAGTCTACCTGAGGTTGTGTTTTACATCCATTTCTACTGTTATCTGCACGTCATCGATCTCTGTCCCTGACATGCCTTGAAATATGAGCTTTACCTGAGCCAGGCCTCTTCTCACGTCCTCCTTCCCAAAGCTAGAAGCAAAATAATTGCTTTTAAAGCGTATTCAAGATTTCAGGAAGGTAACACACTGGACAGCCTGAGACCCAAATACCCTTTGATTTACAAAGCATGCAACTCGGAGGCAGCCAGGCCAGCTGCTACACAGTGCCCTTCATGGGGTCACGTCTAGGAGGCCCTCCCCGTTCCCCAACCCCAAGATAGGGCTTCACAAAACACAAGCAAGAATAAGGCAGCTTCTTCACCAATCGATTTCTTTCTGGCCCTATGTCAGTGTTCTTAGAAAGACGGGGGAAAATATATAGGTGTGGAAATCTGTATATTCACTGGCTTATTATTCTGTACTAGTTTATGGTTTGGGAATAAATACAATAGCAGTAGTCACAGCCAACAGTTTTGAAGCACCTACAGTGTGCCAGAGAGCATACCAAAGGGTGTCCTGGCACGTACCATTCTTGTCCTTACAAGAGCATTATGGGGAAGGAACTACCATTGCCTGCCTTTGAGGGATGAAGAAGCTGAGACTCAGAGATTGTGTCTTGTCTAAGGCTACTCAGCCCATAAACAGCAGAGCTAGGGTTCCAGCCTAGCTGAGTTCATTGTCACCCAAAATATGAGATTGTATCCATACATATTTATATTCACTCATTCATTTACTCATTTGACGTTGATTTGCTGAGTATCTGCTACCTATCAGATGGGATTCTAGGCACCAGAGATAGAGGAATGAGAAACAGGCACAACTCCTATCTTGTGAAGCTTACATTCTAGTGGAAGAACACAGAAAATAGACAAAACACGTAAATTTTATAGTGCAAAGTGATAAATGCCAAGCAGAGAAGTTAAGGAGAGGGGAGGTGTAATTTTAAATAGGGTGGTCAGCAAAATCTCACTGAAAAGGTGGCCTTTCACATGTCACAAACATCAAGCTTGTATCATTCAGGGCCTGGTACAGACAATGGGCTTGAGGTCAGTCCTTGTCTTTCTTCCTTAGAGTCCCAGGCAGTCTTTTCCTCCAGGATCTCTGAGCAAGCCATCTGTACATTGACCCCAGCCAAACACACAAAGACATTTGCAGCCATTCTGAGTTGGTGTGTCCTTTCATAGGCACCTCACTCTTGAAAGTCACTGGGCGTGGGATTAAACAAGCGCTTTGGACTTGGAAATTCTATTAAGATTCCTTTTGGTTAAGAGCTGCTATTGAAATGGGTTTGGAAATGAATACAGTTCTCCTATTCACCCTAGGTTTAGGGACTGTATGATGATAAAACAGAGCTTCCAGGTGAATTCTTGACTAGTTCAAAAGTCATCAGCAAATGCATTAGTGAGGGAAGGCCCTGGTCATGGTGTCCAGAGCTTCCCAACACACCCAAGGAGAAAAACCACAAAACAAACATTTGTAGGTCAGATGTGCCTACTAGAATCCATTCTATTCAATCAGATATATTATAGCAATATAGTAGATGGCAAGAGTAAGTTTTACACATATGTGTGCAGGTGCGGACACACACACACACACACACATATACACATATGTATATTTCAATATTCAGCCTTTCCTCACTAAGAACTTCTAAGATCATTGGGACAACTTCAATACATTGAACACCAATATTGTGAAATGTGTTCCTCAGGAAAGAGCTTGGGATCAAATAAACTTTTCTACCATCTTTGAAGAAAATGGTCACATAAACAGCAAAGATAAGATAGCAGGAGATGGTTTAGCTTTTTAACGTCAAACTCTTTTGCAGTGATTCGTACACCCTGAGCAGAAGCCCCTGCCCTATAGTGAGTGTACTAACCAGAAATGATTTTACCCCTTAGCAGCTCCAGTGGGACTTTGCCGACCTGGGAAGGTCATTTGCTGTTGGTCTTTGCCCTTGAAAGCAATACTGCTACATCTCCTTAAAAAGTATCCATACTTCAGATTTCATAGTGATTCCAAGTGGCCATCACCCCAGTTACTCCTAATTAGTGAGATTTGCCACTTAGGCGCTTTGCTGTGGTCATATGTGAATGGTCACGGATTCTTACCATCACTCTTCCATTGCCTTTCAGGTACTGGCTTCCAACCCCACCTTGCCCTTTTACCAGTTTTCACAAGCTAGGTAAGTAGGATTAATTGTGGTTCAGTATCTCTAGCTGTTTTTTGAATCATTAGTTCTGCTTTTATTGCACTGTATTTCCTATGCATTACAGAATAAAAATGAACTTGCTTTGTGGTATCTCACATTCTCTCAGCTTTCTCAATGTGCTCTATTTTTTAAAAGCCCATTCCAGACCTCCTGAAACTTAGTGTATTCTCTGGGCTAATTCCTGTCTGGTGGTGATATGCCCATTCTGCTAAAATCAAGTCATTTCTCAGTCTTGACGTTTCATTTAATCAGCCCAAAATTTCCAAGCCAGTGCAAAGCAGTTCAACAATCTGGGCTGTCCATGAATCATACAACAAGGTAATTCTGTACTTCTACTGAGAAACTTATTTCCTCGCAAAGTTTCATATAGTATTGTATCACTCACCCAGGAATAATTAAAATTCTTATGGAAAAACCTATCCTATCCTTTCAATCGTGAAATGAAGAAAAAATATGAGGGAGGTAGAATTCATCAAGAGAGGAATGCTGGAATGAAGGGTGATTTTGTAAATTATATAGCAGGGGTCAAAACCTCAAGTCTCTCCAGGGAATTGGCTGGTACCTTAAAGGTGTCATCCAGTCTAGGCAAAAGATACTGGAGAGTGGCAGGGCAAGGTCATACAGAGAAGAGCAAGTGCTCATTTCAATCATTCAAGTTAGACATTTAAAGGCACAGCAACAGGAGCAAAATATGCAGGTTAATAAATTTTATCTATTGGTCAGATTTGGCCTGGGGGCTGTCATCTTAAACACCTGGTTATTGACAAAACTAGCTAGCTTTTAATTACCTGGGCTAAGACCAAGAATGGGTAACCAGATAGCTGATGTCATAGATAACCAACTTTTAAATGACTTTCCAGATCACTTGTGTTTGTCGTTAAGGTTGGATATTTATTTACCCAACTAGTTAGTTTCCTTTGTGGCTTTAGCAGAAGGCTATTTGCAGAGCACAGCAAAATGGCATCCTTGATGTGAGGAGTTCATTCTCTTGATCTGAAAGGAAGGTCAGCCAAATGCAGACACTTGTGTTGCTCCTTTCTGCATTGGAAGCCCTCCTGTCCTGTAGCATTAAACTATCCACTCTGTTTTGAAAAAAAATATTTTGTATGTATTATATTTATATATATATATAAATATATTTATGTATAAAATTGGCTCACAGATTATGCAGCTTTTTATATCCACATATGGTTTTCAAAGAAGTTGGCCTTTTCCCAATATTTCTTTTTCTCTTGCCATGGATCTTTCCAGTAGACAATAAGGCCATGAATCTGGAAAATTTCCCTTTTATAGACAAGGAGTACTCGGGCTTTTTTTTTTATAAAACATATATTGAAACCAGATCCAGGAGATTGGAGGCAATTTTAATCATCATGTCAATTAAATGATAGTGTATCATTATCTGTAAGAATAAAATATGTTTCTTGGATTGACGGGTAAAAATATTCCCCCCCAGTGGTTCTCTTTTTCCCATTAGCACCCCATCAATATCTTAAATGTTACTTTCCCATTCCTCAATAATTCACTCAAGACATCACACTCTGGCCTGATGTTTTACTTTTCGTTTTGACTCTATGGTATCCAAACTTACCTAATTTATGTCTTACTCTGTCAGATCCCATGTCGAATGGCTATTGGTGGCTGGATGTGTTATCCAAGCTAGGGAACATGTTGACCTTTTATGTCAGGGTGAAAGATATTCCCAGCAGGCCACAAGCTAGATCTATATAGCTCAATAACTCTTTTTCCTAAGTACAGAATTACCCTCAACAGATGCACAGGACAACATAAAGAAATATTTCTCCCCCAACCAAATAACCCTTACAGCAGTGATCTCAAAGCATGCCTCCTACCCCAGCCGTTACCAGCCTTGTTAGGAATGCAAATTCTTGGACCTAACCACAGATCTACTGAATCTGAAACTGTGGGGATGAGGTCCAGCAATGCGTGTTTGAATAAGCCCTCTTGGCAATTCTGAGGCATGTTAAACTTCCAGACCCACTTTAGTATGCTTCCCTCCAAAGCTTTGTAGGCAGCCTGGATTTTCCCACCAATCTCCTCAACCATATTATAAATTCCCAAAGAATAAGCAGCTCGCCTGCTTGTTTGTCATTGAGTCCCCATTCTCCTGCAGGAACACCTGGCACATAGTAGGTGCTTCATATGTATTTGTTGAACATATGAGCAAATGCATGAGTGGTTGACAAAGTGGTTGACCTACTTCTGTAGTGGTACATGGTGTAAAGCCTGCAACTTCCCCAGCCCATTCATGCCGGCATGGCAGTGGAAGATTGAGTAGGGATTCTTATGAGAAGTACTGTTCTGATTTAAATCTTTGCTTCACCATCTGTCAGCCGCGTAACCTTTGGCAAATTGCTTCACCTCTCTGTTTGTACCTTGATTTTCTCATCTGTAATGTAGGTATGAAAATAGTACATCACCCTCATAGGGTGGGTTTTTTCTTAATGATTAGTTGTGGTGATGGTATTTTTTCTTATTTTACCATTCTGTTTCTCCATTCCCATGTGGCAGCCAGGCCATTCTACCCCAACCTGCAGAGACTCTGACAAAGGTCTGGTTCGTGTTTGCCCCACCCCTTTATTAGCATAATATTAAGAGAACTGGATCCTGCAGACCTCAGTCCAACTCTTAGCTTTGTCATCTTCCTTATTATGATTTAGTACATCATTTATTACTTCGATTAATATTTGCATTGCAAATAATGCCTTGCGAGAATACTGGAATGGACTCTTAATCTGGTTGTGTAAACAATGTCAATGACCTAATATTATTTCCGTGGTAAAGCTTCTCTCCAATCTTTTCTTACTTCCTGACACAGGACTGTGTTCCTATTACCTTTACTAAGACCTCAAATGGTCGTCATGGTTAAACCACTAAAATGCAAAAAAGTTGTTTTTTTTTTTTTTCGGTTCTGCCACATGCAGTAATGTGCTATTTATTATCTCCTTCTGACTAATCCCCATTTTGTTGTTAATGCTCAGCATTTTCCTTTCTGTGCAGAGCCATAGACTGGCAGGAGTTCAAGGAGAGGCTGAAAATGCTTCTTAGAAACTATTTTAATCCCAAACAGTTAATGTTTGGAGAACAGGTTGAAACATATGTAATATAGGCACCCAAATGTAGGCAATTATCTCCAAAGGGCAAAAGGGGACAGAGAATAAAGGCCCTGCTGCTCCGAGGTCGAGGGTAAAGCACTGAAGAAACGCCTCCTTTGGTTTTCCAAGGGTCACAATGTCAATTGAAGAATGAAATGATAAGACAAATGGAAAGCTTGATAACACTCAGATGGGTGTATTTATTCACAGTTGGACGATTGGAGCTCTTTTCCTGTCTGCTGACAGCAATTCTGAGCATTATAACAAGATCCAGAACTTGATGTCTAGAAACCCTTAATGATACTCTGTACAAAGTGGATGAAGGGTGACAAGGCGGAGGGAACGTGTGTAGAAATTTCGCTCAAAAATCCTGTGACTTTCAGAGGTTCTTTGTGTTGGCTTCAGCCTTTGAACAACACAAAGACAGGGCTCTTGCCTCATGCTTCTGAAGATGGAAATGGATGTCCCAGAGTTAGAATTGCCTTCTATTTCAATAATGCCATTTGTGCCGTCCTTGGAGCTCTGCACGGGACAGGACGAGCTGCCTCTGGTCTTCCTTCCGTAGTTTCATCTGCTGTTTAACCGAGTATATTCATACACGCATACACACACGCAATCCTTGGTAAAGCACTATATGTTAGGGTTTGCAACACGGTAAGGCAGTATGACTTATGTAATATTTACCATGCAGCTATTATTCAGTGTGATTTTCAGAGAGGAAATACACTGTCAAAAGCATAACGCTGCCTTGCAGGATCAGTTAGGGGAAAAAAATATGAGCTAAGGAGCCGGAAATCCTTGTTTAGTATTACAGAGAAATTATGACAAGCCGTGAAAAGTTCCATAGGCTTTTGTAGCACTCAAATCTTTCCTTTAAAACCAACTTCTATGAAAATACCCTGTGCCTGGAATTTGCCCTGTCGAAGCCAGACACATTTTTTTAATTGAATCTTGCTCTGAGAGTAGTGAATTTCCCCCCGCTCCATCTGTAATTTGCTTTTTATGTGAATGGAGAGACGTTCTGTTTCTCTTCTTTGGAGGGTTCTCATATTCCTGTAAAAACAATCAGTGTTGGGCCGTTTATCTCTTGCTTCATCAAACTGTGATGTGGGGTAGAAGTATGTGTGTACGTTTGCAATATAGATTTTTCATTTCTGTATTTCATAGTCACATTATTGGCAAGTGGCCCTCATTTATTTTCCAGAACATTTCTAAGCTGATGACAACTCTTTAGTCTTTGTTTGTTAACTGTGTCCTGCCTGTCTACCTTTTCATGTAATAATTGCTTTCAGGGAATGAAACAGAAAATGGGGTATTGCTTGGTTGAATATTTTTCAAATCAAATACAATATAGCACAGCCATCTGTGAAAATACATTTCAGCTTTCATCGAATTCTGCCAAGGTTTTTTTTGAGGATTAATAATCCCTTTGTAGGGGTGTGCTTCTATGGCTAACGTAATATTGTTGGGCAAAGACTAGGTTATATTTATGTTATATTTACTCAGGTAAAAAATAAAAGGATGTGTTGAGGGAAGAATTATTGAGGATTTTTTTCTGTATTTTTGTTACTTGCAGAACAAGTGTCTTTGAAATGGAAAATATTGAGAAGCTTTTGGCTGGGGGGGGGAAATGTAGAAGTAGAAACCATATTCACTTTTCATGTATGTAGAGTCCAGTTCTCTACCAACCACACAGCCCCAGCAGAGCTACATGCATAGCAGCAGGACAGGGACTCCCTAACCCTAACTGATGGTGGATGGTGCCTTTCAAAGGTTGATTCTGGGGAAAGGGCTTTGTGCCATTCCTGTTTTTTCTTGGCAATTGTGACCCCTGTGCTTCCTGACCATCTTCATGCCCCATACATCACTTTCTCCTTTCTTTCCCCAAAACCCCACTAATACAGAGCCGTTGCATGTAACTGAGGCTGAGGCAGTGCAGGCTGTGGCGGGGACTCTAAGATACTAAAGAACATGATGCAACTGGAATTCCATCAAGACACATCACTATCTTTCAAAGTTCCTTGGCAACTACTTCCAATAGCAATTTCTTCTCGGTTCTGAACTCCTACTGTATTTCCGGAACCCTTGTCCCCAGACTGCCCCTCACACTCTCTCTAGGTGTTACAACAGGAGAGGACATAGTTCATAATTAGATGAGGTCATTGAGAAGAATGTAGTAAAGGGACTATTATTTATAAGGTCATAGGCCAGGTATAGGAAAATAAACTATGCACCATCAGTTCTGTTATAGCAGTTGTTCTGAAAATTCAGATTTGTGCAATGCCATTGACATATTTGGGAACAATTTGAGCCTAGTTTTAGGCTTGCTTTTGTGTGATTTCATCCATGAGAAAGGTTAGGTGAACACAGAAATCTGCATCCAGTTGAACCAAGCAGTGTAGGAACCTACTAACTGCACGTCCCTCCCCCAAACACCCTCTGCCCACCTCAGCTGACTACGTTGTTATGTACCACACCATCCTTACCTGGTGCGACAATTTTCTGTTCCCCTTTCAGATAAGCCTCCTGATGCCGCTTCCCAGTAGCTCCCAAGCTGCAACTCTTGTGAAGCTTACGTCTACCAGCAAACTTCAGGGTCTTGTTCAAGGTAAAATGCAATATTTATTGTATTTTTATATTTCTTAATCATGTGACAAGTGTAACACTGGCAACTGTTTTTATTAGGTTCCTCTCTTTTTGAAATGTCATAGATATTAGTTGTTTGTGTGTGCGCCTCTAACCCTGTTTTCCCATAAGCGCCGTGTTTTTCGTTGTACAATTTTGTATTGCACGATGATTTCCAAGAACACATGTTGCTTACAGCAGAGCTGACCGTGTGTTGAAGCATTCTGTGGCTGTCAACAGTGGGGAGCTGTTCCTAACTCTTAGGCCTGAAGGCCAAGGGCAGAGAAGCAGTCTTTGCAGCCTTGAGGCAGGAGGCCCTCTGTGGGAAAGAGTTGCCTAGTTTCTGCGGGCCAGAGGCCCAGCACAGAGAGAGCCTGAGGCATAAACACCCTGCGCTCACTCTCCTCCACTCTCCAGTCATTGGCAGTTACCTCCTGGCACAATGCAGTTGGAAGCCAGTGGGTTAGGGAGTCTGTTTAATGCCTTCCTTAGAGGACGGGTTAATTAACACAGCAGAGTAGAATAGGAGGGAGGGTTAGATCGCAAGACATCTCTTGCCATTGGGGAAATTACTTTTTTAAGGAATTGTTTTTACTTTATTATGTAAATCATCTTTATTCTTCTCTTACCAGATGGTGGTTATCTAGGCCAGGGGAGTTAAGGAGACTCATAAAGGTTTTTTTCTAAATAGAGGAAAACTTTCTGCCAAGGAAGAGAATCTGTACTTATTTTAGTCCAACTGATTGAAACAAGAGCCACTTTAGAAAATAAGATATTTTTTGCCACTTCTCATTATGTATGCGCACTGTCTTTATTCACTGTCCCTTCCATATGAGACCTCTTTCTAAGGGCAAACATGTTTTCACCTTTAATGCCTGAATTTTTCCCAAATTGGTTGGATACTGTTTTAAATAATTTACTACCTTTTATGCTTGGTCAAGAAGAGGAATACTGAGGAGATGGTATAATTCACTTGCCTACACACCTCCCCTTTGAGTAGGAGATTAATTTCTTTTATAGGCCTATTACAAGACAACTGACCACTTTCCTCTAATGGTTAAGTAGTAGAGCGGAGATGTGGGGACTGTCTTGAAATGAGCCTCTGTAGTAGGTTCTGCCGATTTTCCAGATGCCTCAGCTTGATCTTAAATTCAGAAGAGACCATGAGCTCATAGTTTTCAGGGCAATTATACAAAAGGATGTTAAAACTGAAGTGAATCAATTTATCATTGATAGGAATTTATCTTCCCTGCCCAGAAACAGCCTGCAAACAGGAGAGAGATAAATCGTATGGTCCTATAGACTGAAGATGTTTATTTGAGGACAAAAATACAAAAAATTTTAAACTTCAAAAGAAAGTAAAACATACATCTTTAAAAAAAATTTCCCCAAAGTTTCCTTTTTATGAAAGAAGAAACTCAAGTCTTAAGTAAAAAGACTTAAGTAAAAGTAAGTAAAAATTGTTTCACCATTAGCCATAATTCATAAGTAAAAATTGTTTCACCATTAGCCATAATTCGGTGTGTTTTAGGCTAAGGTGGATAGCTCATACTGGTTACCCTATGACTGGGGAAAGTAATATCATGGTATTGACAATGTTAATAGGGGTAATAAAGGTGAAGATTTAGATCTTACTGGAAGCTCACTTACTTTAAAAACTGAGATATAATTCACTTACCATAAAATCCACCCTCCTAAAGTGTACAATTTAGTGGGTTTTTTTGGTTTTTAGCATATTCACAAAGTTATACAACCAACACCACAATCTAATTTCACAACATTTTCATCACCCCCAAAAGAAACCCCATATTCATTAAAAGTCACTCTCTATTCCTCCTTCTCCCAACCCCTGTCAACCATCGATCCACTTTATGTTCTGTGTATTTATCTATTCTGGATATTTCATACAAATGGAACCCTATCATATGGCCTTCTGTGTCTGGCTTTTTTCACTCAACATATTGTTCTAATGGTCCATCCATGCTGTAGCATATTTCTGTATTTCATTCCTTTTTATTGCCAAGTAAGATTCCACGGCATACCGCATACCACATTTTGTTTATCCATCAATCATTGGGTGGACATTTGGTTGTTTCTACTTTTTGGCTATAGTGAGTAATGCTGCTTTAAACATTCATGTGCAAGTTTTCGTGTGGACATATATTGTCAGTTCTCTTGGGTATGTTTCTAGTAGTGGAATTGCTGGGTGTATGGTAGTGCTACATTTAATCTTTCAATGAACTGTGAGACTGTTTTCAAAAGTGGGTGCAAAATTATACATTCCTACCAACAGGAATGAGGATTCCAATTTCTCCATATCTTTGTCAGCCCTCGTTAATAACTATTTTGGTTATAGTCATTTTCGTGGATATGAAGTCATATTTCATTGTGATTTTTATTTGCATTACCCTGATGGCTGATAACGTTGAGCATCTTTTCATGTGCTTGTTGGCGATTTGTGTATCTTTATAGAGACGTGCCTATTTAGATCCCTTACTCATTTTCTAAGAGGGTTATTCATCATTTTATTATTACATTGTAACAGTTCTTTATGTACTCCATCTACAGGTCCCTTATCAGATACATGATTTGCAAATATTTTCTCTCATTCCGTGGGGTGTCTTTTTATTTTGTTAGGTATCCTTTGAAGCACAAACTTTTTAAAAAATTTTAATGAAATCCAACTTATCTTTTTTTCTTTTGTCACTTGACCTTTTGGTGTCCTATTTTGGACAACTTTGCCTAATCGAAGATCATGAAGATTTTCTTCTACATTTTTTTCTAATGGTTTTATAGTTTGATCTCTTATATCTAGGTCTGTGATCCATTTTGAGCTAATTTTTATGTGTGAATTGAGGAAGTGGTCTAACTTCATTTAGTTGCATGGGAATATCAAGTTGTCTTAGCATCATTTGTTGAAAACACTATTATTTTCCCTTTGAATTTTCTTGACACTGTTACTGAAAATCAATTGACAATGAATATATCTGTTTTCTTCTAGACTTGCAGTTATATTCTAGGCTCATAGAACTTTAGAACTAGACAGGCCCTTTGAGGTCATGGAGTGTAGGAGTCACACATTCAAATAGCTGTTAAGTGTAGTCAGGCATAAATGAATGAAGTGGGTAAGGTATACCTGAAAAATATGGACTTTACCCAATGGTTGCCATACGGGAATACAGGGTGAGGTTGGTTAATCTTCTGATTTTTCAAAAGAAGCCAGAAATTGTATTATTTTTCTGGCAAAATGTCTTGAGTTAAAGTTAAGCAACTAATTCAACTAGCCAAAAACAACCCACATCTTTAGGCTGCACTTGGCTCATAAACCACCAGTTTTCAACTTCTGAAACACTTCAGCTCTTTCATTTGGATGGATAAGGTTGCCAGGTCACAGAATGTTTAGGTGAGTAATCCTAGGTTGCACTGTTCGTTTATGTCAGACACAGATCTGGAAATTGAAATCTGTGCTTTCTACCCCCCAGTTTAACATAACTGATATACCAGTACGCTAAGAATTCACTAATTTTCTAATAGTATTTTCTTATTACCATGATCAGATATTGTATTTTCCTTTAATATTAAAAAAAAAAAAAACCTTTGAGCCCTAAACAAATGTTCACTTCTGAGCTATGTCAGTAACAGTTCTCCACTGTAATCATTTAAAAGGAGAAATCTAACATGTTTTCAGAAGTGGAGTTGCACAACTCTGTCCCCTAGAGCACAGGTGCGCGTGCACACACACACACCCACGCCCTGTAGACCCAACAATGAAAAGGCATGCTTTGGAGAGTCTTCCCACATTGGCACGGTTGTAAATACACCACATGTGGAAGTATTAGAACTCACCATTTTCAATTTTCTCTGCTCTGTTTTGTGTTCAAAGCCTTTGTTAAGAGCAGACATTTCCATCCCTGAGATTCCCTCAATGGCATATTTTCTCATTCCAATAACCACTCCTAGAGGGACGTTCCCGACTCCCTGGGGGAACGTCCTCAATCTATCGGAAAAATGTCAGTCTCCAACAATATTAATGCACCTTATTTCCCAACTCTTTCACATTTAATTCAGTTCAGCAAATGTGTGATGAAGACAGACAAGGAAAGCGTGAGGAAGAGTGAGGGGATTACTAAAATGAATAATAATAAGTATGACAATCTCAGAGACAAATATACGTTCAGAAAGAAGTAAGTTATAACTAATAAGGTGCAAACAGTAGACTGAAGTGGGATAGAACAGTGACAGTAATTGGGGAGTTAGGCAAGAGTCCACATTTTATGGACATTTGTGTATCCGGGGCAAGTGATTAGAATCCACCAAGACAAAAACATGTAAACATGCAGAAACTCAGAGCTAACAGACTGTACCTATACTAGGTTCAATCAGGCCAAAGATGGATGAAATATTTAGTTATCCTGAATCCTTTATGTGCTTACCATCAACCGTCCTGATGTTTGCTATTCAAACAGAGCAATTAGATAATTCATAAAATTTTACTTCTCATTCAGTTATTTGCAGTCAATAATATGCTGTTTGCCAAATCTTGAGAGGAAAGTCTATTACCCTCATAATTTATTTCTAAGTAGCAGGAGAGAATTTGTAAGTTAGCAAGAGGTTCTTGAGGTTCTTTGAGGAAGGTAAACTGCAAGATAGCCAAGTCTGCTTCTTTTCCCGGAGAGTTACCTTGGGGAAATATGCTTGTGACAAGATACTTTTACTACTTCCTATTTGTTCTTACGTTGCCAGAGGTTCTCATTGTTCTTGAACTTCGGAGAAAACATGGTGTGTTAGTCTGAGAAGCGGATGCCAAGATGGGATTAAATGAGCAGGGGCTTAATTAGGGGAAACACCTCAGAGAGAAAATGGAGGAAGGACCTGGTAAGGTTGGGAGCACCATCAGATCATGAAACCACCTGCCCCAAGTGAAGGGAGAGGGGAGGAAGATTGGGTGGAAGTATTTTAGATGCCTGTGCTGTCTAAGAAGCTTTGGCAAAGCCACCGAGGAGTCCTTGAGTCACAGTTGGCTGTTAGAGGAGTCTCAAGTCTCCCAGAAATGAGAGTGCCTCCCTACCACGCCTACACTGTGGGAGGAGCTTGTGGGAAGTGAGGGCTGGGTGCAGGCGTGGTGGTGGATTTCAGATTGCAGCCTCTGGGTCTCGGTTAATTACACTCCCTGTAGTTGGGAGGCTTTGAGGTACAGTCTCATGGCAGGCGAAAATGGTAGTTTTGTTAGGATATAGATTAGCTATAATATGCCAGTATAGTGGCTTAAAGAAGACAGAATTTTATTTATCTCTCAAACTGGGATTTCAAGCTAAATATTGGTGACCCAGGCCCCTTCTGTCTTGTTGCTCTACAGTCCTAGCATGTTGCTCTCATTCACACTAGCGGTAGCACAAGATGGCTCACCAGCACTTCTGCATTCCAGCCAACTGGATAGAAGAGAGAGAAAAAGGAAAAAAGCACCATTCCCTTGAAGAGCACAAGCTGGAAGCTGGGCACCTCCTTTTCTGCTCATATTTTATTTGCCAGAACTTAAATTGGTTACCTATAGCTGCCGTAACCCATTACCGCAAATGTAGTGGCTTAAAACAAGAGAAGTGTATGCTCTCACAGTTCTTTCTCGGTTTCACTGAGCTGCAGTCGAGATTCCCACATGGCCATTCTCCTTCTGGAAGCTCTAGGGGAGAGTTTCCTTGCAGCTTCCAGCTTCTGGTGATGGTGGTGTTCCTTGACTGTGACTGCATCGCTCACATCTCTGCCTGCGTGGTCATATTGCTTTCTCTTCCATATGTAGTCTCCTTCTGGCTCTGTTTTATAAGGACACTTGTGATTGCCTTTGGGAACCACCTGGATAATTCAGGACGATATCACCATCTCAAGACCCTTAATTTGGTCACATCAGCAAAGAGTCTGTTACCACATAAGGGAACATTCACACGTTCCAGGGATTAGGCTCTGAATATCTTTGGAGGCCATAATTGCAACTACCCCACCAGTCATATGACCACATTTAACTACAGGGAAGTGTGGGAACTAATACTCTTTTGTTGCCTGCTGTTGCACCTATCACAAATCGGGGGGGTGGTGTTATTACTAAAAGTAGAGGAGGAGAATGGATATTAGGTTTCAGCCATCTCTTCCTCAGAAGATTTTTTAAAATACTGTAGTTTGAATCTTAGAGTAAAAAGCTTTACATCATCAGCTCTAAATTCTGTATTTTATTGAGTACTTTGAAATCCAAGAGAGGATGGAGTGGAAGTGTATTGTTTTTGCCTGCCCACTGTTTATCATGCATTCCTCACTTTTTCTGGGAACAGTGTCCTGATTCACCTTTGAGCAAATACCCCCTCTTAAATTTCAGTCCATGAGGTATGTGGTGCATATAGTCTAGACCTGGCTAATTTACATGTTTCATTGGTTCAGGGTTGGGCCTGAGCTCCAAACGGTCTCTCCACAGACTGTGGGACTTTCATGGAAACAACGGAGAAAGTAATGGTCTCTTTCCACTGGGATTGCTGAATTGATAGACATAAGCTAAAACTGCTGATAACTATCTTTTCACAGTATGTGAAAAGCCCATCTAAGAGTAAAGCCAACCCATAGGAAAAGGGAGCTGGGGGCCAGGGAGAAATATGTTCTTGATGACATCTTTTAAGCACCTGGATCCAGCCATACCTGAAACAAATGGACTGGACTTTTTATATGAGCTAGTGAGCGGCTTTGCTCTACCCCTGCTTTTACCTGTTGTTTTGCCAATTGCATTGGGTTCTGTGGCTTGAAACCAGGACGCCTGGCTATTGCAATGTTGAGTGATTGTGCTAAAGGAGATGCATCGAGTGAAAGTCAAAGCTAAACTTGAGATGCCCTTCCTGTTAAGCTTTTCTATTGTGCTGCCTTTCCTTCATTTCACATAATAGCTACTGACCAATTTCTTTTGAGTCCACTATAAAATGGAAGTCATTTAGTCCTTTGAGTCACTCTTGATTTTTACAGATGGCTTGATTTTTTATGTGATTTCTTCTCATCTGGCCTACAAGTTTCAACAGCTTATCAAAGGAACATCACTGACAAATAGAATTTGTGACAACATTGAATACCCTGGTTTTGTTTGGGAAGTAGCAGAGAGGAAGGAAAAGAGGGTAATTTCAAAATGGCAACAAAAAGTAAGGGAGAGATTGATGACCTTTTTTGTTGTTGTTTCCAGCAGATTTATATTGCAATAAAAAATTTGTTCTGCAATCCTTTAGCCCATGTGGTTGACATTAGACATTTCAGTCAAAACTGTTCATGTCTTCAAGAGGCTCTGAAGCTTTTTATTTAAGTGAAGGATGCTGCTAAAACATTGAACTCATCATTCCTCTGAAGGACTGTTATTATGAATAGTCCAGTTTTAAGAAATTCCAGATGAATTGTGCAAACCAAGATGAAAGACGAAGCTTACAAGCAGCTGTGCACAGGAATTATGCAGAAGTATGCAAATTTTAACCCCGGTGATGATGGAAATGTTAACCTTATGTTTCAGTAATAATAATAACTGCTCTGATCTAATGGTGAGCCAAGCAGTGCAAAGGGCACTTGGAGTCAAGAATTAATAAGAAGTAAAGAGAGCTTTTCCCCCCACGATACAGGTTATTTGTCTGAGTAACTTATTGTTCAGTGCAGTTCACCATAGAAACAAATATTAACAATGACATATTCATGGCACAGGTACTTCTCATTAAATGTAAGCCTGTTTTATAGAAATTTGATCCTTAAGCTTCCATAAAACAGGGTACAGTAGTCCCCCCTTATCTGAGGGGGATGCCCGGAACCACAGATAGTACCAAACCCTATATATACTATACTTTCTTCCCTAGATTCATATCTGTGATAAAGTTTAATTTATAAATTAGGCACAGTAAGAGATTAACAACAATAACTAGTAATAAAATAGAACAATTATAACAATATACTGTAATAAAAGTTATGTGAATGTGGTCTCTCTCAAAATATCTTGCTGTATATATTTAATGCCTTTTTCATGTTTACTAAGCACTTATCATGCAAGATGGCCGTAACTTTTAGTTTAAGGTGCAACGGTAAAACTAGCACAAATTTCTTCATTCTTCTTCTCAATTTCATGGACAGGAGATTCGTTCTTAGCGTAGATCTTAGCAACCTCAGCATACGATTTTTTCCCTTTCCTTATTAAGTTGAGAACTTTTCACTTTTTTTTCACCTTTTCACTGAAAGGAAACCCTTTAAGGCTTCTCTTTGGCACATCTCAACTGTGAACATCACTACTGTTACGCTTCTGGGCCATTATTAAGTAAAATAAGGGTTACTTGAATGCAAGCACTTCGATACCAGGACAGTTGATCTGTTAACCCAGAGGCTCCTGAGTAACTAATGGGCAGATGTGCTAGACGAAGGGATGATTTGGTGCCTGAAGGTGCAAAGTGGGATGGTTGAGATTTCATCATGTCACGCAGTTTAAAATCTATGAATTGTTTGCTACCGGAATTTTCCACTTAACATTTTTGGACTGCAGTTAACCATGGGTAACTGAAACTATGCAAAGCAAAGCTGTGGATAGAGGGGGACTACTGTATATACTGATTTATTTTTTCAGAAGCTAAATCCTTAGACCTTATAACAGTGTTAGAATTTGGTGGCAGGACTGAGTCAAGTCTTTCTATGATGGGAGGGGAAAAAAGAGAAAGGAAGCCAATGGGCTTTGGACAATGGTAACAAGAAGATTCCAGAGCTGGGCAAGTGCTATAAAGTTCTAGAAACATGAATGGCTGTCACTGAGTAATCACTACGTGCCAGACACCATAAAGCACTTTATAGTTACAATGTCCTTAAAATCTCAGAATAACTCTGTGAGTTAGGGAAAACAGAGACTTCCCTAGGGTTTCACAACTGGAAAGAGGTGCGGCAGAACCTATTCAGGTGTATCAGAGCTACACGTGGGTGCCCTCAAACCTCATCCTGTAACATGCGCCGTGCACCATGCCACCCTCCAGGATGCTACGTTTATCGCTCACGTAACCAAAGTCTCTTAGGCTGACTTTGGAATATCTTCTTCTTTTCAAGTCTTTCTTTTTTGGTTTCTTTTATGTTTTAAAAAAACAATGGTTATTTTGCAGTCTCTATATAACTAACTCTTCTGTAAAAAGTAAAATCAAACATTGCAGGTAAGGATAGAGTTTGCTTTGCCTACCACCACTAGCATTATTCCTTCCTTTCCTTTCTGCTGGGATTCCACGATGACCAGCCATTTCTGTCTCTTGTACTTATTCTTCTCTTTCATCTGTTTCTTTCTCTTTGTTTCTACTATTAAATGAATTCTATTAAATGAACTCTGAAAGTTCTTTGTGTAAGTCCTCAGAAATCTACACATTTATTTATTTACTAAAGGAGGCATCCAAGGGTGTGATGAACCCCACTTGTACTAGTCAAAAGAATTCCTAGCAAATGAAAAACCTATAGCAAACCTTATAGTTAATAGTTAAACATTAGAAGCATTCCATTTAAAATCGGGGGAAAATATCAATAAGTATTGCCCTTGATGTTATTTGTATTTAATATGAAGTAGACATTCTTTTTTTTTTTTTTTTTTTTACATCTTTATTGGAGTATAATTGCTTTACAATGGTGTGTTAGTTTCTGCTTTATAACAAAGTGAATCAGTTATACATATACATATATTCCCATATCTCTTCCCTCTTGTGTCTCCCTCCCTCCCACCCTCCCTATCCCACCCCTCTAGGTGGTCACAAACCAACGAGCTGATCTCCCTATGCTATGCCGCCGCTTCCCACTAGCTATCTACCTTACGTTTGGTAGTGTATATATGTCCATGCCACTCTCTCGCTTTGTCACAGCTCACCCTTCCCCCTCCCCATATCCTCAAGTCCATTCTCTAGTAGGTCTGTGTCTTTATTCCTGTCTTACCCCTAGGTTCTTCATGATATTTTTTTTTTTCTTAAATACCATATATATGTGTTAGCATATGGTATTTGCCTTTCTCTTTCTGACTTACTTCACTCTGCATGACAGACTCTAGGTCCATCCACCTCATTACAAATAGCTCAATTTCATTTCTTTTTATGGCTGAGTAATATTCCATTGTATATGTGTGCCACATCTTCTTTATCCATTCATCCGATGATGGACACTTAGGTTGTTTCCATCTCCGGGCTATTGTAAATAGAGCTGCAATGAACATTTTGGTACATGACTCTTTTTGAATTATGGTTTTCTCAGGGTATATGCCCAGTAGTGGGATTGCTGGGTCATATGGTAGTTCTATTTGTAGTTTTTTAAGGAACCTCCATACTGTTCTCCATAGTGGCTGAACCAATTCACATTCCCACCAGCAGTGCAAGAGTGTTCCCTTTTCTCCACACCCTCTCCAGCATTTATTGTTTCTAGATTTTTTGGTGATGGCCATTCTGACTGGTGTGAGATGATATCTCATTGTAGTTTTGATTTGCATTTCTCTAACGATTAATGATGTTGAGCATTCTTTCATGTGTTTGTTGGCAGTCTGTATACCTTCTTTGGAGAAATGTCTATTTAGGTTTTCTGCCCATTTTTGGATTGGGTTGTTTGTTTTTTTGTTATTGAGCTGCATGAGCTGCTTATAAATTTTGGAGATTAATCCTTTGTCAGCTGCTTCATTTGCAAATATTTTCTCCCATTCTGAGGGTTGTCCTTTGATCTTGTTTATGGTTTCCTTTGCTATGCAAAAGCTTTGAAGTTTCATTAGGTCCCATTTGTTTATTTTTGTTTTTATTTCCATTTCTCTAGGAGGTGGGTCAAAAAGGATCTTGCTGTGATTTATGTCATAGAGTGTTCTGCCTATGTTTTCCTCTAAGAGTTTGATAGTTTCTGGCCTTACATTTAGGTCTTTAATCCATTTTGAGCTTATTTTTGTGTATGGTGTTAGGGAGTGATCTAATCTCATACTTTTACATGTGCCTGTCCAGTTTTCCCAGCACCACTTATTGAAGCGGCTGTCCTTTCTCCACTGTACATTCCTGCCTCCTTTATCAAAGATAAGGTGACCAATGTGTGTGGGTTTATCTGTGGGCTTTCTATCCTGTTCCATTGATCTATCTTTCTGTTTTTGTGCCAATACCATACTGTCTTGATTACTGTAGCTTTGTAGTATAGTCTGAAGTCAGGGAGCCTGATTCCTCCAGCTCCATTTTTCGTCCTCAAGATTGCTTTGGCTATTCGGGGTCTTTTGTGTTTCCATACAAATTGTGAAATTTTTGTTCTAGTTCTGTGAAAAATGCAAGTGGTAGTTTGATAGGGATTGCATTGAATCTGTAGATTGCTTTGGGTAGTAGAGTAATTTCACAATGTTGATTCTTCCAATCCAAGAACATGGTATATCTCTCCATCTAATTGTATCATCTTTAATTTCTTTCATCAGTGTCTTATAATTTTCTGCATACAGGTCTTTTGTCTCCTTAGGTAGGTTTATTCCTAGATATTTTTATTCTTTTTGTTGCAATGGTAAATGGGAGTGTTTTCTTGATTTCACTTTCAGAGTTTTCATCATTAGTGTATAGGAATGCCACAGATTTCTGTTCATTAATTTTGTATCCTGCTACTTTACCAAATTCATTGATTAGCTCTAGTAGTTTTCTGGTGGCATCTTTAGGATTCCCTATGTATAGTATCATGTCATCTGCAAACAGTGACAGCTTTACTTTTTCTTTTCTGATTTGGATTCCTTTTATTTCCTTTTCTTCTCTGATTGCTGTGGCTAAAACTTCCAAAACTATATTGAATAAGAGTGGTGAGAGTGGGCAACCTTGTCTTGTTCCTGATCTTAGTGGAAATGCTATCAGATTTTCACCATTGAGGACGATGTTGGCTGTGGGTTTGTCATATATGGCCTTTATTATGTTGAGGTAAGTTCTCTGTATGCCTACTTTTTGCAGGGTTTTTATCATAAATGGGTGTTGATTTTGTCCAAAGCTTTCTCTGCATCTATTGAGATGACCATATGGTTTTTCTCCTTCAGTTTGTTAATATGGTGTATCACGTTGATTGATTTGCGTATATTGAAGAATCCTTGCATTCCTGGAATAAACCCCACTTGATCATGGCGTATGATCCTTTTAATGTGCTGTTGGATTCTGTTTGCTAGTATTTTGTTCAGGATTTTTGCATCTATGTTCATCAGTGATATTGGCTTGTAGTTTTCTTTCTTTGTGACATCCTTGTCTGGTTTTGGTATCAGAGTGATGGTGGCCTTGAAGAATGAGTTTGGGAGTGTTCCTCCCTCTGCTATATTTTGGAAGAGTTTGAGAAGGTAGGTGTTAGCTCTTCTCTAAATGTTTGATAGAATTCGCCTGTGAAGCCATCTGGTCCTGGGCTTTTGTTTGTTGGAAGATTTTTAATCACAGTTTCAGTTTCAGTGCTTGTGATTGGTCTGTTCATATTTTCTATTTCTTCCTGATTCAGTCTTGGCAGGTTGGGCATTTCTAAGAATTCGTCCATTTCTTCCAGGTTGTCCATTTTATTGGCATAGAGTTGCTTGTAGTAATCTCTCATGATCTTTTGTATTTCTGCAGTGTCAGTTGTTACTTTTCCTTTTTCATTTCTAATTGTATTGATTTGAGTCTTCTTCCTTTTTTTCTTGATGAATTTGGCTAATGGTTTATCAATTTTGTTTATCTTCTCAAAGAACCAGCTTTTAGTTTTATTGATCTTTGCTATCATTTCCTTCATTTCTTTTTCATTTATTTGTGATTTGATCTTTATGATTTCCTTCCTTCTGCTAACGTTGGGTTTTTTTTGTTCTTCTTTCTCTAATTGCTTTAGGTGCAAGGTTAGGTTGTTTATTCGAGATGTTTCGTGTTTCTTAAGGTAGGATTGTATTGCTATAAACTTCCATCTTAGAACTGCTTTTGCTGCATCCCATAGGTTTTGGGTTGTCGTGTCTCCATTGTCGTTTGTTTCTAGGTATTTTTTGATTTCCTCTTTGATTTCTTCAGTGATCACTTCGTTATTAAGTAGTGTATTGTTTAGCCTCCATGTGTTTGTATTTTTTACAGATCTTTTCCTGTAATTGATATCTAGTCTCATAGCGTTGTGGTTGGAAAAGATACTTGATACAATTTCAATTTTCTTAAATTTACCAAGGCTTGATTTGTGACCCAAGATATGATCTATCTTGGAGAATGTTCCATGAGCACTTGAGAAAAATGTGTATTCTGTTGTTTGTGGATGGAATGTCCTATAAATATCAATTAAGTCCATCTTGTTTAATGTATCATTTAAAGCTTGTGTTTCCTTATTTATTTTCGTTTTGGATGATCTGTCCATGAGTGAAAGTGGGGTGTTAACGTCCCCTACTATGAATGTGTTACTGTCGCTTTCCCCTTTTATGGCTGTTAGTATTTGCCTTATGTATTGAGGTGCTCCTAGGTTGGGTGCATAAATATTTACAATTGTTATATCTTCTTCTTAGATCGATCCCTTGATCATTATGTAGTGTCCTTCTTTGTCTCTTCTAGTAGTCTTTACTTTAAAATCTATTTTGTCTGATCTGAGAATTGCTGCTCCAGCTTTCTTTTGGTTTCCATTTGCATGGAGTATCTTTTTCCATCCCCTTACTTTCAGTCTGTATGTGTCTCTAGGTCTGAAGTGGGTCTCTTGTAGACAGCATATATACAGGTCTTGTTTTTGTATCCATTCAGCCAATCTGTGTCTTTTGGTTGGAGCATTTAGTCCATATACATTTAAGGTAATTATCGATATGTATGTTCCTATTCCCATTTTCTTAATTGTTTTGGGTTCATTATTGTAGGTCTTTTCCTTCTCTTGTGTTTCTTGCCTTGAGAAGTTCCTTTAGCATTTGTTGTAAAGCTGGTTTGGTGGTGCTGAACTCTCTCAGCTTTTGCTTGTCTGTAAAGGTTTTAATTTCTCCTTCGAATCTGAATGAGATCCTTGCTGGGTAGAGTAATCTTGGTTGCAGGTTTTTCTCCTTCATCACTTTAAATATGTCCTGCCAGTCCCTTCTGGCTTGCAGAGTTTCTGCTGAAAGATCAGCTGTTAACCTTATGGGGATTCCCTTGTGTGTTATTTGTTGTTTTTCCCTTGCTGCTTTTAATATGTTTTCTTTGTATTTAATTTTTGACAGTTTGATTAATATGTGTCTTGGCGTATTTCTCCTTGGATTTATCCCGTATGAGACTCTCTGTGCTTTCTGGACTTGATTAACTATTTCCTTTCTCATATTAGGGAAATTTTCAACTATAATCTCTTCAAATATTTTCTCAGTCCCTTTCTTTTTCTCTTCTTCTTCTGGAATCCCTATAATTTGAATGTTGGTGCATTTAATGTTGTCCCAGGGGTCTCTGAGACTGTCCTCAGTTCTTTTCATTCTTTTTTCTTTATTCTGCTCTGCAGTCGTTATTTCCACTATTTTATCTTCCAGGTCACTTATCCGTTCTTCTGCCTCAGTTATTCTGCTATTGATCCCATCTAGAGTATTTTTAATTTCATTTATTGTGTTGTTCATCGTTGCTTGTTTCATCTTTGGTTCTTCTAGGTCCTTGTTAAATGTTTCTTGCATTTTATCTATTCTATTTCCAAGATTTTGGATCAGTTTTACTATCATTATTCTGAATTCTTTTTCAGGTAGACTGCCTATTTCCACTTCATTTGTTAGGTCTGGTGGGTTTTTATCTTGCTCCTTCATCTGCTGAGTGTTTTTCTGTCTTCTCATTTTGCTTATCTTATTGTGTTTGGGGTCTCCTTTTTGCAGGCTGCAGGTTCGTAGTTCTTGTTGTTTTCAGTGTCTGTCCCCAGTGGCTAAAGTTGGTTCAGTGGGTTGTGTAGGCTTACTGGTGCAGGGGACTAGTGCCTGTGTTCTGGTGGATAAGGCTGGATCTTGTCTTTCTGGTGGGCAGGTCCACGTCTGGTGGTGTGTTTTGGGGTGTCTGTGGACTTATTATGATTTTAGGCAGCCTCTCTGCTAATGGGTGGTGTTGTGTTCCTGTCTTGCTAGTTGTTTGGCATAGGGTGTCCAGCACTGTAGCTTGCTGGTCATTGAGTGAAGCTGGGTGCTGGTGTTGAGGTGGAGATCTCTGGGAGATTTTCACTGTTTGATCTTATGTGGAGCTGGGAGGTCTCTTGGGACCACTGTCTGAAGTTGGCTCTCCCACCTCAGAGGCACAGCACTGACTCCTGGCTGCAGCACCAAGAGCCTTTCATCCGCACGGCTCAGAATAAAAGTGAGAAAAAGAGGAAAGAAAAGAAAAGAAAACAGAAAGAAAGGAGGGAGGGAGGGAGGGGAGGGAAGGAAGGAAAGAAAGAAGATAAAATAAAGTAAGATAAAATAAAATAAAGTTATTAAAATAAAAAATAATTATTAAGAAAAAAATTTTTTTAAAAGAAAAACAACAAAACAAAAAAAAAAAAACAGACGGGTAGAGCCCTAGGACAAATGGTGGAAGCAAAAATATACAGACAAAATCTCACACAGAAGCATACACATACACACTGACAAAAAGAGGAAAAGGGGAAAAAATAATAAATCTTGCTCTCAAAGTCCACCTCCTCAATTTGGGATGATTCGTTGTCTCTTCATGTATTCCACAGATGCAGGATACATCAAGTTGATTGTGGAGCTTTAATCCGCTGCTTCTGAGGCTGCTGGGAGAGATTTCCCTTTCTCTTCTTTGTTCTCACAGCTCCCAAGGGCTCAGCTTTGGATTTGGCCCCGCCTCTGCATGTAGGTCGCAGGACGGCGTCTGTTCTTTGCTCAGACAGGACGGGGTTAAAGGAGCCGCTGCTTCGGGGACTCTGGCTCACTCAGGCGGGGGGGGGGGGGGGGGGGGAGAGGGCGGGGCGGGCCTGCGGTGGCAGAGGCCAGCGTGACGTTGCACCAGCCTGAGGCGCGCTGTGCGTTCTCCCGGGGAAGTTGTCCCTGGATCCCGGGACCCTGGCAGTGCTGGGCTGCACAGGCTCCGCGGAAGAGGGGTGTGGAGAGTGACCTGTGCTCGCACACAGGCTTCTTGGTGGAGGCAGCAGCAGCCTTAGCGTCTCATGCCCGTCTCTGGGGTCCACGCTTTTAGCCGCGGCTCGCGCCCGTCTCTGGAGCTCCTTTAAGCAGCACTCTTAATCCCCTCTCCTTGCGCACCAGGAAACAAAGAGGGAAGAAAAGGCCTCTTGCCTCTTCGGCAGGTCCAGACTTTTCCCTGGACTCCCTCCCGGCTAGTTGTGGCGCACTAACCCCTTCAGGCTGTGTTCACGCCAACCCCAGTCCTCTCCCAGTGCTCCGACCTAAGCCCGAGCCTCAACTCCCAGCCCCGCCCGCCCTGGCGGGTGAGCAGACAAGCATCTCAGGCTGGTGAGTGCCGGTCGGCACCCATCCTCTGTGCGGGAATCTGTCCGCTTTGCTCTGTGCACCCTTGTTGCTGTACTCTTTTCCGCGGCTCTGAAGCTTACCCCTCCGCCTCCGCCACCCGCAGTTTCCCCCCCGCGAAGGGGCTTGAGTGTGTGGAAACCTGTCCTCCTTCACAGCTCCCTCCCACTGGTGCAGGTCCCATCCCTATCCTTTTGTCTCTGTTTATTCTTTTCTCTTTTGCCCTACCCGGGTACGTGAGGACTTTCTTGCCTTTTGGGAGGTCTGAGGTCTTCTGCCAACGTTCAGTAGGTGTTCTGTAGGAGTTGTTCCACGTGTAGATGTATTTCTGGTGTATTTGTGGGGAGGAAGGTGATCTCCGCGTCTTACTCTTTCGCCTTCTCGAAGTAGACATTCTTGCCGAATAAATAAGAAAAAGAAAATGTATAAAAGTTAAAATGGAAGACATGAAATTACTGATTATTTGCATATGATTGTCAGCATTGCAAATACAGGGGAATCTGCAACCTATTCAGCAACAGACAGGTCAGCGAGTTTGCAAGATACAAGATTAATGTATAAAAGCATATATATACTGTTCCTGCTTTAATCAATTAGAAAATAGTAATAATAATAATAATAATCCACCACAGATCTATAAAAACTACATAGTCCTTCAAAGCACACCTAGCAAAAATATGCAAGACCTTTAAGGAGAAAATAATTAAAAAATTATTGAAAGATAAAAGAAAATTCTAAGTAAATGAGAAATCACATTCTTAGATGGTGATTCAGTCTCATCCCTGTATGAATCCTCCTCAGATTGGTCAATAAATTCAATGTGCATAAATTCAAGAAAGACATAAAAGGGATTAATAAATTCCTGTATTTAATAAAAATGTATCACTTATATCCCACGTCTTCTTAACATGAAGCATACACTTGTTATGGGTTGCTTTTTTGTTGTCTTTTTATAAGGGTACAAATAGATTGTTACTAAAAAGGTGTACTCTTGTAGCCACTGTAATTGTTTCTAAATAATATGTATCTGGAAAAGATTGTTCTCAGATCCTCAAATGCTTAGTAATTCTCAAGCTAAGTTTTGAGAAGTTTGACTTATAAAAGATAAAAAGTAATCATTTTTAGAAATGCAACCATCATTTTCTTTAAAAAAATGAAAAATCCTTTTGGATCTCTAGGATAAATAAGTTCTAAAAATAATTACAGGGCTTCCCTGGTGGCACAGTGGTTGAGAGTCCGCCTGCCGATTCAGGGGACATGGGTTCGTGCCCCGGTCCGGGAAGATCCCACATGCTGCGGAGTGGCTAGGCCCGTGAGCCATGGCCGCTGAACCTGCGCATCCGGAGCCTGTGCTCCGCAACGGGAGAGGCCACAACAGTGAGAGGCCCGCGTACCGCAAAAAAAAAAAAAAAAAATTACAGACATTTACAAAGCGCTTTTTATGTGCCAGGCAGTGTGCTAAAAGCCTTGTGTAGATTTTCTCATTTAGACCTCAAACCAATATGGCATAATTAGTCTCAATTTATCAGTCAGGAAATCAAAATTCAGAAGAAGAAGGGAATTAGTAAGGTCACTTAACACATAATCAATGGATGGAGCAATGAGACGTAAAAATAGACTTAGGCCATTAGATACAAAGTGACATAGTCTCTTAACCGTGAGTTATTTATTGACGAACCAGCAATTTATTGAGTGCCTAATATGTGGAAGACACTATTAGAGGTGCTGGGAGGACACACAACCCCTATCCTCAAGGAATCTACATTTTTTCAATCGTCGTTACTATTATAGGCGCTGAAGAAAATTCTATTTAAGTTTTAAAGCCTTACTTATGATTTTCTTTATGCACAAAATCTAATCTGAGTGTCTCATTCTGAATACCTCTTTCTCTTGGCAGCGACAGAAATGTAAATTCTCAAGGCACAAATAGATTGTTACTAAAAAGGTGTACATAGAATATATTAAGCATTCAAGACAAATGCACTGGCAGTTCAGCTCAAGGTGCATAATTATCACACAGGAATTATTTTGTAAAGCACGATGTCAGCCGATATATTTTTGAATTAGAATTGAGTGTGAAAATCTTTAAGTTAAAACATAGTGTTCTGTAATTTTGTGGCTTCCAGTTTTAGAGGAGAGCGAAACATGTATTTATTTAGATTTTTGACAGTGTGGATGTACTTTAAAACGAATGTGACAATGAATTTTATTCTAGAATTATCTTTCGATACCAAGAAAAGAAACACACGTTTGGCTTACTTACATATCTGTAGACACAGAACATGTGTCTTCACCCTAGTAAAGTCAATCCTGGTCATGGTACACATGCATTTGGGGAGTGGTTTCTCTCTGCATGTACTTATTAAGATGTTAGCTCATCCTCCTGGCCAAAACTATTTTATGAGCTTCCTCTAAACAGAGTTTTACTTTACCAGGTCAGTCACAGGCCACTGCTTGGTTATGGCTCAGGGTAGGAGGTGCCACTTACCTTTGTGACCAGGCCTAAGACCCCATCAGTGTGTTGCCGACACCATTTTTCCACAAGTATTCTAGATTTTATCTCCAGTAGATAAAGAATCTTCAAAAACATAACTACAATGCTACTAACACACATAGAAAAATTATGAATAATTCTGTATCTCAGTTATATCTGGTTGACCACTGAATCTGGCCCTTCCACAAGCCAATCAACTTCCCTTTCTATTTAAGACTACTCTATTTATAGAAAGACTTCAACTTTAAGTTGAAGTTTCTGTTACTTGCAACGAAAGTAGTATGCTGAATACAATACCAGAAGAACAGTTTGAATTACTTAGGAGTAGCATACGATTTTTTTTTCAGATGAACATTGGTAGTGTACATTAAAATATAAGTAATGAATGTACTACATAAGAATCATCATGTAAATAACTAACCCTTTATAGCTTTGTACTTCATGGGTTGTAAAATGTTTTCTCGTGCATTCTGTTCACAGTTGCTGTATGAGACAGGCAGTGATTATCATCCTCAGTTTATGTGAGGTAACTAAGATACAGATTACTTCAGAGACTTTTCCAGAATCAACAGAAGTGAGATAAAGTGTCATAACCAGAACCATCTTCCTCCTAACACTCCCACTGGCTCCTATGAGCCTCTGTGAGTCACTAGTTCCAGGCCAGTAGGAGCATCTAACAAAAGATGTAACTAGGTTAATAATATGTATGAAGAACAATTCAAGTGTGTGTGTGTGTGTGTGTGTGTGTGTGTGTGTGTGTGTGTTTAATGAATAGCTTCTATTAAAAAATTTTTTGACAAAAATTTCCAAAAGAAAATATTATTAGTCCTTTTAAAGAGGTGCTTACCTAGCAGCATTTAGCTTTGATCTTGTGATCCAAGGTAATGTCAACAAGTTTTCTTAAAAGACCAACCTCCCAAGACCTTTGAGTTAGACCCTTGGTTTCCAGAGTCTTAGCCAAGAAATCCACTGTGGTAAACTGTCTTCTCTATTTATCTAATTTGGGAGGATGAAGGCCCACGCTGACCTGGCGGGATTTGAACTCATGGTTCCAGGAAGTCTCAATGAGCCAAAGATAATGCTTGGCCATGGATCATTACCCCTGTTAGAGAACAGGCAGAGCTTGGAGCTTGTTTACCCTAACAAAAGCATTAAGATAAGGGATTAAAATCCTCCCTAAAAGCAGAGCCTTGATGTCTGCCTTCATGCAACAGGTAGATCATTTCAGAATACTTCTGTAAGGTATTTGAGATACTCTCCATAGGAAGGGATAGGGAACCTATTTACCTGTGACAAAAACAAAAATGACAAGCAAACTGTTCTTCCCTATGTTAATATGAGTAAGGCCCAGGCTGAGAGACAGTCTCATACTACTCTAAGAAGTCATTAAAAAGAAGTAACTTTCTCCTCCCTCAGGCTCTGTGGTAAAGTGATTCAAGTTGGAACCTAGGAGAAAGGCTAGCAGCTTCTGTTTGCAGCCTAGATAATCATTTCCTGCTTGTCCTTAGGCAAGTTGCCTTATCAGTTTGGGGAGACTTGAGTACCTCAATATACCCATCTAAAATAATAGCTGTTTCATCAAGGGTATTGTGGGGTTTAATTGAAGCCCTTGAAGGGTACTGAGATCCTCAGATAAGACCCTGTGTAAACACAAAAAATGTATGTCCGCACATACTCACCTCAAACAGATGTAGGCCTGGGTCTACACAACTGAATTATCTGGCAAAGTTGTTTTCTTCATGACATCAACATGCCTTAAGCCAGCTTTGTTGTCCCACACTTAGAAGATAAATTCCTTCAGGCCAGTGTTCTCCAAGGATTGCCAAACGCTTAGGTAAGGCACCTTGGTGAAGTATTAAATGCCATAGCCAACTTCAGGTCACCTGCCTTCCTACAGTACTTCCCAAACTTCAGGCATTCATTTCCCAGATTCACAAATTTTACTATTTCTGCTTACCAAACTATACCATCGTTTACTTAATATCTTTAAACTGAGATAGTTTTTTGTTTTAAAAGTTTATTTAAAGCAAACACTTCCTATGATTTTTGTTTATAGAAAACCAGGGTTTTCTAATATACATTAATCTACATATATCTATTAAAGTTTTAAATGTTTATTCATGTTATTTTTAAATTATCTTGCATACCACTAGCTTATGCATATCACATTTAGATGAGGTCAAAAGTAAACATAATTCAAAAATGCATATAATCTGTAGATTGCTTATATTTTATATGTATAACACATTCTGATACTATTCTTTTGAGCAGCTTTGTCAACAAGTTACTGCAGTGTAGTAAACTCCTGAAAGTTCAGAAGCTTAGAAAAATAAACATTTATTATTACTTAAGGGTCTATGGGTCAGCTGGGCAGTTCTGATGGTCTTGGTCAGATTTGGCTGATCTTGGCTGGCTTACTTATGTGTTCCTGGCCGGTTGGCTGGGCCTGGCGGGGCTAGGATGGCCTCACATCTCTGGTGGTTGTCTGAGTTTTCCCTTGGGGTAATGCATTGACTGGATCACATGTCTTTTATCTTCCAAAAGACTATGCTAGACTTATTCCTAAGTTTCAAGATTCCAAAAGAAAGCAGAAGCCATGAAGCCTGTTGGGACCTAGCTGAGATCTGGAAGTACTTCCCCTCCACCACATTTTATTGACCAAAAAAATTGAAATGCCTGCCCACATTCAAGCAATAAGAAAATGGGCTCTGCCTTTTCATAAGAGGGCATGTAAAGTCACACTGGAGGGCACTGAGTCAGGGAGGAGTGTAGACCTGTAGCCATTTTATAGTAATTTTAACCTTTGTTCAGGTTTAGCTTAGGAAAATATTAAAATGAGTGAGGCTTTCTTGAATTCACATGAGGTGGTGGAGGAAAGATGACATGGAGTTAGGAAACCTGGCTTCTGGATCCATTCTTTATAGTAGAAGTGACCTTGGACAAGTTATTTTCATTCTCTGTCTCTCAATTTCCTCACCTACAAAGAGTGGGGCTGGATGACCGTGAGTCACTAAATCAAGAATCTAGTATGGTATATTAGTTAGGATTAGGTTTTGTTGCAGCCCAAAGCTACTGTGCTGGTTCTGAAAACTCATTAGGGACCCACATTCCTCCAAAGGAATGTGCAAGGGGCCTGAATTTATTTCTATCAGACTGTGCAGCAATTTATGCTCTAGGACAAACAAAAAATAGAGCAATTTAGTCAGCAGTTAGTGGAGTCAAACAGCCGGGTGTGATACCAAAAGACAGTTTAAGACCAGGGAAAGAGACAGTCAAAGAACCCCACTAAAAGTACTATCATCTCACTGCTAAAAACACTTGTCATCCCAGGGTGACCATCCACATGCCCAGGTTTATTAGAAGAAAAAACAAAATTGATAAGCCTTTGGCAAGTCTGACCAAGAAAAAGAGAGAGAGAGAGAGAACACAAACTACTAAATAAAGAATGAAAGAGGGGGTATTACTAGTAACTTTATAGAAATAAAAATTATTACAAAAGAATATTGTGAACAACTGGATGACAAAAAAATTAGATAACCCAATGAAATGGACAAATCCATAGAAAGATACAAACTACCAAAACTGAGTCAAGAAGTAGGAAATCTGTTTAGACCTATAATAAGAGGTTGAATTAGTAAGTAAAAACACAAAGAAAAGCCCATGACCAGATGGCTTCACTGATAAGTTGTAGCATAAATTTAAAGAGCTAATACCAATTCTTCACAACTCTCCCCCAAAAATAGGAGAAAAGAGGACATTTCCCATCTCAGTCTGAGTCCAGGATTACCCTGATAACAAAACTTGACAAAAACATCACAAGAAAAGAAAGCTACAGCCAATATCTCCTATGAGTAAGACACAAAATTCTCAGCAAAATACTAGTAAATTTAATCCAGTAATACAAAAATAGGAGTATACATTATGATAAAAGCGGAATTTATGCCAGGAATGCAAGTTTGGTTTAATATCCAACAATTAATTGATGTATGTACTGTATCAGTAGAACCAAGGACATACAACATGTGATCATCTTAATAGGTGCAGAAAAAGCATTTGACAAAATTCAAAACCCCTTTATGACAAAAATTTTCAATAAACTAGGAGTAGAAGGGAATTTCTTCAACCTGATTAAGGCCGTAGCTAACATAATTCTTAAAGAAGAAAAACTGAACACTTTCCACCTAAAATCAGGAATAAGATAAGAATATCCATTTATTCCACTTTAATTAAAAAATATACTTGAGGAGTTAGGAAATTAGGCAAGAAAAATAAAAATCATTCAAATTGAAAAGGAAATAGTAAAACTACCTCTGTTTGTAGATGACATGATCTTGTATGTAGAAAATTCTAAAGAACTAAAAACCATATTAAAACTAATAAATGAGTTCGAGTTTAAAGGACGCAGATCAATATACAAAAATCATTTGTATTTTTATGCAGTAGCAAGGGACAAAGTGAAAATGACATAAGAAATTAATTCCATTTACATTAGCATCAAAAAGAATAAAACTCTTAGGAATAAATTTATCGAGTAGTACAGAAGTTACACCCTGAAAACTACAAAGCATTGCTGAAAGATATTAAAGAAGACCTAAATAAATGAAAAGTCATTCCATATTCATGGGCTGGAAGACCTAATATTATTAAGATGACAGTACTCCCCAAATTGATCCACAGACTCAGTGCAATCCTATTCAAAATGGAAGCCATTTTTTTTCTGCAGAAATTGATAAGATGAACTAATATTTACATACAAATTTAAGGGATTTAAAATAGGCAAAACAATCTTGAAAAGGGGGAACAAAGTTGAAGGACTCACACCAATTAAAAAATTTACTACAAAGCTTGTAATCAAAACAGTGTGGTCCTGGCATAAGGATAAATATATAGATCAATGGAGAGAATTGAGAATCTGGAAATAAACCCTCCCATTTACAGTTAATTGATTTTCTACAACGGGACAAGGAGAATTCAAAGAGGTAAAATGAGTCTTTTCAACAAATGGTGCTAAAACAACTTGGTATCCACGTGTGAAAAAGTGAAGTTGGACCCCTTCTTCACACCTTACACCAAAATTAACTCAAAATGGATCACAGACTTAAATGTAAGAGCTAAAACTATAAAACTTTTAGAAGAATACATAGGAGTAAATCTTTGTGACTTTGTTAAGTAATAGATTCTTAGATGTGAGTCCAAAAGTACAAGCAACCATGGAAAAACAGATAACTTGGACTTTATCATAATTAAAACTTTTGTACTCAAAGAATACAATCAAGAAAGAGAAAAGATAATAACCCACCAACTGGGAGAAAATCATATATCTGATAAGGGACTTGCATCTGAATTATAGATACAAGAATTCTTACAATTCAAAAATAAAATGACAAATAACCCAATTAATTAATGGATACAGGATCTGAATAGACATTTCTCTAAAGAAAATATACAAATAGCCAATGAGCACATGCAAAGATCTTTAGCCATTAGGTAAATGCAAATGTAAACTCTAAGGAGATATCATGTAACACCCATTAAGATGGCTATAATAAAAAGGCCAGACAATAACAAGTGTTGGTGAGGATATGGAGAAGGGAGAATCCTTACACACTACTGGTAAGAAATTAAAATTTTGAAGAGACTTTAAAAAATGGTCTGGTAGTTCCTCAAAAGGCTGAACAGAGTTACTATGCTATGCGATCTTATAATTCCACTCCTAGATACATACCCAAGAGAAATGAAAACATATGTCTACACAAAAATTTGTACGTCAATGTTCATAGCAGCTTGTTCATAATGGCCAAAAAATGGAAACAACCCAAATGTCCATCAGCTGGTGAATGCATATGTAAAATGTGGGATATTCATCCTTAATCTGTAATATTCTTGAGTCATAAAAATAAATGGTAATATGCTACAGCATGGATAGACCTTGAAAACATTGTGCCAAGTGAAAGAAGCGAGTCACAAATGACCGAGCACTGTATGATTCCATTGATATGAAATACTCAGAATAGGCAAATATATAGAGACAGAAATTAGATGAGTCATTGCCGAGAGGTAGAGGATTTGGTTATGGTGGGTGGGGAATGACTCTTCATTGGTATGGATTTCTTTTGGGAGTGATGAATATGTTCTAAGATTGACTGTGGTGATGGTTACACAATTTTGAATATACTGAAAACCATTGTACATTTTAAATGGGTGAATTTTATTGGGTTGGCTGAAAGGTTCATTTGGGTTTTTCCTTAAGATGTTAGGGAAAAACCCAGATGAACTTTTCGGCCAACCCAATATTATACGTGAATTATATCTACATAAGAGAACATGCTAGCTCTAAGAGGATGACTGATGAACAACTACAACAATAACAAAACATGTCTGGGGTTATATTTAGCACACACATCACCAATTTGTGGTGCCTAGAATATAGATTCTCTTCAAGATCCTCTTCTACTTCGGGATTTTCATTTTATGGCAGAGAAGTCTGACCCAGAAAAAAAGGAATTAATGTTCAGTATATAGGAGCAACAGGTGACTGGAGTTGATTAGATATCCATCTGTCTATCTCTCTATCTAAGCTGACCAATGTTATAAGGAACAAACGTTATGCCTAACTGACTAGGTAGACAAGAAGAAAGAGTTGGGTGCTAATTCCAAACTTAAAATAACAGTTTGAAGACTAAAATTGCCTCCTTAGCAAGGACACCTAATCTTATGATCCGAGATGCAAAGAAGGTCCTGGGAAGAGCAAGAGGTTAGGGATCAAATAGTACTGGGTAGAAATTCAGGCTCTGTCAACTGTTGCTGTAACCTTAGACTTACCATTCCCAGGCCTCAGTTGCCTTATCTATAAAGGAAGGCAACACAGCTATCCTGAAAAATTTGGGGGAAGTGTTAAAATGAAATACGGTTATAAAGTGCCTGGCATATTGACGGTACTCAACAAATTAATTTTCTTCCTTTTGTGTGGCAGGAAACCCAGCCAGAGTATAAGATAATACAGAATACAAGAAAATATTTCTCCAAATTCACTAGCATAGACCCAAATCTGTCATCCTGTTCCATATTGGCATTCCCTCCTTGAAAAAAATTCATCAGTATGCTCTCCCTGTATTCTGGGGGAAGCATAATTTACTATCAACATGATAGTATTTGAGAAAATAGTGTTATTTTATTTAAAGGAGAAAGGAAAACTCCCTACCACCACAACTACCGCTACCAAATAGCATCAACTCCCGGCTTCTGGATATCAGAATAAGTTGAGTGGGAAGGATAAAGAAAACTGTTTGCCCAGAAGAACTAAAATTCAGCTTCAAACCTAAAAGTGGTCCCAAAGCAGAATTTGGTATAAAATCCTGTGAGTGCAGCCAAGTCCTGTAAAGGAGAGGAACAAGGTATTCCAGGAGAATACAGAACAAGAGCACCTCGCTTGGTCCAGCTGGCTCTTAGAGTAGCTGCACCACTGTTTCTGCTTCCTCCCACTCCTCCCCGCCAAACGATTTGAAACTGGCCTTTTTGAAGTTGGTCTTTTAAACAATCATTTGCTGTCTTTAAAAAGTTTTAAATGGCTGTCTTGGTAAAAGTGAAATCAATATTCTTTCAGCCTGGGCTTTTAGCAGATAATGTCTCCCCATAAATCATGGGCATAATGACACTGGAATAATTCATTATCTCATTACATTTACATATGATGTGCCACATTGTTCTGAGGTGAAGGTTATCTTCCCTGCCTGGGATTCTATCCAGAAACAAATAAAAGACCAAGGAACCTGATGATTTCATGGTCCGTTTATAGATGCTGTTGTGGATCAGTTTTCTGTCCGTCAGCTACTTTTTCTTTACAGCTCTTCTGTGCACACAGTGCAGGAATATATCCTTTCAGCCCAAGAATTTCAATAACCTTTAAAACTTTATTTGTGCAAGAGGTGCCTGTCTAGGTTGAAGATGTTCTCTGTACTCTGGGCTTCTTTTTATATCAGTGCCAGGTCCAAGTTCATTAGTAAAACCATCAAGTATTTATTGAGCACCTACTGTGTTTCAAGTATGACCCTGGATGCTGGGGATACATATAAAAAGAAGGGTGGACATGATATGTGGTCATTGAGCTTAGCATCATATGGGGAAAGATGAAAAAAGAACTCTTGACAAATAATCATGCCATCTTTGCTAGTAGTAAGTACTGGGAAGGATCAACGAAGGATTCTATTGATAAAGGACCCTCTTGACTGGTCTGGTGGGGCATAGATTATGGAAGGCGGCCCTGGGAGTGGTGTTTAGGGTAAGACCTAAAGGTTAGGTATTGCAATTAGAGCATTCCAGACAAAGGGAACATCATACTGTTCAATAAATACTAGGTGAAGGAATGAATGAACAATAACCAAAAAGCGAACTAATAAATAAATAGTTTAGATAATGGCTCTAAATCTTGAGGACCTACTCTTAAGCTGCTCAAGGAAAATTGAAGTAGTAAACTGTCAGTGAAGGCCTGTGGCATTACCCCTTCAGCACTAACTCTTACCAATTATACAGACTGCTGGAATCCTGACCTGGGTAAGTACTTAAAGAAAAACAGACCCAAGTGAAAATTTTAGAGTTACACCTTACAGTTAACTTGGTCCAAGGTTTCCTTGGGTGAATTACTTTCTGAATCTCAATTTCTTCCATTGTAAAATGGGAATTACATATGAGATCCTGTTAAGGCCTCTGTGAAGATAAGAAGAGATCATGAATGTCAAAGCAGAAATATATAGGAGTTAAGAAGCTAGGCTGTGTCCCTGAGCAGATTGTGTTTGAATTTCTGCTGGGCCACTACTTAGCCATGTGACCTTGGGCAAGTTTCATAGAGTTATGCTATAACACAACATATGTGTTTCTAAAAATCACTGCACTTTGCAAAATTGGGTGAAAGAAAATCACAGAGCTTATGGGGAAAATTGAGGCTAGGGCCACATGGCAAAAACTTGTCAGTGATATATTAAGGAAAAAAGATAGGAGTCTAATAAACAGTAGACAGTTTACATGTGTTAAATAGGTGGGAAATACAAAAACCCAATAAATACGGCACCTTGCCTTGAAAAAGATCGGGAGTTTGCTTGTAGACATGGGCATCGAATGGGTTGCAGTTTTTGAGCACTTGTGAAGTGGTGGAAGCAGGGTTATCGGAAATGGGATGGAACGTTGTAGCACCAGATGTAGATGGTGTGACTCATAACACCTGTGGTGAACTGAGACAGATGGTGGACACTTGAGGGATGTGCAGGTGTGCATTTTGTATACTTCCATGCAACTCAGTTCGGCCAAGTGTAGGTTCTGCATTCACCCAATGTGTCTTGCAGTGAGAACTGAATGTCAGCAAACACGAACATCACAAATTCCCATTAGGCTCAACCTGTCCCCTAATGTATCAGTTAGGTTGGAACACACGTGCGTTGTAGCAGAACTGAATGTGTGTATCCTTGCTCTGCCTCAGTTCTCCCATCTGTAAACGGGGATGATCCTAGTGCCGGCCTCCGAGGGGTGTTGTCATCCTGACTCTACCATTTGCTGCCATATGAAATGCCTAGTACTGGGCCTGACGTATAGGTGTGGCGCCTTTTCCCTGAGCATTTGACATTTCATGGTGCGTTAAATTTGATTTGGAGATTTTGACGAGAGGCCAGGCGTCACTTCTGGTGAGTGAGGGTTGCCCTAGTTGCCTGGGCCTGACAGAAGCGCACGCTCCTACACCCTCATGATACATGCATTGAGTCTTCTCCTCTTGCTCTTCAAAGAAACAGGCCTAGCAAGGGAAGCTGCAGGCCATGTTTTCGTGGGGAGGTGGGAGGGAGAAGAAATGGCAGTTACAAGATTCAGGGAAGGGCCAAGGACCAGCAGGCGAGTGTTCCATGGCCCACCTCAAGCGGAGTCCTCTGTTAGCCATGGCCTCAGCTCCAGCTGTTCTCGCCTCTAGTGCTGGGGTGAGTCACCTAAGCTCTCTGTAGCTGTAATCCGCTTCTTGGTGACTCTCCAAACTGAGCCTGAATTCCAGAGGTTTCCCTATCAATGAGTACAGTTGGCTCAGCCTGCTGTGAAGCCCAGATAGGTAATTTCATCTTTCATCTGTCCTCCTTTTGGGTGGTTGCAGACAGCTGGCTAGGAACAGATACGAGGGGCCGTGACTCACAGGGTGTGGCGGGCTGAGCTGGAAAATAAAGGCCACAGGCTTGCGTGAGATGCACGCAAGTTGTGTGCAGAAAACTCACGAGGCGTGGGTGCAGGCTGCTGTGTGCGCTTGTCTCCTGTAGTTTGTATCCAGATGCATCTGCTACAAGCTCCTGAGTCATGTATGCGGAACGTTTCCACCCCCAGCTGTGTGTTTAGGGGCCGCAGAGCTGCCGCCTCTTTGGCCTCCATCCCCAGAATGCTGTCTCTTATTTGACACATCTGCTCTCCTTCCCAGAGTGACCTCAGCCCCCATACCTGCATTGCCACCTTCTCTCATCACTTCCGGCTCTGAATGCTTCGCTCATACAGTTATTATTAGCTCCTTGACACTTCATCTTGTTCGTCTCTGTGGCCTCCAACTCTCTGATCGTTGTATTTTATTGTACCCACATCTCCTATCACCCCAACTCAGAACAGAAGGGTGATGTGATTAAGAGTAACAGACTTTAGACGCAGGCAGATCTGGGCTGGAATTCTGCTGCTTCTGCTTAGAAGTGGAAAGATACTTCATTTTTCTAAGTTTTAGTTCTCTTATCTGCAAAACGTGAGGAGTAATACTTGTCTCCTTAGAGTTGCTGTCGGGATTAAACAAGATAGTGTGTCTGAAACATTCAACACAGATTAAATACTCCATAAATGTAGCTGTTGTGATTATCAGGAGGTTTAACTTCTTCCAAACAATGGCATTGGCTTCACAGAGCTAAATCCATGCAGTAGGCAATGTACAAATATTTATCAGATGAATAAAATTATCACTTGTTATTAATGTTGAGTGTTCCAGTTCATATATTTTTAGGTGCATTTCATTCATTCATTCTTATAAATTGTTCCATATGTACCAGGCAAGGAATGGGGGAGAGGAATAAACAGAATAGAAGGTCATTGCCCTCCTGCAGTCTCAAATGTAGCAGAAGAGAAGAGTTACAGAGAACTACCCATTCTTGATTTTTCCCCCTAGGAAATTGTCTGCTGCGGATTTTTGGCGTGAATTAACCTTTTAATAAATATATTTGAGTTTATCTGGGAATAAAATATAGATTTTGACTAGCAAAATGATGCATCACATAGGCAAAATATTGGTGAAATAACATGCAAACACCACATGACGAGCCATTCCTTGTAATAAATTAGACAGTATCAGTAAAAGTCAACTGTCAAAATAATTCTGCTTCTTGACCTTGGCTTTCATGAGATTCATAGTCTGGAGGATTTTAAGGTTGGATTTAGAGGCTGTCGTACCATTTTGACTGGATTCCCTGTTTAATGTAAAGGTCCTATTCACATTCAAGAAACATGGATGAATGGTTTCGTAATGAAGGGATTAGCTTAACTGAATAGAGGTGTATTATATAGAACAGTGTTTCTCAAAGTGCAGATTCCAGGGGACAGCACCCAGTATTGGTTTTTTGTTTTGTTTTGTTTTTAACGAGTATCTCCAGTTGGTTTTGACATAGGTAGTATACACAGTCCACAGTTTGAGATGTACTGGTTTAGAGAAAGTAGGTGGATTGGTTTCTGAGTCATAAGTTATAAGTTCAAAATGGGTATGAGTAAGTGCCAGGGACTGTGAATTGGGATCAGAGTGAATTTGTACTGTGGGAATAATACTCAGGTGACATAATGACTTGGAAGTTTGAGGTGTAATCTGGACTGCTCTAAATTTGCATTTTCACAAGTCCAAAAAGTATTAAATCCACTCGCCCAGACTTTCAGCTTTATTAACTCAACCTCAGTCCACAGTGCCTCTACAGAACTTTGTTAATAGAAATACTGAAAAGACTGCTTTTGAGAAATTTACAGTTGATTTGGAGGGATAAGACGTGTTCATGTGAAGCTTTCAAATATCAGCATGGGCTAGCAGATAATTACTTGTTGATGTGAACCCCAGAAATAATCCACGTGATGGGGATTCAGAAGTAGGAGAGATCTGGTGCAGCTAGAAGGGTTAGTGGCAATCCAGGTTAAAGGTGAGTGAATGAGTTTATTGAACTATAAAAAGGGATGGTGTATATATCTTGGAAGAAGGTGAGAACAGGGCATTCCTTGTAGGAACCACAGTACAAATCGTGGAGGAAAGCATTGGTTCTCAAAGGGAGCACAGCCACTAGGAGGCTTTTTAGGAATTTGTGGGGACTATTTACATTGTCACAATTGAGGGGATTCTACTGGCATTTAAGTGGGTCGGGTCTGGGGGTGGTAGGCATCCTATAATGTGTAAGATGGACACACACAATAGGAAATTTTCTGAGGCCTCTATGACTTTAACATATTCTGCTGGACATTTAATTTGGTTGAAAAACCTGCATATGATTATCTTATTTAGAACCTAGAGTAAGAAAAAAGATGATAGATAGATGATATATAGAGAGAGAGATAATGGTTTGATATTATTTTTTCCAGGAATGCAGCTATAGGAGGTAGGTTATAGTTGATTACCTTCAGAGATTTACTAAGCATTGTTCACCATTTCAGAAAATCGTATCACTGATGACAGTACAACTTAGGAAAATTTGGG
This sequence comes from Delphinus delphis, assembly GCF_949987515.2. Taxonomy (NCBI): domain Eukaryota; kingdom Metazoa; phylum Chordata; class Mammalia; order Artiodactyla; family Delphinidae; genus Delphinus; species Delphinus delphis. The sequence continues at coordinate 79,283,714 of NC_082692.2, read as the reverse complement.
TTTGAGTATCAGTATGAGTTCGTAGCTGTCACACTCGTGGTAACTCTATGCATGTATGTATGAATTTACTTATTTACTTATTTCAAAATGTCAAACGGAAAGAATGGCTACATCTTGTGAGTACTCTTAACTTTTCTTAAATCCACAGTTCTTTGATATAAGGGGATGAAGTGTCAGTATCAGTAGTGTGATCAGGCCTGAGCCCTTATATTTTATAATGTGTTATTATACATTAATTTTCTTTCTTTCTCCTCTATAATGTAGTGAGGTCATCATATTAATATTTTTTCAAATTATTATTATTATGTGTGTAGGTTGGTTATGTTATCAACTATTTGTAATATAAAGGGGATATGGGGTTTGATAAGCCTAAAAACTCCTGGATTAAGACATCAAGCCTGAGAATTACAAAGACATGTTTACTTAAATTCAGTGGTGGGGATGGGGTCGGGGGTTGGGATGGATTTGGAGAAGAAGTGAACCTTTGTTCAGCTTTTGATCTTACTTCCCTAGTGCCACAGTAATGTTTGCCCAGATATATCAACTTTTAGTCACCTATTTTAACAAGAGGTAGATAGGCCTTTTAATATTTTTTGCAGTATTTAAATAGCATATATCTGATACGCATCTTTATGGAATAATAGGTTTGGCCAAGAAAACGGCTCTTGTATTACTGCCTTATCAGCATTTTCAGTGGCTCAAAATGTTTTCCTCATGTTCAGAAACCACAGCATCAGAGAGGTTTCCACTGAGAAGATTTATCTGAATAAGCCATTTTAGTGATAAGGGAAGCACGCAACCCAACAGCTGCCCACACCCCCCTTTTGGGTTTATGTTCTTAAGCTCCAGAGAGCTTCTTTTTCTTCTTTTTACAAACTAAGTCATGCTTCCCCCACCCCCTGACATATGTTTGATGCTTCCCAGGACTCCTTGCTTCTCCAGAAACTATTCCCTAGGCAAGTCTGAGGTCCACTTAAACCAAACTCTGGCAAGAGGGAGAAATCACACGTTTCCTTCAGGACATAATGCAGTGACAAAGCATGGGGATAGGTCTCTAGCAGCTGGGGCTAGAAATTGTTCATAAATGTTGCTAGGAAGTTGGTGTCAGGGTAAATCCTAGGCCTCGTTTCCCCATGTTTGAGGGTGGCAGCATGTATCACAGGGGCTTGTAAGATTCTGCCAGGAGAAAATAAACTTACTACTGTCACTTAGGAAATATATGTCCTCTTAAGAAACAAAAGAATGAAGCCATAAAATCAATAGTGATTGCTTATAGACACATGAGCTATGTATTGCTGTTAGGTGTTAGTAAAAAGATCATCTAGACCCCATCTCAAAGATACCCTGGTCATTATTTGAGATGAGGGCTATCTATCTTCAGGGATAAGTAACCAAGAAACAGCAAATGTGGTGCTCATTTTATGCTGGGATTGCAGCTAGATGTCATGTTTGCTGTTCTTGGGTCTGTAGGACCCCGTAAGAAGGGGCTGTTTATACCACAAATGGTATGCTAAATAAATAAATAAATAAATTCAGCATACTCATGGTAAAACTGCGGCATTGATTGGGCTGAAAAAACACTCGTCTAGGAAATGCTTTTCAAGTAGGAAATGTTTTTTGTAATGTGATCCACTCAGGAATTTCAATCCAAGAATCATTTTAGGATGGCTGCCTACCGCTGAGTATATCAAATGGGCTGACTCGGGGTTTGGGTTTTGGTTTTCTAGGAGGCCGTTTTGGCACCACGTAGACATTGACCAACATTTTCAAGTAGACGATAGTCAACAGTATGGTCATGTTTAAGAGCTTGGGCTTCGCAAGCAAATAAACTTGAATTTGAAACCACAGCCTTTACTCATGAACTGGGTGCCCCTGGGATGTTATATGTAAAAGCAACAGCAGTGACATTGTATTATAAAGAAATGTTAAGCATAAATAAAATTAAAGAAAATGTACAGTAAACTCTCATGTACCCATCACCCCACTTGCCAAATTGTCAACATTTTGAGCAAGTTTTTTAACCATGTTCTCAGCAGTAGAATGAGAATAATAATTCCCATGCCCGATAGCTAGTGGGAAGCAGCCGCATAGCACAGGGAGATCAGCTCGGTGGTTTGTGACCACCCAGGGGGTGGGATAGGGAGGGTGGGAGGGCGGGAGACGCAAGAGGGAAGAGATATGGGAACATATGTATATGTATAACTGATTCACTTTGTTATAAAGCAGAAACTAACACACCATTGTAAAGCAGTTATACTCCAATGAAGATGTTAAAAATAATAATAATAATTCCCATGCCCAAGAGTTCTTGTAAGGATTATAAAAGCAATAGTATATACGACCTTTTAGCACAGAGGCTGGCATGTAATAAATGCTCCAGAAGTTTATTCAAATGTAAACCAAGAATATCCTTGGTTTAAATATACAGCCACCTATGCTGAATGGAAAGTAGGATCTTTGTGCTTTTACTGGCCTTCAGGAACTTCACAAAACATACAGGCCCTTAGCATGAAGTGATTAGATCTTATATTTAAAAAGTAAACCCCCGAGTAGTACAGGAATCTGATGCTTAGCTAACTAGGTTTAAGTCTCAGTGAACATTCTAAATGACTCTTGAAAGACAAAAACAGTTCCTTAGGGAGATGACATTGTCCTTGATAGAACAATGGGTACAATAAAACAAGAAGTTTATGGCTAGAAGATCTTACCCCGAGGAAAGAATATGCTTTTCCTTAGGTTTCAGGCCACCAGCACTAGGACTAAGAACAGTCCTGCCATTTCGTTTTGGCTGGTCTCAAAAGTCTTCATGGTAGTCAGTGAAAGCATTATTTTGGTACCAAAAATAGTTGTTGCACTCTGGTTAGAATGAGAATTTTTTTTTTTTTTGCGGTCCGCAGGTCTCTCACTGTTGCGGAGCATAGGCTCCGGATGCGCAGGCTCAGCGGCCATGGCTCACGGGCCCAGCCGCTCCGCGGCATGTGGGATCTTCCCGGACCGGGGCACGAACCCGTGTCCCCTGCATCGGCAGGCGGACTCCCAACCACTGCGCCACCAGGGAAGCCCGATGTAGAAATCTTGATGCAATATTTTCATGGTTTCTTTGTACCAAATTGCAGACAATCCATGCATATATCACACCTCTTCTCTTCTCTTTGGCATCTGACCTGTTCATTCTACTTTTACTTTAAACAATGAGTCAAGGCTGTACCTGGCAGGGTGGGAGTTTACAAACAACAACAAAGTCTGATTCTTTTGGTTTTGATCCTAGCCCAGGGCCTTTTACTAAGCAAGCATTCAAAGCTGATATGTTGAATGAATGAACAAATGAATGAATGAATGAATGATATACATTTATATTGTCTATTCTGGGTTTTTTTTTCCTTCGGGAAAAGTGTTAGGCCATGCTTTGTTTTTTCCTTATGTTTGATTTATCTGCATATCTAAACAAAACCAACCTGTTCAATTAATGTATTTTCCCCTTGTTTTATAACCCACCTCTTTACTTGTTTTTATTTAAGCTGAAGCTAAACACTAAAAACTTGGGAGTATTTTATTTTATTTTTTAAAAATTTATTTTATTAAAGTAGAGTTAATTTACAATGTTGTGTTAATTTCTGCTGTACAGCAAAGTGATTCAGGTATATATATATATTTATACACACATATTCATATCTATCTATATATATATACATTCTTTTTCATATTCTTTTCCATTATGTTTTATCACAGGATATTGAATATTGTTGCCTGTGCTATACAGTAGGACCTTGTTGTTTATCCATTCTAAATATAATAGTTTACATCTCCTAACCCCAAACTCCCAATCTATCCCCCCCACCTCACCTCCCCCTTTGGGAGTATTTTATTTTAAAAAGCAACTTCAGCGTGCTCCTTTTTTTGGAAGAGTACAATTTTGATTGAAAAAGGCACAATCCAAAGTGAATGAATTTAAAAGTGTAATGGATTTTAAAGTTCTTTAAAGGGACTAGTGTAGAAAAACCCAAATAAATACTCAGGATTTAAGGATACGTTTTGGAAAACAATTCCATTTTGTAGGGTTGCTTTTCATCCTTCTTCTTGGTGTTTGCTCAGCCCACTGCAGTCACGATTACAATGTGTGAATTGCTTAGCATGAGTTAGGCACTGTGACCAATAGTCAATCCTTTACAACCATATTTTAGGGTATGTATCCTTATACTTATTTTATCCATGAATAAAAAATGAGTCTCAGAGACACTGAGCATCTTGTCCAAGATTACACGGCTGAGAATTTGTAGAGCTAAGGTTTGTGTCCTAATCTAGCTGGCTCTGAATCCCAAACTTGAAGTTTGCTGTTGAACAGGGAGTAATTTGGGCCAGAGGAAAAAAAAAAAATTCCACCGTAGACATTCAGGTAGACTTTGATATAAGTAAAGGACTTCCGTGATCTTTAACTTTCCATTGCTTTTACCTTCTGCTGCTGAGTCAGCAGATCTTCCCATGATTGTCCATTCTCCAAAGGTAATTGGCCAATGAAAGAAAGGAAAGCAAAACCTAGGGCCTAGCATTCTTGAGATCACCTGTAATGAAAAAAGATGGGATCTTTCTTGTTAAAGCGTAGGTAAAGTTTTGCAACTATTCGGTGGGTTGGTACAACAAATAAACAATGAATATGGTACTTAATAAAAATGTAATGAGACTAGAAGGCACATTGGAGTGGTAGGAAGGGTAAATGGGAGGTAAAAAAGGAAAGAGTGAACTCTTGATTCATTTGGCAGTAAATGGGGAGGGGAAGTAATGGGTTTGGACCATCACTGGGGCGGGAAGAGATTGAAAATAATACCAAATGAAGGTTGGGGATGAAACACTCTGTCCTTCCAATTTCTGCTATAGCCTGGCCCTCATCTCTCCTCTCTCCCTTCGCCATATTAGCTGTCATCATAGTGAGGTCTGCCTTCTTAAGCCAATAGACATTCCTCATCTTAGTTGACCTCTGAGAAGCACCTGCATTACTGCCTACTGTTGCCTCCCTTCCCTTAGCTTCAGGGCACAATTCTCTTTGATTTGGGTCCTATTACTTCTTGTCTCTCTCCTTTTTTGGCTCACCTTCTACTAGCCACTAAATATTGGAGGTTCTAGGTCCTCTGCTCCTCTTATCCTAATTTCTCTCCCTGGTGATTTCATCTACTCCCAGGGTTTCATATCTCACATACACTCAGATAACTCCCAATTTTTATCTCCAGTCTTGATCTCGCGACTTAACTCCAGACTCTTAAATTAGCTGTCTACTTGCCATCTTTTGAATGCCTCAAAGGTACCTCACAGTCAGCAAGCCCAAGACTGAGCTCATCATCTTTTCCTCCAGGCATGGTCCTCCGTCCAGGGTCCCTCAGTGAATAGCACCAGTGTCTGTCTAGTTGCTCAAGCAGAAGCCAGGGAACAATTCTCTCCCATAACCCTCCTATCCACCACCACGTCCTATAGATTTCATGCTCTCAAATCTATCTACTTCTCTCCATCTCCACTGCTGTCAGCCTAGTCCAAGCCACGATGATCTCTTTCCTGAACGACTGCAACATACCTTCTGACTGGTCTATTTCCATCCATACTGGTCTCCCTACGTAGTCTTTTCTCCACCCTGTGACTAGTCCACCCTGCAACTCTAGTTGACTTTTTATTTTTCAAAAGATGAATTGGGTCATATCACCTTCATGTAAAAATCCTTCAATAATTTTTCATTCTCCTTGGGATAGAACCAAAAAAATTCATCTCCTGGCCCACCAGGTGCTGTATAGTCTAGGTCAGTCGTTCTCAAATTGTAGTCTCAGCATGCATCAGCATCACACAAGTGTGTGTTTTGAAATGCAAAGTTTTGGGCCCCACCCCAAATCTCATGAATTGGAAACTCTGGGGATGGAATCCAGCAGATGGTGTTTTAACAAGTACTCCGGATGATTCTGATGTGTATACTCAGGTTTGAAAACCACTGCTCTGGAGCCTACCTACCGTTCTGGCTCTGTTTGACTTGGTGCTCTCACCATTCTAGCCTCTACAGCTTTCTTTCATTCCCCACTTTTGCACTATGTTTCTTTCTACCACAGGACCTTTTAACAGCTTTTTCTTGAAAGCCTTTCTCTCTCCTCCTTCCCTGGTTACTATCTACTCTTCCTTCAGGTCTTAGCTCAAGAAAGCTGACAACGACTAATTCCTCCTAATACCTTATACTGCTCCTGCGTAGTGCTTAAAACAGTTGTATTTTTTTTTCATATTTGTATTGTTACTGGTTAACATCTGCCTCTCCACTAGACTGTAAACTCCAAAAGAATTGGGACAAGGTCTGTTTTTGCTTGCTATTGTCTGCAGTGTCCGGTACTAGAATAGAGCCCGTGCTCAGATGTTTGTTGAATGAATGAATACACAAATGAATGAATATTTCCTTTCAGTATCTGGATACTATTTGAGAGCACAGACAGCCTGGAATTCTCATGGTCAGCTCCCATTCCTCTCATTTTCTACAATGGGGATGCCTACCTCATGGGTTTGTTGAGACAGTTAAATGAGGTAATTCATGGGCAAAACCTAGCACCAGGCTAGGCACACAAGTCCTTGATAAATGTGACCTCTGACTATCATTATTATTACGACTCCACTGTTATTATTATCATTTCCAGTTTCCAAAATCTCCCTCAATCATAATGGTGGAGTGTAGCTAAAACTAAACAGTATAGTTCTTGACAAGAATATACATTTTTTAACTATAAGATAAAAACCAATGCCTGTGCAGTGTCTCAGGTTTTTTTTTTTCCCCCAACAGCTATTCATCTCCCAGAATATTTACTCCAGGAAATTCTGATTAGCCTTGTTATTAGTTTCTAATGTCATTCGTTTATTTCCTTGGCAAATAATTAAGGAGTGCCTAAATGTACCAAGCTGGGTTCTGGAGATGTGGTAGTGACCAAGAGGGGTGTGTTCCTTATAGAGTTGATAGTCTAGTGGGGAAAAAAGATATTAACAGCCCAGCAAGGAAATATTTCACCACAGTGGCCATAAATACTATGGAGAAGCACAAGGTCCCACTTCTGTGTGAACTCAGGAGGCTAAGCCGTAATGGGCAGGGGAGTTTTCATTCCTAGGCCCACCTTTGATCCTGAGGTAGAAGCTGCCTGTGCACGAACCAGGCCAACCATTTGGTGTAGGTGGTGGCCTGTGATGCAAACCAAGCAGGTGAAGTGGATGTTTCTCTCCTGTTCTGAATCACACTGGTCTCTGTATGTGTTAATTCTGTGTTGTTCTTACAAACAAGGTTTCCATGAAAACCAGCTAAAAGGGGAACAAAAGGCAAAGGCCAGCTGGGAAGCCTGCATTGTTAACGTGTTTCCCAGGTGCTTTATATGCAGACTTAGTGGTTAGGAACTATTCCTTTTTAGGCTCTCTGCCTGATTTTCCTTTGGCCGGCTCTGATTTCTTTACCTCCTCAACACCTGGGGCCAAGAGTCCTTTTTGGAGCAGTTTGAAAGCCATCCTTTCTTGTTCTCTCTACTCAGTTTGGTCCAGGTCTGAATCTTTGAACAGCATCGACTATTCATTGCCATTTGACAATGCTGGGGTTGGAGGATCCAGCGTTTTCCAAAGCAGGTCTTGCTTTACCATTGGTGATCCAGTGGGCCTGTCAGCAAGACTGGTTCTAAATCATTCAGGCTCAATTAGTTTATTTCAAAGAAATACCCAGGTGTTGTTTGACCTTCAAACATATGGACTGCTGGAGTAAATGAAAGTCTCGCCTGTTCCCGTCGTGCCGAGGGAACTGGATGGGTAATTCTTTTTTGTAGTCTCTGAGTTTTGTGAAGGGGTTATTAGGTTTGGGCTCAGTGAGTTATTTACTTTAGCAATATGCTTGGCGGTGGGCTTCCTTTGCTGAGAGAACAGCCAGGTGTGAGTTGTCACCGAGTACTGCTAGAACGCTATAGAGGTATGGAGAAGAATTGGGCCACATAGGTGGGGCCTGAGCTCTGGGGCTTGAGGGAAACAGCCTTTTCCTAGCATGGGGGGTGATGACCATTCTCTCAGACTCTGACTCCTGACTTGATACGCTCAGGCTTTCTTTGGTCTTGTTCAAGAGGCCAGCCTATCCAGAATCCTCAGAGCTTTAGAAGAGCTTAGCCTAACAGCCTATGCTTTTGCGGCCTAAACAGTTTCTAAGAATTGGGGCAAGGTTGGAAAGCATTGTCCTGTGGCCGAGAGTGAGGTTTTTGGAGTTAGAAAGATGTGGTTTCAAATCACGGCCCATCCTACTTGCTAACTGTGTGACATCAGGCACGTTACTTCACTTCTCTGAGCGCAGATGTCTCAGGTATACAATGGAGCTGATAATTTTTATTTTAGCGTTTTACAAAATATGTTTAAAAAGATATTTTAATATTCATCCAACTAAAAAGAGATTTAATGGTCAAGTGCATTTGAAAAACCCTTTAGACTCTTTTCCTCTGTTTTGGATTTGATGATGCCTATTGTCAGATTAAAGTTCCTGAGAAGTTCTGAAGGAAGAAAAACCTGTTTAACTTTGTTTAATCCAAAATGTCAAAATATATTTGAGTTCATGAGCTCTTTTTCTTTTCTTTTGTAGAAAATGGGAGCAGTGTTTCATGAAATACAAATGACCTCATAGGATTGTTGTAAGAGTTAAATAAGAACTTATGAAAAATGCTTCCCATGGTGCCTGGCCCAGAGTAAGTACTCAATAGTAGCGAGTATTGTATGATTATTATTGTATGATTATTATTATTGAGGGGTTTTGGTCCCCAAAACATAAAACTCCAAATTGGATATATCTGGTTTTTAATCACAAGCCCTTTATTAGTGTTTCCCAGTTGGAAATTTACAGATTTCAGCTGTCAGTGATGCCTAATGGTTGTGATTTATTTAGTGCCTACCACGTTTCAGGGTGCATTTTAGGTACTCTAATAACCAAATCGTTGCTATATGTGATGGTCATAACTATTCAGCAAGGTAGGTTTTATGCTTTCATTTGTAAATGTCAACACTGAGGCTTGAAGATGGCGTGTGTCCAGCCCAAGGTTATGTAGAGACTCTGCTGTGGAATTGGGAATTTAGCTTGGATTTGTTTGGCCCAAAGCCCTTTATTATTCTCTGTTGGCATTCTGTAAATCTACAGGGGTCTGTGAAAGCACCAGTGATGTGAAAGAAATTTGCAGTAAGTCTAATAGAAACCAGACACTTGGCCACCATGAGGCACTGGAGGACAGTATGTTGGGAGGTCACCCTCCTGCCCTACCAAGGAGCTTTGCTTTATGGAATCCACCTTGTTGTCTCACCTGCAGTGAGTGGTTAGCCTTGCAGTGGTTGTTCCCTTGACCCAAAGCGTTCTTCCTGTGTCTCCTTCCTTGGTTATCTCTCAGTCACCCTGCAGTCATTTTACTTGCCTATCTCCCCATCAGACTGTGAGCAGGGACCAAGTCCTGGTCAGTGTTGTATCCCCAGCATGTAACACATTGTATTCTATAGTTATGTATTGATGAATGAATGCTGTCAATTCAAAACCTATATAAGAAAATAATTTATGCCTTAGAGTAATAAAGAGTGGGAAAATAAGTTTATCATTTAGTAAGTACCATTTGTTTGATATATAAGAGTCTCAAAACACTGTTTCATGGAGATTTGGGCAGTAAAAATGTTGAAAATTCCTGTGCAGAACAAGGCCTGCTACTAAACTCTAAGAAAGGCTTTTTACCACCTTGGAGATTGTTGAAAGCGGCAGCCTCTTTTTGCTGAGTACTGAGGGCGTCTATAGAACGTTGTCCAGTTCAGTAGTTTCGGAAACGCTTTTTAACAGACCCCTGTGTTGAGGGAAGGGTGGTGTTTATGATTCAGCTCAAGGAAACCAATTCACTCGAATGCCACTCAATTATCACGGTTACTGTCTGTGAAATGCCTTCTTTTACCAAGCTGTGTCCTAGGCATATTACACATCACCTCTCATTTTTATGGCATGACTCCAAAGTACTGGCTATTATTCCCATTACAAATGAGGAAGCACAGCCTGTGAGAAGCTTTGCAACTTGCCAGAGACAGCCAGCTAGAAAGCGGCGGGGCAAGGATATAAATCCAGGTCTGTCTGTGTCCGAAATACATTTTGCCCCCTTAGGACACCTTGACATCTGAGACGGGAGCTATGGGAGCTCCACTGGCAATGTGATCAGTATTGGACATTAATGAGCAAGATCCCCCTGGAACTTTGCAGCGGAAAGATGCCTAGTGACCTTAAAGCAAAAATCAAAGCAAGTGTTGCTTTAAAGCTTTGTACATCCAGCCTATTCTGGCTACTATGTCATCTTCCTCAATTTCATGAACATTTTGATGGCGATAAAAAGGGAATAGTTCTCAATATCAGAAGGCCTGTTTCCTTGGTGTTCCTCTGCATCCATGCTTCGCCTTTGAGATCAAATCCTCCTTATGGTCCATGTCTCTCATTGTTTGAAAATACCTGGTGTCAGGCTTGCTCAAGCTCGACATTAGCTTCTTTTTTTGTATGCAGGGAGTTACCCTGATTTTAAGAGCCAGATTGACTGTCTCAAAGGTTGATGGATTATTTCCTGCAAAGATCTCCACAGATGAATCCTTTGATGCATTTTATTCTGATCTTACCTGTTTCATGGCATATCTGGCAGGAAAGGAGAAGATGGGAAATTGATTCCCTTGAGCACAGCCTCCGAGAGTGGCATGTTTTCAATCATATGTTATGGTAATATATTGATGAGATAGTTGTTTTGGTTAAAAGGAAAAACATGTTGGGGAAGCAACACTAAAGCAAAGGGCTTTAGTGTTGAATACGTGGTTGAAACATCAGCGACAGGATGATGGGAAATGAGAAAAGATAACCAGAGCTGTCAGCATTTGTGATGCTTCCTCTTCCCCCACAAATGCCACAGGCATCCTTTTCCAAACTTAAGCCCCGTGATGTTGGAATCCGGCAGCGCTGGCTGTCTGGTTGTGACCAGTGGAGGAGCTGAAGTGTGTCAAGGATCTGGCACCAGGGCACACAGTGCAAAATAAAAAGGGAGGATATTTATTCTATTTCCGTTCCATGAGGTGATCTATTCTAGTCTGACTTCTACATTCTAAAAGTATAATTGGATACTTGGGACTCCTTTTGATTTAACTGGATTTCCAGGGGCCAATTCCCGAGAGAGTGGGCATCCCCAGGGCTCTTTCCTGTAAATGAAGGGACTCATTCTTCCATCACAGGATTTTTCAAAAGTTTGGTCTAAGGACCAGTGCGTGAGATTCACTTGGGGCACTTTTTTTTAAAATGTTCCCACCTCACACCTATATACCTACATTTCAGAGGCTGAGGCATTAGTTTCTTTTTTTCTTTTTCTCTTTTTTGTTTTTTGCATAAGTTTCTATGATTTTAACAAGCTCCTCAGATGGTTTTCTCAGAAAATTTTTAGCTTTAAAATGACCATCTGCAAGAGGCCAGGATTCAAAGGAGGCAGGAGCTGAGAGAGCCCTGGGAGATCATACAGTCAGTTAATTCCTATCATTTCACAGAGGAGGAAACTGAGGCACAGAGACGCACCAAAGTTGGTGATGGAGCTCAGGGAAACCTGAATGTAGGCTTTTCAGAGCTCTTCCAGACTCTGAGGGCAAACATCATTTCACTACACTAAAGGTGACATTCCCTTTTTCTGCGGGGAACTGGAATTGCTATATAAGGCTGTATTTTATAAGGAAAGAATGGTAACTTATTTGCCCCAGCAGTGCCATCCTCTTATAGAGTCTCAAATAGTAACATTTCAATTAACTTACTTAAAATTCCTTTGTGATTCCCCATTGTCTTGAGAGTGGGTTTCAAATGGTGGATAAGCCCGTACCTGTGATTACCACTCACATCTCCAAACATCTTCCACCCGTCCACTCTCCTCTACCTCCTTTGCATTCTACTCTCCAGATATTCTCAACTATTTTCAGTTCACCAAATGAGCCATATTCCTCCTTCTGGAGGGTTAGCGCATGCTACTATTCTCTCTACACTATTTTTCCCAGAAAAGCTGTCTTCATCTTTCAATTGTCAGATGTCAGTTTGTATTTCCCCTGCCCCAGGAACCTCCCAAGTATGGGTAACAGACACTACCTGGTAACCTATACAACCCTTTTCAAATTAATTGATATTGTATTGCAGTTGTTATGGTGCTTTTCTCCTTAACTATATCTTAAGCTCTAAAGGACAGGAGTCATGTTTGGTGTTGTAGCACACATAGTAGGTAGTGCCTGATCGAAGGAGGCACTCAGTAAACTATACACAACATAAATGGTGGGATGATCTTGAGGTTCACATACCAGAGTGCTCAAGCAGATCATGTCTGCCTGGAATAGAGGATGACATTAGTCAGTGGTAGTAGGTGAGACGAGTGAGGGCAAGCTGAGCTCGATCCTGAAAGGCTTTGGTTTGAGTTGAAGATGTCAGCTCAGCCTGGACCTGGTCACTGGTAATGATTGACTGATGGGAGGTTTGTGAGGAAGATTCCATGGCAGCAGCAAGGAGCATGGGTGGGAGTGAGAAGAGGCTAGAAACCACGTGAGAATTATGATGTGGCTACAGTAGTCCAGGCTCAAGGCAATGAGTCAGGAGCAGCCCGGTGCCGTGGGGATGATGAAAAATGAGTGAATCCCAGAAATGCTGCCGTCAAAGAATCAAGAGTACTTGGTAGAAGAGTCAAAGATCCTTTCCAGGGAGACCTTTCTTCTTTCACTGATTTGTTACTTTACTAATTCAACAAATATTGATTGAGGTATGAGGCCCTGGGACTATACCAGTGAGTAAAATAGACATGCTCCTTGCTCTCCTGTAAGTGAATGAGACAGATAACAGGTAAGTAGACAAACCAAAGAAGAGCCGCCTAATATAAACGTTTAGTAGGCAGTGAACTTCATGAGTCAAATTAAATAATTCCTGTAAAGCACTTGGCACAGTGCTTAGTATATAGTAAAAACCCAATAAGTATTATGAAGTCTGTCTCCCCCACCATTCTCTAATAAAAGTTTTAAAATTTCCTTTTATGTCTCACTCACAACTATTTTTGAAAATTTACTTTGTTGAAGTATAGTTGATTTACAATCTTGTGTTAATCTCTGCTGTACAGCAAAGTGATTCAGTTATATATAGATGTGTGATTCAGTTATATACATTTTTTTCATATTCTTTTCCATTATAGTTTATCATAGGATATTGAATATAGAATCCTGTGCTTAACAGTGGGACCTTGTTGTTTATCTATTCTTTGTATAATAGTTTGCATCTGCTAACCCCAAACTCCCAACTGATCCCTCCCTCACACCCTCTCTACCTTGGCAACCCTAGGTCTGTTCTCTCTCTCTGTGTCACTCAAAACTATTAAATGAATCATGACAATGGCTGCCATACATCAAGTACCTATTCCATAGCAAGCTCTATGTTTGTGGGCTTTGCATGTATTAACTTCTCCTTATAACCACCTTGCAAGATAGTTATGATTGTCTTCTTTTTTTCTGATAAGGAATCGGAAGCTAAAGAGAGTTAATCAATTTCCTTAAATTCCCAGAGCTAGTGAGCTGAAAACCCTAGGGGTGCCCAACTCCCAAATTCCATTCTCTTTCCATTGTCACAATGGATCTATTGCCAACCAGTGTTACAACAGTCTGCTTTATAGTGAATCTGGCAGGCTCTTCAGACCTGTCTATTCGTTCAAGTAACTGAAATACCTAGTAAGTATTAAGGAGTATATTCTACTTGTGACTCAGTTACCCACCTCCAAGTATGGCCAACTGTATGGTCCTTCCCTGCCTTCCAATGAGCATCTTTGAATTAGGAGGAAATTTCAATACAGTCATCTTGTAACTTTCAAAAAAAAAGTGTTTATTTATTTATTTCTGTATTTTAGAAATCTTAGACTATAGAGAAAGCACCTACAATGTTGTTCAACTCAGATTCTGGGTGTTCACAGTGTTAGGATGAAGAGTCTAAGCTTTGCAGATTTGGTTGAAGTCTTTCCTTTGCCACTTACTGGACTATGCAATTGAACAGATCTCTTAAAGCACTCTCAGCTATATTTTTATTATTAATAAATGGTGAAGAAATAGGAGGGTAGTAATAGCACCTATCGAATACGATGTATCTGGGACTGAATTAATAAAAGTAAGTGAAGTGTGTTCTTAACTGGTGGCAGTTTTGCTCCCCCAGGAGATATTTAGCAATGTCTAGTGACATTTTGGTTGTCACAACTGGGGGAGTGCTACTGGCACCTAGGGAGTAGTGACTAAGGCTGATTTGAAACATCCTACAGTGCGGAGACTGTTTCCTCAGCAGAGAATTATCTAGCCAAAGTGTTAATAGTGCCGAGGTTAAGAAACGGTGTATATCGTAATATCTGTTGTGTTGCCATAAAAAAAAAAAACAAAACCTAAAATCATCCAGGAATATGGAACACTTGGAAAATCCCTTTGGAAGCACTGAGATTATGACATACGGATGAAAATACATCTGGGGTATTGACTAAATATTTTCCTTTTCATCTAAAAATTTTGAAGTCATGAACTGGATATTTCCGTGTGTCCACTTGGGTCGTGGGGTGGTGAGGACTTTTTGTCAGCTGTTCAGGAGTTGCATAAAGCTGGGTACGCATCTGATGGCACGCTCTGTGTTTTTCATTTCAGGAGTAGTTTATCCTACACCGTTACTTGTGGAAAGGGAGGTTTATTTGTTTTTATGTAGTTCTTTTCTTTGTAACTTAAAAGCATCTTGAATTATTAAACCAGTTATTTTCCAGGCCTGCAAATGTTTTCAGCATGTGGCCCTAAGTTTCCCTGAGTCAGCACATAGCCCTGCAGCTCGGAAGACCTTAGTTTGTCAGAACCATTCCTTTGAGATGGTGGTATTTTTCTTTGCGCTTGGGATTTTCGAGGTGCTCATTCTGATACAAGAGGGCGTGTGTTGCTCCCAGACCCCCACATTCAAGGTTGTGGTGGGAATTCTACTCAGGGCTTAGGGGTATGTATCACCATTTCAGACTAGAGAGGAGAATTAAGAGGAGAAACTCAAGTGGCCATTTAATGTCTTCCCCTGATGTTAGACTCTTGCTTACTTCTAGCCAGGAGCCAAGCCATAAGGTAAATCCTCCAGCCCACATTTTACCAGTGACCATAAGAAAGTACTTTGAGTTACCACTGAAAAATTATTTTTTTTCCTGCTTTGAAGCCAAATGCTTTTATAAGAGGCAGAAAAAGAAAAAAAAACACCGAAGTCAAATTGATGAAAACCAATCAAAATATGACCTTGTTGTGGCTGATACAGCTATCCTGGCTGGTCCCAAAATACTGATGGCATCTTCGGGCATGGTGCTCAACACTGAAGGAATTAGATTTCTGTGACAACTGCTTGGAAGCTGCAGTCTTGCACTACACATTTCCTGAGTGTATTATTGACAAAGATCAGCCCTGTTTTGTTCATTACCAGGAAGCAGCAAAGAAGGCTGAAAGGCTCTCTACAGCCAGTACAGTCTGACTTTTAAACAAATGTCCTCAAAGCTCGTGAATACATTGTGTAGGGGCCGAGGCCTTGGGGAAGGTATCTTTCATGAAAACTCCGTGGACATCTCTGCTGAAGTCACTGGCCTCTAGATGTTGGATAGCCTCCCACCTAAATCTGTTCCGTTAGTAAGCACCTAGAAATGATAGTTTGCTCTTAAGGAATAAATATGTGTTCATTCTTGATTTTTATCTTAAGCGGTATTTACTGATACAGAGCCCAGGGAAAGAAAATTTTTTCTTTATGTCAAGAAACCTGAATTCTGCGTAATGAAATCATGAGATTATACTCCGTAAAGCCTGAAAAGGACCTACCTCATCACTGGACTCAGTTTTACGGGGAGGCTCCTGAGATCCCAAGCTAATGATGGCTGAAGGGGGGATAAGAGCCCCAGCCAGAGGTCTTTCGGCTACAAAACATGTGGCAGCCGAGCCCTTACTATTCACTCTTCTCTTTGTTGTTTTCGTCCAAGACTAGACTGCCCAGCTCTTACTTCTCCTGATATTTCTCACAGTTCATTTATAACCCCTGCCCCTCCCCCCGTCTGACTTTGAAGAACCTGAATTCATTTAGGCTTTGATTAGTGGTAATTACTTACCTGTCAGACCCCAGCTGGACTGCATCACCAAAGCTGAGTCACATAGCTTTGCTTCCAGTGACTGCTTCCAAACAATTAAATCAGAGAAGCACCTGTGTAAATATGCAATATTTGGCGATAAGGAAATGATGAGGCAAGAGAAACTGAGCAGAACTGGTGAAAAATAGTGAATATTTTCCCCTGGGGGTTTTCACACATGCCTTTAAGCATCTCCATTCTCAAGAACAAGGTCAGGTTACTTTCCCACCCTTCCCATACTTTGTGGGTTTTTTTTGGAAGACATAGCTAATCTGATATCACCGGATGTGATTTGTTTGCAAACATTAAAATTGTAAGCTAATCCTCTCATATGTACACTGAAAGACAAGAAGTTGAAATAGGGTGAAGGACTAACCAGTAATTTTCTTTTCCCAAGCCAAAATGTCTATCTGAATAGATAAGCTGACAATTGAAGCTCATCTTGGACAATGATATCTGTTCTTCTTTGTATTTAGGGCTTCCGTGATGGGAGTTAAAGCTTAGGATGGTGGAAAGAGCAAGAGCTTTTGTAATCAGATAGACCAGGAGATGAATCCCAACATCACCACCTAGTAGCTGTGTGACCTTGAACGTGTTTTGAACCTTAGGTTCCAAATTTGTAAAAAGGACATAATTCCTGACCTTACGTGCCATGCCACATGTAAAGTGCCAATCTCAGTGCCTGCTCAGCAAACATTCACTCTGCCCCACTGCATAATAATAGACCAGAAAAAGACATCATCTTGGACCTGGTTGCCATTCAATAAGCCACAGTTAAACTACTGGTGATTTCTTTTTTTAACATCTTTATTGGAGTATAATTGACCTACAATGGTTTGTTACTTTTTGCTTTATAACAAAGTGAATCAGCTATACATATACATATGTCACCATATCTCCGCTCTCTTGCGTCTCCCTCCCACCCTCCCTATCCCACCCCTCTAGGAGGTCACACAGCACTGAGTTGATCTCCCTGTGCTATGTGGCTGCTTTCCACTAGCTATCTATTTTATATTTGGTAGTGTATATATGTACATGCCACTCTCTCACTTTGTCCCAGCTTACCTTTCCCCCTCCCTGTGTCCTCAAGTCCATTCTCCAGTGCATCAGCATCTTTATTCCTGTCCTGCCCCTAGGTTTTTCATGACCTTTTTTTTTTTTTTGAGAATCCATGTGTGTTAGCATACGGTATGTGTTACCATATGGTATTTGTTTTTCTCTTTCTGACTTACTTCACTCTGTATGACAGACTCTAGGTCCATCCACCTCACTACAAATAACTCAATTTCATTTCTTTTTATGGCTGAGTAATATTTCTTTGTGTATATGTACCACATCTTCTTTATCCATTCATCTGTAGCTGGACACTTAGGTTGTTTCCATGTCCTGGCTATTGTCAATAGAGCTGCAATGAACATTGTGGTACATGAGTCTCTTTGAATTATGGTTTTCTCAGGGTATATGCCCAGTAGTGGGGTTGCTGGGTTGTATGGTAGTTCTATTTTTAGTTTTTTAAGGGCCCTCCATACTGTTCTCCATAGTGGCTGTATCAATTCACATTCCCACCAACAGTGCAAGAGGGTTCCCTTTCCTCCACACCCTCTCCAGCATTTATTGTTTGTAGATTTTTTGAGGATGGCCATTCTGACTGGTGAGAGGTGATACTTCATTGTAGTTTTGATTTGCAGTTCTCTAATGATTAGTGATGTTGAGCATCCTTTCATGTATTAGTTGGCAATCTGTATACCTTCTTTGGAGAAATGCCTATTTAGGTCTTCTGCCCATTTTTGGACTGGGTTGTTTATTTTTTTGATATTGAGCTGCATGAGCTGCTTATAAATTTTGGAGATTAATGCTTTGTCAGTTGCTTCATTTGCCAGTATTTTCTCCCATTCTGAGGGTTGTCTTTTTGTCTTACAGTTCCCTATGCTGTGCAAAAGCTTTTAAGTTTCATTAGGTCCTATTTGTTTATTATTGTTTTCATTTCCATTTCTCTAGGAGGTGGGTCAAAAAGGATCTTGCTGTGATTTATGTCTTAGAGTGTTCTGCCTATGTTTTCCTCTAAGACTTTGATAGTGTCTGGCCTTACATTTAGGTCTTCAATCCATTTTGAGTTTATTTTTGTGTATGGTGTTAGGGAGTGTTCTAATTTCATTCTTTTACATGTAGCTGTCCACATTTTCCTGCACCATTTATTGAAGAGGCTGTCTTTTCTCCATTGTATATTCTTGCCTCCTTTATCAAAAATAAGGTGACCATAGGTGTATTGGTTTTCCTCTGGGCTTTCTATCTTGTTCCATTGATCTGTATTTCTGTTTTTGTGCCAGTACTATACTGTCTTGATTACTGTAGCTTTGTAGTATTGTCTGAAGTCCAGGAGTCTGATTCCTCCAGCTCTGTTTTTCTTTCTCAAGATTGCTTTGGCTATTCGGGGTCTTTTCGGTTTCCATACAAATTGTGAAATTTTTTGTTCTGGTTCTGTGAAAAGTGCCGTTGGTAGTTTGATAGGGATTGCATTGCATCTGTAGATTGCTTTGGGTAGTAGAGTCATTTTCGCAATGTTGATTCTTCCAATCCAAGAACATGGTCTATCTATCCATGTGTTTGTATCATCTTTAATTTCTTTCATCAGTGTCTTATAGTTTTCTGCATACAGGGTCTTTTTGTCTCCTTAGGTAGGTTTATTCCTAGGTATTTTTTTCTTTTTGTTGCAATGGTAAATGGGAGTGTTTCCTTAATTTCTCTTTCAGATTTTTCATCATTAGTTTATATGAATGCAAGAGATTTCTGTGCATTAATTATGTATCCTGCTACTTTACCAGATTCATTGATTAGCTCTAGTAGTTTTCTGGTAGTATCTTTAGGATTCTCTGTGTATAGTATCATGTCCTCTGCATACAGTGACAGCTCTACTTCTTCTTCTCCAGTTTTGATTCCTTTTATTTCTTTTTCTCCTCTGATTGCTGTGGCTAAAAATTCCAAAACTATGTTGAATAATAGTGGTGAGAATGGACAACCTTGTCTTGTTCCTGATCGTAGAGGAAATGGTTTCAGTTTTTCATCATTGAGAATGATGTTGCAAGTGGGTTTGTCATATATGGCCTTTATTATGTTGAGGTAAGTTCCCTCTATGCCTAATTTCAGGAGGGTTTTTACCATAAATGGGTGCTGAATTTTATTGAAAGCTTTTTCTGCATCTATTGAGATGATCATGTGGTTTTTATCCTTCAGTTTGTTAATACGGTGTATCACATTGATTGATTTGCGTATATTGAAGAATCCTTGCATTCCTGTGACAAACCCCACTTGATCATGGTGTATGATCCTTTTAATGTGCTGTTGGATTCTGTTAGCTAGTATTTTTCTTTTGAGGATTTTTGGATCTATGTTCATCAGTGACATTGGCCTGTAGTTTCCTTTCTTTGTGACATCTTTGTCTGATTTTGGTATCAGGGTGATGGTGGCCTTGAAGAATGAGTTTGGGAGTGTTCCTCCCTCTGCTATATTTTGGAAGAGTTTAAGAAGGATAGGTGTTAGCTCTTCTCTAAACGTTTGATAGAATTCGCCGGTGAAGCCATCTGGTCCTGGGCTTTTGTTTGTTGGAAGATTGTTAATCACAGTCTCAATTTCAATGCTTGTGATTGGTCTGTTTCTATTTCCTATTTCTTCCTGGTTCAGTCTCAGAAGGTTGTGCTTTTCTAAGAATTTGTCCATTTCTTCCAGGTTGTCCATTTTATTGGCATATAGTTGCTTATAGTAATCTCTCATGATCCTTTGTATTTCTGCAGTGTCAGCTGTTACTTTGCCTTTTTCCTTTCTAATTCTATTGATTTGCGTCTTCTCCCTTTTTTTCTTAATGAGTCTGGCTAATGATTTATCGATTTTGTTTATCTTCACAAAGAACCAGCTTTTAGTTTTATTGATCCTTGCTATTGTTTCCTTCATTTCTTTTTCATTTATTTCTGATCTGATCTTCATGATTTTTTTTTCCTTCTGCTAACTTTGGAGTTTTTTTGTTCTTCTTTCTCTCATGGCTTTAGGTGTAAGTTTAGGTTGTTTATTTGAGGTGTTTCTTGTTTCTCGAGGTAGGATTATATTGCTATAAACTTCCCTCTTAGAACTGCTTTTGCTGCATCCCATTGGTTTTGGGTCATCGTGTTTTCATTGTCATTTGATTCTGGGCATTTTTTGAATTTCTCAGTGATCTCTTGGTTATTTAGTAGTGTATTGTTTATCCTCCACTTATTTGTATTTTTTACAGGTTTTTTCTTTTAATTGATATCTCATCTCATGGCATTGCTGTCAGAAAAGATGCTTGATACGATTTCAGTTTTCTTAAATTTACCAAGGCTTGATACGACCCAAGATATGATCTGTCCCACAGTATGTTCCATGAGCTCTTGAGAAGAAAGTGTATTCTGTTGTTTGGGGATGGAATGTCCTATAAACATCAATTAAGTCCATCTTGTTTAATGTATCATTTAAAGCTTCTGTTTCCTTATTTATTTTCATTTTGTATGATCTGTCCATTGGTGAAAGTGGGGTGTTAAACTCCCCTACTATTATTGTGTTATTGTTGGTTTCCCCTTTTATGGCTGTTAGCATTTGCCTTATGTATTGAGGTGCTCCTATGTTGGGTGCATAAATATTTACAATTGTTATATCTTCTTCTTGGATTGATCTCTTGATCATTATGTAGTGTCCTTTTTGTCTCTTGTAATAGCCTTTATTTTAAAGTCTATTTTGTCTGATATGAGGATTGCTACTCCAGCTTTCTTTTGGTTTCCATTTGCATGGAATATCTTTTTCCATCCCCTCACTTTGTATGTGTCCCTAGGTCTGAAGTGGGTCTCTTGTAGACAGCATATATATGGGTCTCGTTTTGTATCCCATTCAGCCAGTCTGTGTCTTTTGGTTGGAGCATTTAATGCCCTTACATTTAAGGTAATTATCGATTTTTATGTTCCTGTTACCATTTTCTTAATTGTTTTGGGTTTGTTATTGTAGGTCTTTTTCTTCTCTTGTGTTTCCTACCTAGAGAAGTTCCTTTAGCATTTGGTGTAAAGCTGGTTTGGTGGTGCTGAATTCTCTTAGGTTTTGCTTGTCTGTAAAGGTATTAATTTCTCCTTCGAATCTGAATGAGATCCTTGCTGGGTAGAGTATTCTTGGTTGTAGGTTTTTCCCTTTCATCCCTTTAAATATGTCCTGCCACTCCCTTCTGGCTTGCAGAGTTTTTGCTGAAATATCAGCTGTTAACGTTATGGGGATTCCCTTGTATGTTATTTGTTGTTTTTCCCTAGCTGCTTTTAATATTTTTTCTTTGTATTTAATTTTTGATAGTTTGATTAATATGTGTCTTGGCATGTTTCTCCTTGGATTTATCCTGTATGGGACTCTCTGTGCTTCCTGGACCTGACTATTTCCTTTCCCATATTAGGCAAGTTTTCAACTATAATCTCTTCAAATATTTTCTCAGTCCCTTTCTTTTTCTCTTCTTCTTCTGGGACCCCTATAATTCGAATGTTGGTGCATTTAATGTTGTCCCAGAGGTCTCTGAGTCTGTCCTCAATTCTTTTCATTCTTTTTTCTTTATTCCTCTCTGCAGTCGTTATTTCCACTATTTTATCTTCCAGGTCACTTATCCGTTCTTCTACGTCAGTTATTTTGCTATTGATTCCTTCTAGAGAATTTTTAATTTCATTTATTGTGTCGTTCATCATTGTTTGTTTGCTCTTTAGTTCTTCTAGGTCCATGTTAAACGCTTCTTGTATTTTCTCCATTCTATTTCCAAGATCTTGGATCATCTTTACTTTTATTACTCTTTTCAGGTAGACTGCCTATTTCCACTTCATTTGTTTGGTCTGGTGGGTTTTTACCTTGTTCCTTCATCTGATGTCTGTTTCTCTGTCTTCTCATTTTGCTTAACTTACTGTGTTTGGGTTCTCCTTTTTGCAGGCTGCAGGTTCGTAGTTCCCGTTGTTTTTGATGTCTGCCCCCAGTGGCTAAGGCTGGTTCAGTGGGTTGTGTAGGCTTCTTGGGGGAGGGGACCAGTGCCTGTGTTCTGGAGGATCTTTCTGGAGGATCGTGTCTTTCTAGTGGGCAGGACCACGTCCAGTGGTGTGTTGTGGGGTGTCTGAGCTTATTATGATTTTAGGCAGTCTCTCTTCTAATGGATGGGGTTGCGTTCGTGTGTTGCTAGTTGTTTGGCATAGGGTGTCCATCACTGTAGCTTCCTGGTTGTTGAGTGGACCTGGGTTTTAGCGTTGAGATGGAGATCTCTGGGAGAGCTTTCACTGTCTGATATTATGTGGAGTCGTGAGGTCTCTGAAGGACCTATGTCCTGAACTTGGCTCTCCCACCTCAGAGGCACAGGCCTGACACCTGACTGGAGTATGAAGACCCTGTCAGCCACATGGCTCTGAAGAAAAGTAGAAAGGAAGGAAGGGAGAGAGGGAGGGAGGAAGGTAGGAACGAAGGAAAATAAAGCTACTAAAATAAAAAATGAAAAAAAAAAATTTAATAAAAAAATTAAAAAGTAATAAAAAAAGAAAGAAGAGAGTAACCAAACCAAAAAAGAAATCCATCAGTGATAACAGGTGCTAAAAACTATACTAAAACAAAAAAGACCAACAGAACCCTTGGACAAATGGTAAAAGCAAAGGTATACAGACAAAATCACACAAAGAAGCATACACATACACACTCACAAAAGGAGAAAAAGGAAAAAAATATATATATATAAAGGAATAGAGCAACCAAATCAATGAACAAATCTACCAGTAATACTAAACTCTAAATACTACGCTAAGATAAACATAAGGCCACTACCAGATTAGATGCAGAAAGGAAACCCTAAGTCTCCAGTTGCTTCCAAAGTTCACTGCCTCAATTTTGGGATGATTTCTTGTCTATTGAGGTATTCCACAGACGCAGGGTACATCAAGTTGATTGTGGAGCTTTAATCCACTGCTTCTGAGGCTGCTGGGAGAGATTTTCCTTTTTCTTCTTTGTTCGCACAGCTCCTGGGGGTTAGCTTTGGATTTGGCCCCGCCTCTGCGTGTAGGTCGCCTGAGGGCATCTGTTCTTCGCTCAGACCGAGATGGGGTTAAAGGAGCCGCTGATTCGAAGGCTCTGGCTCACTCAGGCCGGGGGGAGGGATGCGAGCCTGCGGCGGCAGAGGCCGGCGTGATGTTGCACCAGCCTGAGGCGTGCCGTGCGTTCTCCCGGGGAAGTTGTCCCTGGGTCACGGGACCCTGGCAGTGGTGGGCAGCACCGGCTCCCCGGGAGGGGAGGTGTGGAGAGTGACCTGTGCTCGCACACAGGCTTCTTGGTGGCGGCAGCAGCAGCTTTAGCGTCTCATGCCCGTCTCTGGGGTCCGCGCTGGTAGCCGCGGCTCGCGCCCGTCTCTGGAGCTCGTTTAGGCAGTGCTCTGAATCTCCTCTCCTCGTGCTCTCCGAAACAATGGTCTCCTGCCTCTTGGGCAGGTCCAGACTTTTCCCCGGACTCCCTCCTGTCTAGCTGTGGCGCACTAACCCCTTCAGGCTGTGTGCACACCACCAACCCCAGTCTTCTCCTGGCGCTCTGACCTAAGCCCGAGCCTCAACTCCCAGCCCCGCCCGCCCCGGCTGGTGAGCAGACAAGCCTCTCTGGCTGGTGAGTGCTGGTCAGCACCGATCCTCTGTGCGGGAATCTGTCCTCTTTGCCCTCCGCACCCCTGTTGCTGCGCTCTCCTCCGCGGCTCGGAAGCTTCCCCCGCCGCCACCCCCGTCTCCGCCTGCAAAGGGGCTTCTAGTGTGTGGAAACTTTTCCTCCTTCACAGCTCCCTCCCACTGGTGCAGGTCCGGTCCCTATTCTTTCGTCTCTGTTTTTTCTTTTTCCTTTTGCCCTACCCAGGTACGTGGGGAGTTTCTTGCCCTTTGGGGGTCTGAGGTCTTCTGCTAGCGTTCAGTAGGTGTTCGGTAGGAGTTGTTCCACACGTAGTTGTATTTTTGATGTATTTGTGGGGAGGAAGGTGATCTCCATGTCTTAGTCCTCTGCCATCTTCCATGTATCTTTTTGAATTACAGTTTTCTCCAGATATGTAGGCCTGGTATTTTTAGTTGAAGGACATCCATAGGTGGAGCTTCATGGACCCACTCCTGTTGTGTTCCTTGTGTATTTAAGGATGTCATTTTGTGCAGAGCTCAAGCCCCTGTTTCATCTCTTCCTAAGCTCTGTCATCCTGAGCAAGTTAATTATTCGTTGTGTTTTTTCAGTTGCAAAATGGAGATCATGATAACTAATGCTTCACATTATTCAGAGAATTCAGTGAGTTACATGTAAAGGACTTAGAACAGTGACTCGAACAGAGAGAAGAGTTGTAGTTGTGATTGATATTATTACTGGGATAAAAGTAGGCAGCCAACAATAGAGTTGGTCTTACAGAAGGAGCTAGTGTACATAACAGATCAATCAAATTTTCCCAAGTCAAAATGTTCAGTGTTAATTTTTTTCTTCTTTCATAAAAGTCTTTTTTTTTTTTTTTTGCGGTACACGGGCCTCTCACTGTTGTGGCCTCTCCCGTTGCGGAGCACAGGCTCCGGACGCGCAGGCTCAGCGCCCATGGCTCACGGGCCCAGCCGCTCCGTGGCATGTGGGATCTTCCCAGACCGGGGCACAAACCTGTGTCCCCTGCATCTGCAGGCGGACTCTCAACCACTGTGCCACCAGGGAAGCCCACAAAAGTCATTTTTAATTGTATTTAGTTTGAATGTAATGTTTTATTGGTAGTTTCTGAATAAGACAGTGAAAAGTAAGAAACCCTTCAGTGGAATGTTACTCAGTTATTCATAGAGGCAGGTCCAACTGTCTTTGGTCCTTGAGTCTAAAATGAAATAATCACTAGTTGTTAAAATCCCCAGGATACTATTTACTCTATGACGTCAAGCTGATATACTTGTAAGGGTAAGTAAGGGAATAAACAGCAAAGAGTTGTCAAAAGTCAAGGTTTATTTACTATTCCTTTTGAAATATTTTAAAACAGGATTATGGAATGTTGGAGGATATAAACATATCTCATTCTGCTGCACTAAGCATTGAAGTTACCCCAAATTACCTGATCATTTTGTTAGTTGGATGGCATCTTCTATTTTTGGTAAGCCCTTGGCTTGTTTGAAGAGGTATTTTACCACTGAACAAGACAAGCATCCTAAACACCCCCAAATTTCCTGAAACCAAAAGGTATACTTAAGTTGTGACTGCAGCGATAATAGAGATTTGTCGGAGGCTGTGAACGGAGTTTTTAATGCAAGATTTAAAGAAGGATCACTCGGAGTGCATCTTTTCCCTTCCTAATCCATTAAGCAAACTGATTAGTGTTAAATGGAAAGATTCATTGGGTGACTTGCTTTGGAATAGAAAAGTACTTTGAATTATTAAGCTTTCTACACATCTTAAAAATAAATTTACTCTGAACTTCCCACTCGATCCCACTGAATTCACTGAGCAATATGGCCTCCTGGTTTCGTTTAACAGCTCTGCTTTCCCAAAGGGGTTGATGACTCATTGTGTTGGAGCTGAGCTTTAATGTGCTTCTTCCCTGAGGCCTCATCACTTACCATGTCTGTTGATTAACTCTGTACATCGACATAGCGACATAGCGTGGTCCAGTTGAGTAGGCTGTATGATAAGCATCTCAACAATAACACCATAAAATCTAAGCAGAGAAATACATGGTACACTGATAAAAGTGCATGCATTGAATTTTAAAAATATATTTTCCTATTCTGCACTTTCAAAGCCACAGTTTAAATACCCAAAAGTCCTTTCCATGAATCCATCAATGCACAGTTCTCTAACTCTGCTATATTTTGAATACAGATTGGTCCAGTTTTCCTAGGAAATGGAAGTAATTTTCATTCTAATGCCACATTTTGGGTCACTTATTTATAATTAACCTAACTTTTAAAAATCTGGTTTAAATATTCTGGTAGTACCTCTTACAACTGAATTCCTGGTCAATTTCCATTTACAGCTGCAAACTCTCAGGCAGCGGTTGATTCTAATTCTCCTTGTTAAAGGTTACTAACTTCATCAACAGTAATGCTGTAAGTTACATGTCTTAAGATTCTCTTATTGTTGCTAGCTGAGACTGTACTTTTGTTTTCTGGCTATTTAATGTTGTTGACATTCATTTTGTTCCTCATTCTACAAAGACAATTGGACTGAATTATTCCTAGATACCATTACCCAGTTGGCATACTTTCAGCCTTTGAATCATGGGCTGAAACCAAAAATCTGATGTTTTTGGCAGCCAGACCCACAGTCTGTATTAACTTTGGTCCAGACAGGCTTTCAGATCATGAAAAGGCATGTTGAGTCTTACTCCAAGCTTCTGTCTGCCTTCCTTCACCAGTGCATGGTGTTCAGGAACATAGACTTGGGATAACATCCTTAGTTTGTGTTTAGAAGAAGGGAAACAAAGCAGAGTTGTTTAGGATCTGCATAAGGAACAATTAGCTCAAGCATCATGGCATTAATATGAGCCAGAAGATTGTAGGTTTGGGGGTGTCAATTGGTATACTGCAAACCTTTCATGGGTATGCCACCTAACTGGGGACTGCCTGTGAGGTTTTCTTTTTGTACAACTGAAAGTATTTGTAGATATGACAACAGCTGTCACTTATTATGTTGGTCATGCAATGTATTGGGGGAAGGGCTAAAACCTACCAAGAGTAGGAAAGGAGAGACGTAGACTAGCATAAATCTGACAGAAAAAAATATCCAGAAGATACATGGTACAAAAGATGTATAGGCAGAAACCTGCAATAACTTTGACCTGTATGTGTATACATATAGGTATATTAACAAATTTATTGAAGTATAATTTACATACAACAAAGTGAATGTACTCATTTAAAATGTACAGTTCAATGAATTTTGATGTATGCATAAACACATGCAACCATCATCCAAGAGACAGAAAGTTCCCAACATACTAAAATAGTCTCTTCAGCCACAGCCCAGACAACCTCCCAATCCACCCCCAGGTGCCATTACATGTTTATCAATATAGACTAAATATACCTGTTTTAGATCTTCATATAAATGGAGTAATGTGATATGTACTCTATTGTGTTTGGCTGCTTTCAAGTTTTTGAGAATCATTCACATTGTATGTATCAACAGACATTCATATACAAATAGTCTGTGTAGACATAGGTTTTTATTTTTCTTAGGTTCTTACCTAGGAGATGAATTGATGGGTTATCTGATAAGTTTGTTTTTAACTTTATAAGAAACTTACCAAACTGTGTTCTGAGATATTTATATCATTTTTCACTCCCACTGCCAATGTATGACATTTCCAGGTCTATATCCCTTTTGTTCTGTTTCGTTTTTATTTTCATTTTTCCATGTGGAAGTTGAATTATTTATTTAAAACAGTGGAAAATATGGATTGCAATACCAAGAATACAAATTAGCTGTTGGCACCAGGTTCCCATCCCAGTTTATGTTTCTTTGTTTCATTTCTTCATCATATTTTGTTGTCAGATCTACATCCTTGCCAAACTTGGTAATATCAGTCTTTTTCATTTTAATCATTTTAGTGGGTATAGAGTGATATCTTATTGTGGTTTAAAATTGCATTTCTGTGGTGACCCTGATATGAAAAATCTTTTTAGTGTTTATTAACCACTCATATTTTTCACTTTTGTGAAATGTATGTTCAGATATTTTGCTCATTTTAAAAATTGGGTTGTGTTTTTATCATTGAGTTATAAGAGTTCTTTTAATATTCTGAGTAGAATTTTATGTTAAAGATGTGTACTGTGAGTATTTTCTTTCAATCTTTTACTTGTCATCTGTTTTATTTTTTATGGTGTCTTGTCAGTAGCAAAAGGTTTTACTTTTGATAAAGTCCAGTTTATCAATTTGCTTCTTTAATGGTTAGCATTTTTTGTGTCTTAAGAACTCTTTGCCTGCACAAAGTCATAAAGTTTTATAGTTTTGGATTTTACATTTAGTTCTGTGATGTTTCTAGTTTACCTTTGTGTGTAGGAAGAAGTAGGGTTCAATATTGATATTTTTCAATACAGACATCTGATTGTTACAGCACCAGCTTTTGAAAATGCTATCCTCCCTGCTCTGTTCTGTTCAAGTTCACTGACCTTGTCTTCTACAGCATAAAACTACTATTATAACCATTTAGTGATTTTTTTTTTTTTTACTTCAGATACTATATTTTCCTGTTTCAGGAGTTTCATTTGTTCTTTTTTTAAAAACAGTTTTCATTTCTCTTATTGCATTCATGTTTTTTTAAATAAATTCTAAAACTATTTATAATAGCTACTTTAAAGTTTTTGTCTGCTAATTCCATCATCAGTGTCACTTCTAGGTCTATTTCAGTTGACTAATTTTTCTTCTGGTATGGAGAAAAGAATTTTTCCTAGTCATTTGCATGTCAAGTAATTTTTGGTTGGATGCTGGGCACTGTTGATGTTTCATTGTTGAATGTCTGTATTTTATTATGTTCCTTTAAAGAGTGTTGCTCTTTTATGTGGCAGGCATTTAAATTTTGTGTGAATTAGTTTAACCTTTTTAAGATTTGTTAAAGAAGGT
This sequence comes from Delphinus delphis, assembly GCF_949987515.2. Classification (NCBI taxonomy): domain Eukaryota; kingdom Metazoa; phylum Chordata; class Mammalia; order Artiodactyla; family Delphinidae; genus Delphinus; species Delphinus delphis. Next base: position 79,254,939 of record NC_082692.2, on the reverse strand, counting down.
GTAAATTAGTCGTTATTCTAGAGGTAATGTTCACCAACTGAGGCGTGGACATTCTAGGGTCTCTGCTGAATTCTGAATGGATTCAGTGGTGTGTCTCCAGTCTGGCTGACTGCAACTTAAGTATATCTCAGCCCAGTGGGAGATATGGTAATCATTCAGTTTACAGTTCTTCAGTTATTGTTCTTTCCCTAGTAGTTCTTTGTTTTGTGGAGTCTTGCCCTATACAGCTTAAAAATGAGCCAAAAACTCAAAGTCACCCTTGTGTGCATTTTTGGAATTCTTTTTTTTCTATATATCTTCTCTTTTGGTTCTCTTTCCTACAAATTCCAGTCACTTCAACTTCCTCAATCTTTGATTTCTGTCTCCTCTACTCGGTGAGTCCCCATGTTCTACCTGAGTTTCCCTTCCCCAAGTGGCAATCTGAAAAGTGTCTCTTGGATATTATGTCCTCATCCCATTTGTTTCCTTTCACTCAGGGATCATAGTCTTGTGCTGCCTGTTGACCACTGTCTGAAAACAGTGAGTTCATATATTTTTTCTTGTTTGCTAATAGTTTATGGCGAGTGGTCCTTTCAGTAGTAATTAGTCCATCATGGCCAGAAGAAGAACAGATATATTTTATAACAGTACAATTAAGGCAGTTACTTTACCACAAACAGGGATATAGTGCTAAAGGGGACCCAGCTAAATGTTATGGTTACTTTAGATGTGATTCATTCCCTTTGAGAGCACTAGTCAAAATTAGGTTTTAGGATACATGCCATTAGTAGTGATGGAGATCACTGTTTCCCAAAGTGCACTTGCTTTTGTCTCAACTTTGTGATTTTTTCTGTGGAGACCTTGCATTATAATTTACTTAAAATATTTTCTTCCAGTTAACTTGCTTATAACTTAAATTTATTTGAAAAGTAAGCTCTAAAACGTTATCGTAAATGGAGTTGAAAAACTATTTGTATTTTTCCAATATATATTAAAATAAGCAAAACTCTTTAAAAATAAACAAAATGTATCTTTGGACTGCTGAAAGCATCTGTATCCCACCGGGCACTTTTCTACACCTAGGCATACGGGAGTAGATCACGTAGGCATTGAATGAAGAAGTGACGTAGGTGATGGAGATAAAAAATGTGATGATAGTTTTTCACTTGTAGTTTCTGATAGAACCATAAAAGTTTAAAACTAGAATGATCTAATCCAATCTTCTCATTACACAGGTGGACTGATTCCTTCCCGAGGCCTCACAGCTGGTTAATTAATTCAACAGATACTTATCAAGGGCTGGGCATGTTCTAGGAGCTGGGAATACAGCAGTGAACAAAACAATCTCTCTTGGAGCTTACATTCTAGTTAGGAATAGAACCCCTTTCTTTGGCTCTTTGTCTAACTGTGTGTTATTTAATGGTCTAGTCACAACAAAAGAGGGCACCTGAACATTTTAATACCTGTCCCCAGTTTGTGTCTCAAAACCTTTAGAAATAAGATTTTTCTCTGTGTAAAATCAACCCAACTGCGTAATCCTTTCAGTCTAACTCACCTGAAATATACCAGCTCACATGATGGCACTCTGTACTCCTAGTGGGGTTACTTCTCATGCTTTTCTCTTTAGCCATAAAAGGAAAAACAAATCTCTCCTTTTTCTGAGAAAGTGCCCATTACAATTACGTAATTTGGGACTTTGTGGATGTAGTCAGCCTTTGGTTGCAACATACATTAGAGCTTGTAGACAGGGTCTTTTGGTTTCTTATCTCATCTTGCTTCATGATCTTGTTCCTGCCCTGTTTTAGTCTCTCTTGACATATCACCCTCCCAAGGTGTTTGTGCTCTTTATCTGTATCAATTCCGATATTCCAGCTCTGTCTCCTTTCAGACCTGGAAATTCTTACCCAACCAAGCCTCTTCTGGTCTGAGGAAAAGAAGACTCTACTCTGACATTCCAGTCTTGAAAGCTGACTCTGTTCCTGACAATGTCAATCGTTTTCACAGGCACAACCACCCCCAGAGAGGCAGCAAGGGTAGGATGGAAGAAATCATCAGAAATGAGTTTGGGCACACAGTTGCGTCTCTCCTTTTTGTCTTTAGATCAGTGGAATTAGTGAAAGCTTCTGTGAACTCCTGGAATTTTCAGCCTTTGGAATTCCCAGATGTCTTCAAGTTGTCTTTGAAGAATGCTTATTTTACAACGTGTGCTTTTTCTTAGAAAAGGAGAAAAACAGAGTGGGTCTTGTTTGAGGGATAACTGAGACTTGAGGATAACTCCTTTTTATTATGGACTGCTATGTCCCAGGCATTGTGCTATGCGCTTTTCATGCTTTTGCCCTTTTGACCTTCCCAACAGTCCAGTGATAAGTGAGTTATATGTAGCCTCATTTTACCAATGAAGACATAGGATCTTGGAGAGGCCACTTAGCTTCCCTAATATCAAACAGCCAATATATGGTTAAGTCGAGATTCAGTACCAATGAAACCCTTCTATAGTTCATTAATATCAGTGCCAGGGTAGAACTCATGATACCAACATATGTATAAAACATTAAACATAGGATTTGTTCTTATATATTCATTTTGTCATTGAACAAATTGAGGCAGGGTTTGTTGAATTTGCCTCAAAATCACTGCGTTAAATAAGCGGTAGTCTAAATCAGAATCTTAGTTTTTTGAATTTAATTACTAGGTTTTTCCAGCACAGCATTCATTGTGTAATTCCAAGAGAAAACTGTCTGCTTTTGCATTGGCCTGAGTTGTTTGGTTAAAACCCAGTGTATGAACAGTCACAACAGAAAGTTTAAAGACAGAGTTATAACATTGGCATTATAAATAATATTTAATTCTGTTAAATCTAACAAATATTTATTCAGATATTTATTGTGTCTTTTTATTGATGACATTATGCCTTTTTTTTTTTTTTTTTAAACTACTGGACCTCCCACATAAACAATTCTATTACCAGGCCAAAACAAAAGATAAAATGCCCTTTCAAATTCAAGGAACATGTCCTGGTCTATCTAGATAGTTACTCATCCTGTAAGATGTGTAGATGTGTTACATTCATATGGTACTGAATACCATAGGAAATGTCTCGTTCCTCAGAATGCCTTGTTAGGATGTGCCATTTGAAAGAGAGAAAAAAAAAAAAGCTTAATCAGAACCACATAATCATTGAAAACAATCTTGTTTCAGTCACCATCACTGCAAATGCTATTATGACCAAGTCTCATGAGTCTGTGTAATACAGATGGTCGACAGGCTCAGATAATCCAAATACCTGATTTTCAGCATTTCCCCCACTAAACTTCTTTACCAGCATTGCTAGCAAGGAATGGAAATTGCTGCTTGTAGTTTCCTTCCTCTCCTCCCCACACCCAGGGCCCCTAGTCCCAGTCACCCTTCAATGGAGATATTAGTAAGCAATGAAATGGCCAAAGAGCTGTGGGAGGAAGAAGAGAGAAGGAAAGCTGATCAACCCTTGAGTAAAAATAGAGCTGTTTTAATGTGATGCTTTTGAAAAGGAAGGTCCTGCTCTTTGTAGACTATTGTTTTGATTGATTTCCTTATCAGATATACTTGTACAAGCACATCTTAAGTACAATTTGATTCAATTTCTATTACATGATTAAAAATCAATTCATTTTCTTTGTTTTAAAATATTAAACATTATAATGATATGATTGAATTTCCTTTTTTTTTGACCTTTGACCTCCATCTTAGACCTGCCTCCTTTTCTGAAAAGGAACACTACAATCTTGACGTCTATTTATTATAAAGTGTCCAGTTTTTTATCTACTCAGTTTTTTTCTTTGTATTTAACATAGAAATTTAGCCAAAGAACATAGCATGGCTTTGTTTTGTTTTACAGTAATGATAGACTATATTGTTTAGCTATGTGGTAGACACTGTGATGCATTGCCCAACTCCCTCTTTAATGAAGGACTCATTGCCTCAGTAAGGAATGCTCTCAGCAGACAGTTTTAGCTGTCAGGCCCTTCACAGATTGCCTCAATGGCACAGAGGCATCTCAGCCTCACCCCCTCCAGAGTCAGCCAACATCCAATAACTGATCTAGTTCCAATGTACAAGTTTTTATGCAAGTTCACTGCAAGGCTATAAATGTCTTGCTACGTTGGCCCAACTTGGAACAACTCAGAATGACCTTTCAAGTTTGAGAGCTCTGCATGGGGTGACTGAGGCTGCTGTTGGGTCTGTGTTATAGCTCTCCCTCTGCCCAGTCCTGCTTCCTCAGATGTTGATAAGCAAGAATATTCCTTAATAAATATCCTGAACAGTAAACAGTAAACTCATAGTCTGATTCTCAGGGAACCCATCCTATGACATGCCTCTTGCTTACTTTTTCACTCAATAGTATGTCTTGGAAGGCTCATTTACCAGTTAACATAGATCTGCCCTATTCTTTCAGTATTCTTGTAGTATTTGTGACAGAAACTGAGTAGTTGTTCATCAAAGCCCTGGTTCCCTTTCTTCCTGAGCCTGTATCTAGACCACATAGTGATTAGGAATAGGTAGGTTACCAAGTCCTGTCCACTGGATTGTGGAAACTACGTGATGTATGATACTTACGGTCCCAATCTGTTAAAATGGTATGAAGTCTTCCATGCCTTTTATCATATCTCGTGTGCCAGCTAGATGCAAAGGATTTAGCAGAAGATGCCAAGGTCCTAGAGGATGGCAGAGCCACAGCTGAAATAAGGCTGGGTCCTGAAATCACCACCTGAGCTGCCTGTGAACCCTGCATCAATTGTTAATCTCTTGAGATATTTAGAGTTATTTCTTATAGAATTAGCATCTCTTACTTAAAAGTGAAAAACCTTTTGGTAGTTTCCAATTTCTCACTATTCTGAATATCTCTTCAGGTAGGTGTTTCTCTAATGTTAAATGCAGGGAAGTGAAATTGCTAGGTCTCAAGATGCATAAGCTTTCAAAAAATTCAGTAAATATTTTTGTACCCTTTTCCGAAATGGTTATACCAAGTTCTGTTTCCACTAGTAGTACATGGGAATATCTCCTTCACATATCTTTTCAATGTGGGATTTTAAGGTAAACTTCATTTTTGGATGAAAAATATTTTCATATGTAGTTGAATTTTAACTCGCTTCGTATCTCAAATTCCAGTAAATATAAAAAATAATAGACACTTGATACTTGGAGTTTCTCTCTTTGAAAGCAGTCCCTGAGATTCATGCCCTGAATCACCATTTTGCTGTAGCAGAACTTTGAATTGTACGTGCCGTGGCTCACTCATACCCATGTGTTTCACTACTGAAGGATCCCAATCAAATGCCCAGATTCCACCTCAGACAGATCTGCTATTACCTATTTCTCATTCTGAAAGAAGAAAAAAAAAGCAATAATGATACTGGCTTTTACATATTGAGTATATAATATATGCCAGGCCCTTTGCTAAGCATCTTATCTGCATTAACTTATTTGAATCTCAAAGTAATCCTCTGATGTATAAGTTTCTATTACTTAGCTCTGCTTTTCAGATGAGAAATCTGAGGTCAAGGTGATGTCATTTACAGGTGAAAGAGCGAAGACATAAGCCCAAGATTATCAGACTCCAAGCTAAAGGTTAGATCTCTTTTCTCTTACACTCTGTTGCCTGCATAAACAACTCTTATTCATAGTTGGAAAATGTCACATCCGTCATTGAATTAAATTTTGCTGGACCTCATTGAGGGAAATTAAGGGCTGGTGGTTTTTGTATATCTGGGAATTAACCAGGTCATGAGGAAGTTTTCTTCTTGAATATCCAGGGTTCGTTTTAATGGTAGAACAACACCCATTAGGGTTAAGCCTTCTATCTCAGCTTTGGGGAAAAAAAGTGTCAAAGTGTACAGATCCGTAAGTCATTTAAAGGTTTAAAAAAAAAAAAACACCAATAAAATCTGCAGATCTGGGTGGCTGCTAGCAAACAGCTGTAATCGCTTGGCCAAATCACATCTTGCTCCGTGCTCCTTCCTGAACTTCCTTTGTCCTCAAACTGGACACAATGCAGAGGAGGGCTGTGTGGGTCTGAGGCAAGATGGAATTTGGTCCAGCTGTCTTCAGAGGTTACATTAGAAACTCAAGAGGCTAAAAGGGGTTGCTGTGAAAACTGCCTTCTCACATTGGAGTCCCCGCATTGCATCACGTGTCTGTACCAAGAAAGCTCAGTGGGGGTGAAACTGGTAACACACAAATCTTCCCAAGATTAGGCCCTATCGACGAGGCACAAGGACCTATCTGACTTTCTGAATTTCTTCCATTTTTGCGGTTTTTGAGGTTGCAGTAGAATTCAAACCTCTCGGGTTCAAGTTCATCTAGTCTTGACGAAATATGACTTCCTGGATCAGTGAAAGAAGGTTTTGATTTAAAAAAAAATGAGGACAATTAGATAAAATTGTTTTCATCAAGTATAAATGAATCAAGGTTAGATGTCTCAAAGTATACAGGGGTCAAAAATCTTGGGATGAAAAGTAAGCAATAGACTGTTTCGGGGCTTCCTCGGCCTTTACCGCATTGGGAAACAGTGAGTTCCTGTAAATCCCAAACTTGGTCAAAGGGCAAGACAACAGAACGGAAAAGACGAAGAGGGCTAGATGGGTATATCATTGGGCAGAAGGCTTAAATTTGGTCTCCGGGGCAAATGTGTCCCTTCACAGCTGTCATCCTCTTTGTATAATGATAGATATTTGTTCATTTAAGCAACGTCTATTGTGCTAACTCCATGTCCGGCACAGTTAGAAACTTGCTCTACAGCAGAGAGTGAGATAGACACAATCTCTTACATCTTACAGTCTTTGAAGGAGGAGATAAGGAAATAAGTGAACATGACTATTTATAAACAAGTTTATAAACAAGCAACTGAGACAGTTGCTATGAAGAAAGCGGTCAGAGTGCTCTGATGCAGAATGGAGGGGGAGATCTTTGTGGATAAAGTCCTCGGGGGAGAGGCGTCTGAAGAACCTCCGCCTGAATAGGGGCATGTGCACAGTGAGACTGGGGTGAAGTTTCTTGGACTGAGGTCTACTCCTAGGAAGAGCTTGGGCTGACTGGAGGCTATGGCGAGAGCAAACTGGGACAGAGGGAAGGTGACTCAAGCAGAGGCCAGATAGTCCCAGACAATGAAATGGTACTGGAGAGTTTTAAACGGGGAGGTGATGTGGTCTGATTTCCATTTTAGAACTATCACTCCAGCCGCAGCGTTCACACTCAATTTGGCGGAGGAGATGGGTTGAAAAAGGAGTAGAGTGGAAGCAGGGGGTTGAGATAGTAGGCGATTACAATAGTTCAAGTGCAGCACAAGTGAGATGTATTTATTTATCTGTTCCCTTGTCATTGGCTGTACTCATTTGGACCCGGGTCAAAGCTGACATGAATGTGAAATGTTTGTATAAGTCTGATTACATTGCATGAATTCCATTAAGCATTCTCAGGGGAAATAACAATTAGGGAAGCTGGAAGGCCGTGGCTCCTGCTTTAAACTTTGTCATTTGCCAGAGATTGTGAGTATACAAAGCGCCTATATCTGTGATTATAGTCATGTGCAAAACACTTGAACTTCTGGGGTTCTGCAGATGTCTGCATGTGCGTGTGGTTGCCATGGTAGTGAGCTTCTCTGGCAAGGTTAGGAGGGGATGCACTAGCCCCTGGTCTCTTTTCTGTTTCCTTGACGTGGAGTTGAATGGAAAAGGCAGAGAATAGCCAGGGTAATGAGTTTCTGATTTTTCTGTGCTTATGCTCACGGATTATCTGAAAAGAAAGGAGGGCATGACATCTGGTTTCAAATGACTGTGCATCGAGGCTCAAGAGCTGTGAATTTTCAAACTCCAGTGGAGATTTTTGACTGGCCTTGAGATGTTCCCCTTATTGTGGATAGCCTTTATCAAAAGCAGACTTATTTTTTTTAAGCTGTACTAGGCCCACTTCTACCTGTAAAATTGTTTTTATTTCAGTATTTGATTGTCTACCAAAGATGTCTGTGGGTTTCTAAGGTTCTTGATTTATGGTTTTGGAGAAAGTAGGGAATCGAATGTCCAGTACAGTTGGATTGCCAGGCATTGGTGAACATCCATCTGGGATCTGTGGCCATGAATTCAGAGTGATGTTAATCAGCACTTTCACTTTGAAACAGTCATGATACCATAGTCTTCTAAGGCGAATAATATTTTCAGTGGCAAGTTGCTTTAATTTATTTCCCTTGGTATCTGTGGTTTGAGTCTTCTTTCATTGAGTGATAGATATTTCTCGAGCATCTATGAGGAGCTGAGCATTGTGTTGACAGAATCCTCAGTAATAAGCGAAGGGAAGCAGAGTGAAGGGACAAAAGATAGAAAGTAGGGGAGAGAGATAGAAAATAACTTAGGAAATAGACTTCAAAATTCTCTGGTGTTCACATTCTCATCTGTCATTTTCCATCCACAGGACCTCGGGCTGATAACTTAATCTACGTCTTTTTTTTTTTTTTTTTTTTGCGGTACGCGGGCCTCTCACTGTTGTGGCCTCTCCCGTTGCAGAGCACAGGCTCTGGACGCGCAGGCTCAGCGGCCATGGCTCACGGGCCCAGCCACTCCGCGGCATGTGGGATCTTCCCAGACCGGGGCATGAACCCGTGTCCCCTGCATCGGCAGGCGGACTCTCAACCACTGCGCCACCAGGGAAGCCCCGATCTACGTCTTTGTTGCCCTCTCTAAATTGAAGCCTTAATTAAACAATAGAGTCTTTGGTGGGCTTTCAGAGCAAGGTGTAACTCAAGTGCCAAGTATGACACATATTTTATATTTCAGATTTCTTTGAAACTGATAAGCTCCAAGGATTTTGGTATCTTATTTAATAGGTAGCAATAGCAAGTAATTTTGATAAAGTTCTCCTCAGAGATTGAGAACTTGGTGAAGTTTTCTGTTCACAAAAGAAAAAGAAAAAAGAATTACTGCTTAGCAGGCTGATTTGTCTTGATTTTTTTTTTTTTTTTTTTTTTGCTGTTTTACCTACAAGTGAAGAGCGCAGAATCTTGGGGGCTTGATAGAGAGAGAGAGAGTTATGTGTTGAATTGTGTGTGGACAATGCTAGCAATTTGTCTTTTATTACACTGAAAATATAAAACATTTGCAACAGAGGAAACAAAGCCCCACCTCATTTGCTTTTACTTTTGCTCATTCCTGGGTCTCCATGCTGACATAATCCCAAATGCTCATTTAGCCAAGTATGGCTACTCCTCTAGAAGCCTTAGCCATCAGCTACATGAATTCAGTGGCACTATACAGAACCTTCCATTCAATCTCACATTTGTCAAGGAGAAGGATAAAAATGAATTTGTCCCACAAAGCAGAAACAGCACTGAAAATTTTTAAATAATATGGAACTGAGCGTCCATGCTGATATGCCAGCCTTTCCAGCTCCATTGTCTAGAGCACTGGTTCTCAGGCTCAGGCAGTTTTGCCTCCCAGGGGACTTTGCAGTGTCTAGATACTTCTTGATTATCATGACTCAGAGATGAAGGTAGGCAGAGGCCAGGGATGCTTCTAAACACCCAATGATGCACAGGGCAGCCTTCACAATAGAGAATTATCTGGACCACAGTGTCAATAGTGGTCCATTTGAGAAACCCAGATCTAGATCATTCCTTCAGCCCTCTAATCACATATGCCAATTTCCTAGGTTTGTAAGCCTACTGAAAGAAGCAGCTAAACATTTAATTTAGATTTCAACATGGTATCGATATATCAAACTGCTTCAATAGCTTTCTGATGCAAAGTGCTTTCAAGTTGGTAACATCAAATGTAAAACAGGTCCATTTGTAATAAAAATAATAGCAGTCCCTTACATATGGAAGGCATATTATATTGTGGAAAATAGATTTATATACAGCACCATATTTGATCATCGCTTCAACCCTGTTAAAGAGTTGTACCTGGTATCTAACCATTTTATAGAAAGGGAATTGTTTTTGCCTCCTGAATCTCTTGAAATGGCTTTTCAACTTGTGATAACACCTTAATTATTGAAGAGTCACCAACAAATCATTTCAAGTATTTCTAGAAAGAAATACTCAGGGTATGGGCTACTCATGTCTCTCTTACTGGGCATGAATGAACTCACCGCAAAGGAATATAGAGCTTCAGGGACTGCCTTGGAAGAGTTAAATTGTATGGTATGCTACAATTGCACCACACATCTAATTAGTAAAAACCATATTATGGAAGGCAGCAAAAGATATTAGAAGTGATTTTCTTACTTGAGTTGCCTTTTTTTTTAATAGAACCTGAAATAGAAGGGAGTTATGATCAGGGAAATTTCCTGGCCTGTGATCTAATCTTTGTATGGCTTTACTGTGCTGTGATCCATAGAGCATCACTTGAACATTTAGTGAAGAAGATATTGGGGAAATCAGATGCTGAGTTGCTGTTTGGGTGTCCTTGGCAAGCTAAAAATATATGAGTATGAATGTGTCAAGTCCATTATACATTCAGAGGACCCTCTTTGATTCTGGAAATGTCTTAAAGACACAGAGTTCCAAGAGATAATCAAGCCAGAGCAAGGATTCAGAGGATTCTTCGCTGAATGTGGGAGGAGTTCTTGCCTCATTCAGGACTGACACAGAGCACATTGCTTTTGAATCCAGATGTTAGCAGGTGGCAGGCCCAGAGTGAAATGCTGGCTTGACCGCTAGCTAGGTCTCTGAAATGACAAGCCATTACACAATGATGCTTGGTTTCCTCATCTGCTGGATGGAGATGGTACTCTTTGGGGGCAGCATAGAGGATTAAAAATGCGATGGAGTGGACTTAGCACAGTGCCAAGCACATTCCAAGTACCCGAGGATAGCAGATCCTTCTCGAAGGTGCTGTGAAGTTCTGATTAGGCTCTTCTTGCTTGTACGATCCATGTTGGTGAGACTTCTCTGGTGTGCGTTCATGTTCACTATTGAAATACTGTGTTCAGTGCCACTGTCCAAAGTCAGACTCCTGACATATTTTGCCAACACACCACGAATGAGACCGCACCCTGCCTCTACTTAAAATCATTCAAAGACTCTAACTTTCTTAAGGGAGTAAGTCTTCCTTTGCCTGCCCTTTAAATGTTGGGGCTCCCTAGGGTTTTCTCTCTCATGTTCCCTGAGGTTGTGTTTTGTTAAGTATTGTATACACCAATGTTCACATTATTCACAATAGCCAAAAGGAAGCAACCCAAATATCCATCAACACATGAACGAATGACCAGTGCATATACATATAATGGAATATTAAGCAATGCATATACACACAATGGAATATTATTCAGCCCTAAAAAGGAAAGAAATTCTGACACATGCTACAGCATGGATGAACCTTGACCACATTACCCTAAGTGACATAAGCCAGACCCAAAAGGACAAATACTATATGATTCCACTTATGTGAGATACCTAGAGTCGTCATATTCATAGAGACAGGTAGAAGGAGAGTGGTTTCCAGGGGCTGGAAAGAGGGGGAATGGAGAGTGATTGCTTAGTAGGTACAGAGTTTCAGTTTGGGATAAATGAAAAGGTTCTGGAGATGGATGGTGGTGATGGTTACACAACAATATAAATGCACTTAATGCCACTGAACTGTACACTTAAAAATGGTTAAAATGGTAAATTTTATGTTATGTATATTTTACTGCAGTAGAAAAAAATTTTTAAATAAGCATAGTATAATAATAACAAGAAGAATTGCTAATATTTATTGAATATTTACAGTGTACCAAGCACTGGCCTGGTCATTTTATGTATAGTCATTAATTTAATCCTTCCATTAACTCTTGGAGATCAGTGCTATTGTTATCCCTATTTACTAATGAGAAAAATTGAGGCCCTGAGAGAGGGTGAGTAAGACCAAGGTCACACAACTAGGAAGTTGCAAAGCTGAGATTGAAACTCACATATCAAGTTCCAAATTCTTAATCATTATGCTTACTCCCTCACCTAGTCCCCATATGTTGACAACCATCACATTTTGAATCTCTAGCTCAAACCTTAGAAGAATGATAATGATGGCAATTGTATTGATGCTTTGCTAACATTATGTTCAGCCTCTCAAAAAAATTGTGAAATAATGCCCATTGTCACGATTTAAAGATGAGAATCTGAAGCATAGGGAGTTTAAATAACTTGTTCAAGTTCACTCAGCAATGGCAGAGCCAGGATTCAAACCTAAGTCAATCTAATTTAAAGCCATATTCTTCTTATAACTGTGTTCTTAAATGTTCCAGAAGCACCCCCTTCTAAGATAAACTCTCTTCTAAGATAAACTCTCTTTCATAAAGTTTATGAACTGGGGATATACCTTATGGTATCAGTACAGTATTCTCCCTATACCCCAATATTAACTTGATGGATGGACTTTGTAGAACTCAGAAAATAGGGTATTTATCACTCTTGATATAGTAAGTGCTCAGAATAAATTTGATAAAACACTATCTGCCCCAGGATTACCAATAACTAGCACTTTGGTAGAGATAAATGAAAGAATCAGGAACTTGGGTGAGATGAGCAAGTGCGTATAGGAAAAAATCCTCTCACAGCTCAATGAGATGCTTCTGAGGCTAAGAAAACCTTGGCTATCCCCAGGCGGACTTAGAGAATATGTAATTTTCTCAAAGCAAATAACTTTTTATTGAAATGTAGTTGATTTACAATGTTGTATTAGTTTCAGGTGTACAGCAAAGTGATTCAGTTCTATATATACAAGTAAGTCCCCTACATATGAACGAGTTCCATTCCGACAGTGCATTAAGTCCAATTTGTTCATAAGTCCAACAAAGTTAGCCTAGGTACCCAACTGACACAATCGGCTATATAGTACTGTACTGCAATAGGTTTATAATACTGTTCACACAAATAATACATAAAAAACAAGCAAAAAATACAGAAAACATTTTTAATCTTACAGTACAGTACCTGGAAAAGTACAGTAGTACCAGATACATCACCGCTGCTTTTATGTTTGCTTCCAGACATCCTGGGCTTGAAATAAAGATACTGTACTCTCTACAGTACTGTACAGTAAAGTACACAAAAGCACAGCCATTTGTAGAGGATGCACACACGTGATAATGTACACCAGACACTTGAACTAAGTTACGGGATTGGACATGCAAACGCACATTCGCATCCTTCAAAGTTCGCAACTTGAAGGTTCGTATGTAGGAGACTTTATGTATATATAGTATATATGTATACTATATATATATATATATATATATATATATATATATAAAAATATAGTATTTTTTCAGATTCTTTTCTGTTGTAGGTTATATAGTTTCCTGTACCATAGGAATCAATCAACAGTAGTTCCTTGTTGATTATCTGTTTTATATATAGTAATGTGTATCTATTAATTCCAAATTCCTAATGTAATTTTTAAAAGCTAAACCATTCTGCACCCATTTTGGTCCTGCATTATGGCTCCCTTTCTCTGTTGCCCGTGTTTTTTTCCATTCTTAGTGAGCATCTCTGCCTTATTCCTGAGAGCTGAGACCCTTGGTGGCCCCTGGGTCTTTTTGCTGGCAGTGGTGTCTTGCATCAGTTCACAGTGTTGCCTCTTACCAGTTTGTACAATTGCCCTCAGAGACCGCAATAAATGGAACCGAAAACTTGGAGCCCAAACACAATTTCCAGGACTTAAATCCCTGACCCCTATAGAGATCCTTAGAGATGCTGTGGAATGCAAATTCCCCCAACAAATCCAACCTGCTTTGTTCTATGAAAGAGTTCTCTAACAACCATGAATCATTAGGCATCATAAGGAAAGGCCAATTTTCCTTCTCTAAAACCAGCTTTTCATAAAAATAGGCATCCTTGATGTCATGAGCAGAACTAAATGACCTGAATGCAACTTCTTAACAAAGGAAATAGTAGCTAAGAGTTTTTGTTATTGCTTTCTTTTCCCTTTCCATAGAGTATATCTTGCCCATAGCCAGATCTATATCTGGAAGAAGTTACTTGTAATAATAATTAGACATTACCATGACAAATGCAATATTTAAAATTGCTGGTAGTAAAATAAATCACTTCCCAAAGAAAATTTTCTGTTGAGCAAATACATGCAATTTTTCAAGGTATAACAAAAAAAATGTGTGGTTACCTTAAAATGTACTATAATTTTCCCAGTTATTACTGATTATGTAAATGCAAAATGCAGTTGAAATTTCAGTGTGATAGAGTCATAATGAATTTTTAGGTTTACCTGACTGGTATTATCATATAGAAGAAGAGGAATAAGCCTGTGATTGGAGAGGGTCTGGAATTGCTCTGGTCATCAAATATTCATGCTGTAAAAACTCTGCAAAATGATGTTTCCTAAATAAATGTCAAGAGTTAGATGGCATTCAGTGAATGATTCCAAGATTAGTGCAAACAGTGTTTCTTTAATTAAACACAAGCAAAAAATGATAACTAATTAAATGTCATAATGGGACAGGGAAAATGTAGGAAAGAAAGGGCTCAGTGGGAAACCAGGTCAGAGATTTGGACTGAGTCTGAGGAGAGGGAAGCAAGGGTCAACTTCCTCATATCTGCAGAGCAAAGTTCCAACAATGCCCCATAGTAAAATACTAGTAAAAGTGAGTCCACAGAAAGGAGAGCCCTAGCATTCCTTTAACTGGAAGGAAGCTGCAGTAAATGTAACCGGGAACGTAGGTTGCTATTATTGTAAATAATAATAACTAACATTGAGTCAGTATTTCGTCTGTGTCGCAGAGTTTGATAAGCATTTCGTGGACTCCCTCTCATCAGACTAAACTTCTGTACAGTGCACCAGCGAAGTACACAGAACCTTTTTTTTTTAAGCTGGACAGTGATATTTTGCATTTTCAAAAAAGTGTTGAATTGGTCTCAGAGGAAAACTGGAAATGCTGGTGAACTACCTTTGTTCATATTTTGAATTGGTATTGTTTTTATTTTAAAGTACATAATAGGAGGTGGCACCATAATCTTTTCAGTATCAAAACCTCTAAAGCTTTGTCTCTGGCCGCTGGGCCTTCATCACCACTCTTTCGTTGACTAGTAGCCCTGAGGTCATCCCATGATGAGGAGGAAAGTAGGACATACATCTTTAACTAAGACTGGAGGGCCTC